>NC_087550.1:100959372-101265030 GCF_036250125.1 Pseudopipra pipra | reverse complement strand
ATACTTCTTTTTATAATTTCCTATAAAGTTTGCAATTCCTGTATTATAAATATATTTTCCATGCTTTGTTCTACCTTTCATGCAAGTACATGACATCTGCAAACATACAGAGGCTTCCAGGTAAAAGCAACTACCCTGGTTTTAGACCTAGGGCTAAATTCTGGGCTTCTCTCTTCTATCCAAAAAAACAGCAGTATAGGTCTGTGAAAAGAGTAAACAATATTGTTCTGTTAATTTTAGGAGATCTTGAAGATCTAAAGTTCCACAGTTCATATAGAATATAAGATGGGACAAACTCAGTGTCATTATTACACGAGGGAGAATTTGAAAACTATGAAATAATCAGCTTGGCTTTAGCAATATTTCAATTTTTCAAAATAAGACAAATCACCACAATAGAATGAAATAGATCATCTAATATATAATTATAAGCACTGTTATTCAATACTGATATTTATTCCTTGGCTGTGGAAGATTAGAGCCTTCTCTCAAACACTTGTGATGGTAATTCCCCTTGTACAGAGAAATGGCCTCTTACAACATAACCTTAAGAGGAAAAGAAGGAAGGAATATATTTAAGCATCATCTTGAGATGAAACCAGGACACTACCCACATATGTATCCATACATTAACAGAGAAGCACTCCCCAGTTCTCACCATTTAGTGCAGCCTGACTGCTCAAAAAGTAAATAAATAAATATAACCTCTAAGTACAGTGGAGAGTCAATTGCTCAGATGTGTTAAAAATAGCCTCCTGGCATTTCTCTTGTCAGAGCAGATTTGTTTATAAGGACGTGAGACTCAAGCATGCAACGAAACACAATCTAGATAGTCCATTTATTTGTATAGGCAATTATTTGAACAGCCTGAATGAATGATACTAATATAGAGAGATTCCTGAAAGGACTGTTTCCAAGTGATCAGTGGATAAAAGGATACCTACTGTTACAGTACCCTTTAAAGAAGGTTAGAGGGACCTTAACCTTGGCAGGAAAATCAGGTACCAGTGGCACCCCTGAAGATAAAGAAGACTTATCTAAAAATAATTATACTTTACTAATTCCTTCCTTCACTCTTCTTCATGGAACAGGGTGTGCCATGTGATAGGATATCTCTAAATGACAGACAAAGAGAACAAAAAGCTGATGATAAAATTACCATAAATGAATTCTGGCTCTTCTCGCATATATTCCACCCAACTTACCAATAGTAATTAACAATGAAAATTAAGTAAATGAGATCATAGGCAATGTGTTTGCTGACTGCCTCTGTACAGTTAGAGGTATTAGAGGACCTAATGAGTGTCAGTGGACTTGAGTCTAGAGTTCTCTATATAAAAATTTTTATCAGGATTTCTATTTTGCTGAGGTCTCAACAATAAAACCAACAGCTGAATACTTTAAAGTCTGATTAAAAACTGAAACACTACAGCACTGTCAGTGTATCTATTCTGCTTTAATAACAGATGCTGATTTATGATTCTGATGATAAAGTAGAGCAAATACACAGTACCCTTCTTCTCCTGATAAGAATACAGAAATATCAATATGTGATTTTGTAAACAGATAACTTTTAAAGAGTTTTTACCTAGAGCTGGTAAACAATATCTGGCACCAAAAGCACAAAAAGAAATATATAGAAAGGCTTTTAAAAAAGAAAAGAAAACTCAGAAGAATATAAATACTTAATTAACATCAGTCCTCTCCATATTTGTGATGGCCATGAGCTAAAACAGATAGTCACATGTCTAATTAGTTATTTTCACACTCCTTTAACTAAATATTGGGTTTCAACAAATATGCACATTACTTGTGCTGCAATCTGCATCCTAATACAAGAGTCCCTGTGTTCAGGATAATATACACTATTCTCATCCATGTTAAATGCCTTCCAGTAGTTTCTACAAATAAGTATTCTTAATTCATGAGAGTGAAAATATTTGAAATTATAAACATTTGTCCCCAGTCCTCCTATGCAATATAAGTATTTCATTCTCACAAAAGTAAAGGCTACGTTCCCTTTCCCAGTATTCTGAATCCCTCGATTCAAGCAACATTTCAGCATATGGTTCAATGCACCCTTAACAGAGGGCAATACCTTAAGAACAGTAGTTCAGGCTAACATCTGCAGTTGTGCTCTGGTTACAGCTTCTTCAGACAGGAACCCACCACACGCACACATAGAGATCTCACATAGTTTCTGGATGCCAATTATTTCTTTGTCAGAAATAATCTAATTGGTAAATACCAAGTAGCAGAACAGTTGTTCAGATGGTAACTAGAGCAGTTGCCCCTATTGCAGACCCTTCTTCTATTGCCACCTTCAAGAAGGTCTCATGCTCAAGAAACCCTGTTCAGCTCTGACAGCTCATCTAGCACAGTGTGCTGTCTCTACCTACAATATTTTTCCTACCTGTATCCCTTCACAGCTGGATACTGCAAACATTTCCTAGGAAATCATGAACATGCCCTTTGCAGAGCATATGCAACAGACCAAAAGCTTTGGGAATATGTCTATTCCACCCTATAGATGGTCTATGCAGGCATACTGAACCTGTGCTTTAGGAACATGGGGATTTAAGCTCCAACAGCTCACACTTTACACCCAGAGGCTCTCTGATGTTCACTGCAAGTTTTAGCTTTACTGTCCTTACAGAGCACAGACATCCAACATGTGTGCTAAAGATGTGTCCAGAGCTTGCCAGATATATGCCAGTCTGGACATATATGCAAATTCTTCCAAATTCCTTCCTGAAAAAAAGGATAGGTCTTCAGTGTTCACAATGGGAGTGTTGACTCTGAGGCTTGCTGTGAGTTTTCCGTGGGTGTTTAAGAAAGAAACAAACACAAGTGTCTTTGGTTCATCCAGCTAGCCCCAGAGAGCCAAGGGGATGACCAGCTCATCCAATCTGGACAGGATCATACTCAAGAGGGACACAGGGACAGGGTAAAGTAAAACAGACCTCAGCATTTGTCAGTCCATGTCTGGGTCCACACTGAAATATGACTTCCCAGTTTCAACCCTCTAAACCGAAGTAGCCCTTCTAGAAAACAGAGAGGTTGCAGCTATTCACAGACAGAGCCAGGAGCAATAAAGACACTTGAAGACCCTGAGAAGCCTGTTTCCTCTGGTCAGTTTTAGGTTAAAACAGCTTCCCTGACTCCTCTAGAGAAGAGGATCACCGCACTGGGCCAGTAAGGTAATGTGCATCATGAGATGGTGACAGGAGATGAACTCTGCTGTCCAAGAGGCAGTTTTGTCCAAAAACAAGTTCTCTACTTTTCCAGTCTCAATATTCAAGGCAGAAAAAAAGCATCTAGAGGCAAGAGGCTATTCAGCTGGTCCCTGAGCAGAGACAAGATGCTCACTCACAGGGTGGTGGCAGGCTGAAAGCAAGAGGCAGCCACCTAAGCCACAGGCCATGCAGAAACCTACTATTAGCATTTAGATAGCTCTCAAGTGCTTTACAAATGTATTTTATCCCTAGTTAATCTCTCTTCAGCTCCATTTCCCCATGCTTATTCAACAAGTCAGTGGCTGAGCTGGAAAACTTATTTCTTGCCGGCTTCAGACTTTGCCAGGAACACAGGTGCTACTTTAGTAGCTCCCTGTAGATGCTCTTCATGCCTAGCGACAATAAACTGCAATTTTTTTTTTAAAGCAGCTTAATTTTAGGGAACTGTAAGTAACAGAAAAGGCAAGTGCAAAGTTCCTAGCTTCAATTTTAAGGCAGAAGTATAATCCATGCTCATCAGCATTTTCTCTTCCCTGCCATCAGTACCAGTTTATTACCTACTGCCCCTTCAGCTAAAGATGTAAGAGTTCAGCTTCGTTTACTCAGCCACCCTGAGGAATACATTTCTACCAGCAGTATTCAGATAAACCCTGTTCAAAACATATAAAATCAGTGGGGCTCCTTCATACTCCACCCAGACAGAATTTGGTTCAACTTCTTCCTTTCCTCTAGTGATTCTGATGCCCTTTTCACCAAGCAGTGTTATGCATAAGAAGTACTTGTCTGAAAGGCTCTGACATAACATGGGCATTTAGGCTGTGTCCTGCAGGGAAGAGCCACATAGTGTTTTTGACAATTTCCATAACAATTTGTGAGTGTTACATTTTCAGTCAACTTTGCCTCAAAATATCATTTTTGTAGGAACCATGGATGGTGAATCCAAAGAAGACAGAATTGTGATTTGGTCTGGGCAAAGTTTACATAGAGGGTGAAGGAAATGAACCCTATGTGCAGAGAGGAAAAGTATCAACATCTTCTGGATGGCTTTACAGCACTGCACTAGCAGGCACCAGAGCTGCACAGAGATTTACCTTAGGTAAAATGAAACTACCTGTCTAGCCTGAGAGAAATTCAAACACTGAGCAATAGGCAATCAGTAAGAAGGAATTTATATCTGCTGAAATGCTGTTGAAGTTACTATTTAAAACATTTCCTCTAGAATACAGCCTCTCTATAAGACAGTATAAAGACAGCTGAGGTGATATGATCTCACATAACTCCAGACATTAACATTAGTTAAACCTGGGGATCTTCATCATTTATTTTAGATACTTCCTTCACCTGAATTCCCCTTCAGCTGTCAAGGGGCAGTTTTTAACCTGGCACTAGCTTTTCAAACTAAACAAACACTGTTTTTCCTTCTGCAGTGAGGAGAAATCAGTCTTCAACCAACTGAGCTAATCCATTCTTTTTACCCTTTTTGCCATGGATGGAGTAAGAGGTAGCATGTTTCTGAGTCAAGAGTAGAAAAGAGTCGTGAAACAATGCAAGGAAGAAAAGAGGAAAGGGGAGAAAGCACCTGAGTGCAGAGAGGGAACCAATGCAGTTGAGGAAGCAAGAGGGAATTCAGAGAAACAGAACAGAAAGGACCAAAATAGGGTGGGAGGGTACAGTAATGAAAGTACAGAAGTAACAAGTACATGTTATTCATGAAATATGATTTTAAGAATATCTTGAGGAGTGCCAGAAAATGTTTTAAGATGGATGTTCACTGAGATGAGATGAGATCAAATTCAATTCTGTTACATTGAAGGCTATGAAAGACCAGGAGGACTACAAAAAAGACAAATTGTTTAAAGAGGGTATAGAGAATGTGGCAAAAAAATCCAAGAAAAATATGAGGAGAAATTTGCCTGAAGCTGACATCTGGTAGGCTAAGTCTCCCAAAATGGAAAGAGCTTGGCTTGAGCTTCATGGGGCTTTACTTCATGAAAAGAGTTTCACTTAGGCTTGTTAAATACCAATAAAGCACTAAATATTTTTTCAAAACAAAGAAAGTCTTGCTGTGGAAAGTATTTATATTTCTGTATTGTAGTTCTAACTTCTTCATGATTTTATATGTAGCTTAGTCTTTGGCAAATTGCATTAAAAAAATGTTGACAAGAACATTTTCATTGAATGAAAAAGATTTTAGATTTATTCAGAATGTAAAGGCATATATTCCAGCCTGTGTATCTATAGACTTAAATACAATGGCCTGGTTTTAAATTGTGCAAAATTCCTGTGTTTTCCATCAGATTCAGTGAGGACAATACAAAAGACAGAATAAAGATTAAATGAAAAATCGCCCTATGGGTTTGTCTCCCATGATATATAAGGCAGTCTGTACTGTGTTCTCCTTGTCTGCCAAATTTTGGCAGCTGTACAAAAGGTGTCTGCACTAACTAGGACAACGTCAAATGAAGGTGTTTTGGAAATTACTCCTGCGATTACTGCCCAGGCCTGTGCCCAGCAGCAGGGACTACAGGAGGGTGAGATACCCCCAAACAAGATACTGTAGTTACTCTAAACAGACTGTCTGTGCCAGGGAACATGCAGATCACAGGGAGATACCCAGCCTATTGCAGGATTTGGATAGGGACAGGGTGGTGTAGGCAGGGCTCTGCCTGAACGCACACAGAAACCTGGCTTTGATGGGTGGTCTGTGTCAGGTTCCACGTTGCTCAAGATACTTCACTGAATGCCTGTTTGTAGACCACAGAAGGACTGAACAGACCAGAAGAGCTGAGATGAGTTCCATCTGTTCAGCCCCTCAGTAACCTTTCTGTATGAAGGAAAGGAACCAGTGAAAGAGAAGGACAGGGATGCAAAGTGGGGGTGAGAAATGGCAGAGAGTAAAGGGTTGAAAAACTAAGAAAAAACTTCAGCCCAATGTTTACATTTGACAAAAAAGGTTGAAAGCTGAAGAGATGAAGTGGATCTGTTTCTGTCTCTCTAACACAATCCAGTACTGTGTACTGGATTCCTGCTTTTGACACCCCACTTCACCTTGCATTAGATATGGTTAATAATCCCAAACCACAGCTCTCCTGATCCCAAGTTTAACAACCCTCTGGGGTTAAATGGGGTTGGCACAGCTTGGTGAGACTGAGCTGGGCTGCTTGTTCAGTTTATGTCAGCTCTCTATCCTAAGGGTATTCTTCATCAGAGCATCTCATTTTCCATAAACTGTTCTTTTAAATGCCTGAGTGATCATTCGAAGTTGGTCAGATGACCAATCATGCGCAACAGCTACACGAAAAGTCCAGGGAACAGAGCACTCATTCTCTGGCATCTTTACAAATATAAAAAGGCATGGGCTTTTTCACAGCCAGGGTGGGTTTTTTACTTTCTAATCAAAGGTGGACTCTGTACAAGAGAAAATTGAAGCAAGTGCAATTCATCCAACAGACCTTGGACATTTCGCAGTGTGCACTTTTAATCTGATCCAATTTGGCTTGTTTCCTCCATCCATCATCAAAGGCACTTAAACATGTAGGTCAAGTTTACATTTCAGATACTGAAGGTTAATAGTCTCAAAAAGTCACTGCCCAAAATTTTACAGCTAATCAGGCTGCATAAACAGCCCTACAGAATAACTGCTGGTAATGGCCACAGCCCTTTCCAGACCTCCTTTTCTCCTGGAAACCCAAAGGAATCTGTCCCCCATCAGCTCTGCCCCCACGACAGTGATTCTCAGCAAATTACCAAAACCAGGCTTTACCCCTTTAGGAGCCACTCAGTGGAAACTAGGCTCAAGTTGCATTGTTTGGCTGCTGAGACATTGGATTAAAAGTGAAATTGTGGGAATAAATTAGTTGTGACAATTGACTGGGAAGATTAGATTCCCAGAGTCTGACTATAGAATTTGCAGACCATGAAAGTGATACCCTGATGAGGAGAGGAGGGACTTCTGGATCATTTATTGCTCCTTTCTCCTCCTAAGCAGAAACTCAGTCAAATTTCCTCAGCTTCCTACTGTTTTTCTAATCATTATAAATACTTTCTAGCAGTAACATTACCATTTTTTCTCCCTGAGACTTCATCTGGAAAGTGGAAATACATCCTGTTTTCTTCTTATCTCATTTGGAGACTGTTTTGCTGATTTTTCTGGAGCATTTTGTGCATCAGTTCAGCCTATGTGGGTTTGAATGAGTGGGCAGGGTCTAGAGAAAGGCTTTCAGGACACATATGTTTTTGCAGTTCCTTTGTCTGGCACTTGATGGAAATCTGGGGCCTTGACTGGGTGCACACACTGAGCGCAAAGGACAAGAGGAAATTTTCATGGAATTAAAACACATATACAGAGACTACCAAGACAATTGAAAATTAAAATTCCCCAGGATATGGTATTGGGAAGACTGTCAGAGTGAATACAGCTCTGAGGAGCAGCAAAGATTCTCTCCAAGGAGGAATCAGATAAAACAGTTTAGCATGAAAAGTATTCACAAAGGCATTCCTGATCACGACAGTCATTGCACAGGAGAGGGATCAAATCCATGCTATAACCAAAGTAAAAGCTGCAGAGGGAGCTCAGAAATTTCTCAGCATCGGGGTATCTTCCCTAAGGAGGAACTTTGCATAATCAGCCTTTGTAGAGGAGGTGGAGATGCTGCCCAAGACAGCATAAACAAATTCACCTGTGAGATGCTGTATAAATATTTGAAATGGAAGAAAAGCTTAACATAAGAAGTGTCTCAGCCATAAAGTAATATGCCTGGCTCCCCTGGCCAGGCACCAGGAGAGGTCACAGATCTGTAGTGAAATCAAAACAAGTGCCCATGCAGGAGAGACACCAATCAACGACCTGTGAGAGATGAAAAGACATCCAAAACCCATCTTCACTAAATCACAGACCCCACAGTGAGACGATGAACACCTCAGAAGGATAGCCTTTCTGATGGGGACTGTTCTGTTGGAAACAGAGAACCCATATAGGAGAGAGACTTAGGAAACGAGTCATATGGGAAAAACCCTGTCCCCTAGGGGAGTCCTTGCAGGAGAGAGGCCTAGTTGAACAAAAAGATGATTTCTTCTTTGCTCCTACACCAGGAACAAGGTGTTTGAGTTCACATGTAAGTACCTGAGGAAGCTTCCTGAGCACTTTCCAGTTGGAGAGACAGGGACTGAGGAAATGAGAGAAGGATGAGGAGCAAGATGGGCACTGAAAAGTGTTGTGACACCAGTGAAAAGGAGGCAGGTGTCTCGAATCTGTGTTTCAGTTCATCCTAGATGACTGTTGGAATAAGGAGCCCAAGAGAAAGTCAGTTGTCAGTAATATGGAAGCATGTTGGAGAGTGCATCCAGTTTGGCCAGTGGTTGGATCAGGAAGAGAGGGGGTGAGCAGGGAAGTGCAGGCTGTTTTACAGAGGTGGGACAACACTGCCTTACTAATACAAGGAATTTAAAATGCTACATTCCTATTTTTTCTCAACATCTTCTCATATCCTGCTCCTAGGAAATTCCAAAAATTGCTTCTTTGGAAACTGCATGTCTTGTATGCAGTACATTTTCATTTTCAGAGGACGCATTTAAATACTCTCTGTCCTGTGCTAGGGCAAAGGGTTAATATCACTCCAGCCCTTGTGAAACCTGGTTGCTGTTCATATTGCAATGAATTAAGTTTAATTAAAGAAAAATAATTAATAAATAATCAAAATTAATTAATGCAATCTGGCCCATGATAGACATTTTATATTGAGGTTCAAGTCATCAGAACTACCTACAGCACACAGTTTTGAAAACCTGATAAAACTTTCCCTGACTGGAGCAGTCTACAGAAGTAGGGTGACTCCCAGAAGAGGGGTGCATGGCTCCACCAGGCACTTGCACACTGGTCGTGGGTGCTGACCCAAGCAGTGCAGGCAACCTGATCATAGCTGTAGCATTTGCACAATGAGGTATAAAGGGGAAAAAGCATTTCTGAGCTTACTATGGCTCAGAAAGATGGAAACGTGGGTTTCTCTGGCAGTCTGTGAGGAATGGGAATTTGTTCTGCCACTTGAGACTTTCAGAGTACTAAGAAGAAAATGTCACATCAGTCTGAGAAGTCCCCTGGACCATTTTTTTTTTTTAAATACAAAAAATCAAAGCCAGATCCTGGGTAGCAGGAGCCAGAGAGTCTCAGTAGTGTCCACCACAAGCGTGGCCAATTCAGGGAGGAAAATATTTCTGTAAAAATCATTGAATGAGGCACAAACACATATCAAGTCATGGAACGCATTGTGTTGATGATGTTAAAGGTCAAAGGGAAGAAGAAGATGGTTACAGGAAATGAAATCTGATTTACCAACATGTTTCATTTCAGCTTCCTTTGGTTTCAAAATATTCCCACCTACAGTTCAAATCCATGTATGTATATGTATATAATTTCTGTTCGAGCTGAAATTATATACCAGAAAGGTACAATCAAGCATTTCACAGGTAAATATAGTTCTATTATGCAAAGGGACAGTTTTCTGTCTCCTCACAAGAAAAGAACATCCTTGTGCTTCAAAAACAAAGGTAGATGGGTTTTGATTAAAAAAATCTACAGCACTCTATCTTCTGCTATCACAGAAGACTTCCACTCATGTTCCAAAACAGTGCTGATGGTGTACCCCTTATCTTCAGAGGTAATCAGTCGCATCTTGTGTCTGATATAAAGAAAACCATATGTTGTTTCCAGCTGGTCATTCTGCCTTAGAATAACTGATACACTTATTATTAAAAACAAAACAAGCCAAAAAAACCCCAACCCTTCCTCTCCCCAAAAAAACCCCACAAAACAAAATCCACAACCAGAAAAAGCTATTAAATTCAATCACTGTGCATTTCCCATCAAAGGCTCCACAAATCCTGCAGAATAACTCCCACTCCTCTGCAGCTCTGTGCATTCAGCATGTGAAGGATTCAGAAGCACTGTACGAGTCAGCTACCTGGCACTCTGTTGGCTACAACAGCCTGAAGGAAGAAGCATTTTGTTTCAGGTTTCCCGGAATTTAAACCTACAAGTAGTCATGAAGGGTATACATTGAAACAGACTGCAGGGCTTCCTTTTTTATTTTGGCCTTGCTTGTAGACTGAAGGATTTGTTTGTCATAACTTTAAATGCTTAAAGGAAGAAATCAGGACTGCCCTTCAGACTGGTGATCTCCGGCAAACTGAGGGGGGCAGCTCTGCCTTCAAGGTAAATAACCTGGTCCTGCTCTTCCAAAGACATTTAGAAATTATGGTTTTACCAATTCTATGGGCAAAGATGATACCTAATACTGAATTTTTGGTAAATTTACAAAACTAGAGGAATACCATTTATAAATTCAAACCCATATTCAAACTCAATTTCACTGATGAGAATATTCTGAGTTTATGAGACACAGATTTCATTTTTATCAACATTGATCCTTCATGATCCATGTCATCCCCTTATCTGTGCCACAGTATACTAATGTTCATAAAAACTTCCAAGGTTAATAAACATACTATTTTTTTTAATTTTGTACACTTTTTACCGATTTATGTTCACCAGTCAAGTGTAACTGGAATCTGCTTCTATTAAGAATCTTTCTTTCATTTTAGTTTTACATGGACATAAGATATAAATGACTTTCTACATCAAAGGGAAATTCAACACACACTTCTGACTTCTGACTTGAGATTTTTGTCCGCACAAGTACCATTTATCCCTGAAAGTTTTATACATATATTTCACCCTCATAAAAATGTCAAAACAGCATAAGTCCCCAGCTTTAGAATTGCAATAACACCCAAAATGATGGTGTCATCCACCTCCTCTCTGGTCATCCTGTTTCAGTGCCTCACCACCTTCACAGTAATGAATTTCTTCCTAATATCTAATCTAAACATACCCTGGTTCAGTTTAAAGCCATTACTCTTTGTTCTATCACTACATGCCCTGCTAAAAAGTCCCTCTCCATCCTGCTAAAAAGTCCCTCTTCATCTCTTTTGTAGCCCCCCTTTAGGTACTGGAAGGTGCTCTCAGGTCTCCCTGGAGTCTTCTCTTCTCTAGACTGAACAGGCGGCCCCAGCTCTCTCAGCCCGTCTGTAAGGAGAGGTGCCCCGGAGATTTTTCAGCCCTCAACCATCTTCAGGGCCATCACACAGGTTCATGTCTTGCCTAAGCTGTGGAGTCCACAGCTGGGTGCAGTACTCCTTGTGTTCAGACATATCTCTACTCGTCCTAGAGATACAGGTCTTGTCAGCATGCAAAGTGAAGACTTTCCAGCAAGCAATTACCCTAAAAATGTATTTAGTAGGAACTTTTAGTTTTATTGTCTTCAAAGATGGGGAAATTTCCTTCTCTGAGGCTGTTTTCTTCTTTGTAAGCTTATTAATTCTAGATGTGTCTGATTTTACCAGAAGTGTACCACTACCTTATTACAAATTAGTCCAAAACTCATGCCAAATTAAATGTTGACATGTGTTTTCTTTCCTTCCAAAAAGATAAGACAGTTGAAAAATTATTTTTTACCCATATCTAAACAAAATACATTTACAAAACAAATACAGAATGCTTGACATGGGTCTTTAGACAGAAAGCCCACTATTGTAAACAACTCTAAAGGCTCTCAAGCATTTTACTTTTCACATAATCCAAAGAAAACATTTTGTGGTTTGGGTTTTTTTTCGCCTGATTTTCCACTGCATCTATTTAAACTTTATGAAAATTTATGCTACCAAAAAAAGAAAAAAATTAACAATACAAGTTAGGCAATTATATCATCAATGTGCCTGCTGTCTGAAGTGCAGTACTAAAAGCATTACTCATTACAAAAACCTATTCTGAAAGCATTTACCAGCTCTGAGTGAACCACAGAAAGCTTCTGCTCTTCAGCAATTAGAAAAATAAGCCTATAAAAAGAACATGAACCTTAAGGCCTAAGGCAGCATATTAAAACAGAAACATTTATACACATACAAGTAGTCATAAAAATTAGATAGGCTTGTTTCCAAATCTGTAGAAGCAGACACCTTTCTGTCAGGAGGTTGTGGTTTAAGATGCAGAGAAATCGATGTACTTAAAGCTGCAAGTTTTACAGTTTTTAATGGGATACTGAGGCCTAAGTGCTACCTGTATCTCAAGAAACAATATCGCATTCTTGAAATTAGGATCAGACAAATATTTTATGCACCTAAGAGGAGTGTGTTGTTCCAGCAGTGGTCTACTTATGGCACGCAGCAAGAAAAACATTTTTCTTTGTAAAATAAACCCATCAATTTTGCCTGCTAATAGCAAATTAATTACTAAAACCCTGTGAATTTCAAGTCCCTCCTCTGAGTCCTTCTCTCTGAGCCTGCACACTGAGTGCAGGCTGGTCTGCTACCATGAGAAGTAAACCCTTTATGCTTTATAATGGGAAATCAAAAAGGGATTTCAAGAAAGAGGGGGGGGGAAATGTTAGAAATGTGAAAAATTACCCTTTCCCTGCAGAAATTGATCTCAGTCATCTCCAGAGACTTTCCACATGCTCCAAAGCAACAAACAGACTCATACTTCTTTCCTCTTCCTGGTATTAATGTGAATTTAAATCTTTAAAGTTTTACCTTTCCAGTAGCTGTTTTTTAAACTTGATATATCCAGGTGGGGGTAAAACAATGTCTACTCCACTTGCCAGAGACAAAAATCCTCTGGACTCCTGACTTTAAGAAAATGAATATAGAAGAAAGAGATGAAATATTGCATTTACTGTACTTATGACTCTTTAAAGGACACTTGGGTTTTAAAATATATGTTCCAGTACTCTACTGAAAGAAATTTATACTTATTGTATGCCAGAAATACACACAACATTATATTATGTCAGTTTAAGTATAAAGGAGGTTTATGCCATATACTGGGACAAAATAAGCATTATTTAGATGATAAAATTGACTGTGTTTCTTATTGTTGTATTTTTTAAAATATATTTTATAAAACATTTTATCCTTTACATTATAATTGACTTTCATTTTCCATTTTAAAGAATTCTCTTTCCTTGTAATGGAGAACATGATAATGTGAAGAATAGATCATCCTTCTTCTCATAGGCCTTCTTTAAAGCATACAGACATTTGAAGAATGTACTTTGCTCTTTCTCAATAAATCTGTCCTTGTTATCGTGACACAACTTACTTAAGAGTTAACAGAGAGTTACTGTATACAGGGAAGATGGTTAATCTGACAGCAGCTATGTCAAGAAAGAAAATGGGCACTCTTTTGCTAAAGCACCAGATGGTTTCTTTTCCTCATTACAAACCTGCGTGCATTCTAGCAAGGCGTGTCAAATCAATAGCAACAGTTGTTTTGACTAAGTCTTATTAGGAGCGCATTCGTATGGAATCTCCTTTTGTATTTGCTCTCAGTTTTAAACTTCAAGGCCATGAAGAATTGGCAAAGCAATAGCACTGTCCTGCTTTTGTTAATTAAAATAAAGTAGAGAAATGTGACTGGATTATGTCAACGTACATAAAAAGTTAATCAAAGTGCAATTAGAAATACCATAGACTTCTTCCAAAATATATATTTTTACCAAAAGCAAGCTTTTTAACATTATAAGGCAAGTTTTATTTCTTCAGCATCTCCTAACTACATTTTTACAGGCAGATCATTTTAAAGAGGGCCTTATCATTTCTGTTATACAACATTCATTGCACCTATGGTAACAATAAACAAATAGAGTTGGGGGTTAACATTGCTTACTGTTGTCAACATTTTACAAACAGATCTCTACTTAAAGTGTCCTGTACTATTTGTTAGTAATCATTAAAATAGTCAACTTTACCTCCTGTATCAAGTGAACATTCACCTTTTTGGTCACATCAGTTTAAAAAGTCATGTTGGTATTTTAATAATTATATTGCATTCCCGCATCAAATGTTGCAACATACACACAAAGCACTTGTCACGTGGTTTAGTACTATAATAATGTTATTATTATTGTTACTGTCAGTGTTGCTAACAATAATTCCAGTATCAATATGAATTTATTCTTTATACTGGCATCATTTCAAATCAACCACCCATGGCCACCTATGCTAAAATTCACAGTTTCAGAAAGCTCCTCTTTCAGATCATGAAAAAGCAAGGCTTTTATTATAGCTCCCAGCAAATTTTTTTCATTTAACATTCTAACTAAGGACCTGTGTTTCAACAGCTACAGGTCACTTGAAGATTGTTATACCTCCTTATCAGCCTTTCTGACCTCTTACTTGCTTGTTGTTTCTGCGCAAAAAAAAATATGTGGGCCTCTTTTCCAAATATCTGGGAGCAACAGGCAGCAGTTACCTACACACTCCATAAACACAAACAAAAGAATTAACATCTATCACTGATTGCCACGAACTTCACCTGCCTGAAACTAATGCTGGCATCTGTTTTCCTGCCCTTCACTCAGTCCCTACAGACTCGTTATATATATTGATATCACAGTTATGGACATTTGTATATATAGTCATACATATATGTATGCATATGTGTATTTATGTATTTGAGAGAGCACATGTTCCTTTACCTGTTCCTTAGCTTCAGAACACCCTCACTGGACATATCCCATACACAAATGAGTTTTCTGGGTTTGGAGCTCATGTAGCAGCAAGCTAAGGAGAGAGGGAAACAAGACACATCTGAATCCAAATACAATTAAGGAAATTTCATAATGTCTATACATCACATCTACCAAGGAGCAAAGGTGTGATTAGGTTTAATCAAGAGCTCGCTTCGTTAGACCTATCTTTTTTTAAATGCTCTAATTAGCTGCAAGGGGGGTGCAGGCTTTGATAAGGCTCTGAATGATTTATATGCCCTTTCCATACACATCCTTTGTATTTTAATTTAATTCAGTTTCAGAGAGACACCTGGACATCACTCTCTGCTGTGCCCTCTGGCAGCCCCATTCCCAGGGTGAGCACGCAGCAGACATTAAGCATGGAGGAGATCTGAAGCATTCCTGATCAGACAGGAAAGATATGAGAGAGAGGCTGTTCAACAAAAACATGCTGGGCATATAAAACTTCACTATTTAATAGGATTACTGTGTGGAAACACCCCACTCCTATCTCTCAGGTTCACAGTAGCTGCAAAAAAATGGCAATAGCAAGTACTATGTTGGAGTTACAGCCAGAGTGAAAGAATAACGAATAAGTGTGGTGTTAAACTTAAATCTGGCTCCCAGCTGGAGTTTTGCTGTAGTCTGCCAAGCACAACAGGGAAGAAGGCAACAAGGACACTAGTCTGGAGATCAGAGTGGAGGTGTCTGTAAAGAACAAAGGATATCCAAATAGTATTGTTGGCTGCAGTCAGGCAGCATTTGGAGAGAGGAAACTCACAGGAGTAGAAGAGAAAGAAAATGAAGGTGGTAGAGGAATAGAACAAAATGGTACAAAACAAAGATAATGAGAAAAAGGCAGAGTTGTAGTGTCCTTCAGCATTTAATGATGAGAAATCATTGACTGAGATTATAACTATTGATCAACAGGCAAAAAGAATTACAGAAAAAAGGAGAGACAATGCTGTTGAGCGGGGCCAGATATCCCAAGACAGGGGATTAAGGAGACTAAGAGAGTTTTGCAGACCTTTGGGACAAATATCACTGTAATGAAACACTACACTCTCTGCAGCATGACCCATAGCTATGTCTGACCAAATAGGCATGGATCACTTTATGAACTGGGTCAGAGAGTTGGTGGGAAAAGCAGGAAGAGAGGGGAAAAATTCTTCACTCATAATAGTTTTTAGAGAGAGGCATAAGGGGATGTTGCCTCTTGCACCACCTCATCTTGACCTGGACTGACTTGCCATGGGGAAAAGAAGACATGAATTTAAAAAGCCTGTAGGAATAGTAATCAGTGAGTATGAAACTAAGGACAGGGATGCTAAGCCCCACATAACACAATGAGAAGTAAAAAATATAGTTCCTGTAGAATAGTTGGCATAGAGAAAGGAGACCGTAGCCTTAAAACCATAGATTTTCCCTCAGAATAGTTTTCCTGAACTACTATGGTGTTTATATCAACTTCCACTGGGAAAATCCTCATGTTTTTTCACAAGCCTTTCACAAGTACTTGCCTCCCTTCTAGGCTTCTAATGCTTAAACATATTTAATTTATTAGCAAAATTAGTTTCAATTGCTTCAAAGTAATGAGCAAAGAAACAGTCTCTTTCTTTATCTAGCTCATTACTAGATAAATCACTGCTGCAGACACCAGCTACTGAAAGATGCAGAGAACATGTGCATGTCATGTCCTTTCATGCATCTTATCTGGTTCAGTTCAGTAGGGCAGACTTCATGCTCTATACCCACTCAAGAATACTTTTTCCCATGTCCATAGGATTCTACCAGAAGAAAGGAACCCTCTGGGAAAAATTAGGCTTCTTTGGGGAGTGGTAAGCAAAGTTACATCTTTGTGCAGAATACTGTCAACACAGAGATTTCCTCAGAAGGATTTTTCTACAGTAAGTTCCCAATAAACCCTTTCAAAGACACCAGCCTTGGGAGCAGCCAGACACATCCATCTTAAGTGATTGCCATGGACATCACACCTCAGCATATCCTCAGCCTTATTTAGATTGAGCTGGTACATACTAAATAAGGAGCCAAATCACTGGGATGTTGGCTCTCTTAGAGGTTTTTCCCAAGCCTTTCCCTATAATAAAGCTCCAAGGACTGACTTGCTCTGATGCAGAATGATACAGGTTTCCAGAAGTTCAATCAAACTGAAATTCTCCATGGTCTTGACCTATAATAAAAGCTTCCCAGCAAGGTACTGGGTAATTATATTTTCCTAGCCATGCTGGGTAGTGCTCCTTACTCTTGATTCATAAATTATTAGTGCCTCCTTGTTTTTCCTGATGCCTCCTTCAGTGGAGTATTCAGATCTGTGGTGTCAAGTAACTCACAGCTGGCTGTTCCTGACTTATACAGGCATAAGAACTTGCTCTTCAAAAGCACCATGCAAACCAAAGACACTGAGAAGAGGTTTGTTTCTGTTTTAGACTTCCCAAAAATATCAGTGAGGTCTTTCCTTTATAGTCTCTGGTCATAACCAGAAAAAGAGAAGCATTCAAATTGAAATTGAAAGCATGCAGTCTGCCTGGTTTTCAATTTCTCTTCTTTCTGGAAATCACTAGATATGTATAGTTCCATAACTACTACATTGTGAAAAGTTGTGTTCAACAAAAATATTGCAGTTGCCTGCTATAATTTAAAAAAAATATATAAAAAGTTCAATCTGCTCTGTCAGCTGGGTCCACTTCATATGAGAGCCTCATTTTCTTTTTAGTTGTTGACTCCAGGATTGGCTATCATAGATGCTCTCTTTTCATGTTCTTTGAAGTCCTCTTCACATATATTAATCTCAAGAGAAGGATGTTCAAAACAGAAATGCAGTAAGAAAGTAAAAAAGCAAGAAGCTTTCAGCATCATCTGATGGAAATGAAATTATTGTGAAGATTCACCTGTTCAGTAAACTATCTCTGCAGCATCTGCGCTTTCTAGTCAATGACAAAACTGATCTTAATATAAGCCAGGCCAATAAGCCACATGAATTACACCATGCTGTTTTGTATCTAGACCTAGAACTGCCGTATGCCATCATCAAGGAGACAGAGCACATGAAGTCACCACAGAAAACAAGTTCAGAAACTAGAATATAATTAGACTAATCTCTGCCATTTCATGAACAGATTGGCCTGGCTTTTAGAATCTCTGTTTCGAAGAGAATACTGATAATCAACAGAATCTTGTCTTTTGAGATCAAACAGTCTACTCTGCATTTTTCGGTGTATGCTGTAACATTAATAAATCACCATATTATGTGATATGTCAGACAACATGCCACTAAGACAAACTCAGGTTGTTCATTTCTTCTATCTGCTTCTCGTTGTAACCTTGTGGACCCCTGGCAGAATAAGGCCTACATTTGTGAGGGACTTTGTTGAGAGGAACAAAGACATCATCACTGTCTGGAGAATGATGTCTTCCCTTTCCTGTTTGAAACATTCAGCTGGAAAACGCTCTGTCACCTTCCCTGTGTAGATAAGATCTTCTACAAGAGTGTTGGGAAAAATGCTATAATTTTATCTGCTTGCATCCCGGCACTTTCATCAGCACATCTTATTCTGAAACATGTCAGTCTCCCAGTTCAAGGGACTTACCAGATTCAATCTTGAGTTTTTCAATATCTGACATTACAGGCATCTTATTACATCAGGATACAGCTCTTATTCAGAAAAAAATCAAGTTATTTTGTTTATTGAGAAACTAAAAAAAAAAAAAATATTGACTGTGTTCCTGAACAGTTGCTGGTGATAAAAATATCAAGAAATATAGCTAAGATATCATTATCTGCAAGCTGGTTTCATGGGCTTGGGTAATTTATTCAGGATTTTTAATCTTGGGAGATATCAATCTTATAGCTATGCTAATAAAAATCACAATGGATACTTGAAAAATACTAGGATCACATCTGTTTCTTTTAGTCATGCCCAAACAGTTGCAAGTTTAATTAAAGATATCGCTCTAAATTTGCCACTAATCCCATATAAACACATAATCATTTCTTTCCCTCCAGTCAGTAGAAACCATATAGCAAATCCTTCTATGTTTATTCCAAATTTTCTTTCTAGACTAAGCCACTAAACTATCATAATCTCTGCTCTTTAGAGCATTTTATTCTTGGTTCTTGGGTACTTCTTTAAAGGAATCATGTTTGCTAGTTTTTAGCTTTCCTTTTGCCATTCCTCTTTGCAGCTGTTGTGGATTTATTCTCCGGTATATTCCAAAAGGCCCCATCACCAGCACATCAGATACATTTGGTCTGCAAGCACCTGAGACAGACAGCACCAGCCAAATGGCCCAGGAGGCCAGATGATATAATTCTTAAGGGAGCAATATCAAAACCACATACAGCAGGAAAGCATCAATCAACTGATTTGACTGACTGTAATGTTGGGTTTGGTGATTTGCCTTGAAGAAAGTTGCCTGGCATCTTTCTCTGAAAAGTAGCGGAACTCTACTTTTGTTTCCCTGAATACAGGACTAGATCACTGTAATTCAAACTTGTATTACCAGTGGGATATGTAGCAAACACTGATTTTCAGACATGTAGTTCACTCTGCAAAAATGCAAATGATCAAAAGCCGTGAGTGCAGGCTATGTCTTGCATTGTTTTACCTCAGAGTTTTGCTAGATCATGTTTCTACTGTTTTACAGATCGTACTATGAGTACTGAGAGACAAACAAAGTCACTGTTTTGAAAAACTTTCTTCTAGTCAGAAAATAGAATGGGCTTTAACCACATCGTGTACAGTGACTACCACACTGTACTGCGAAATCACCAGTCCATCCATCAAATGCCAGATTCAGTTAAAGATTTCAGCTCCTAACTATCCACTGCCAAACTCGATTAGGAAGCTGGGAGCTTGCATGTCTTATCAAAAGTACAGGATGAACAAAAAAAGTCACAGTGCAAATGAAAACTGAGCGTGCCAGAATTCTATCCTCTTAGTGATACAGCCTCCCAGCTTGAAGGGATTATAATAAAAAAATAGAGATACTTGAAATGTTTGCATATACTCCTCAGTTTATGCATACTTGTTCTGGAACTGTAGTTGAGAATTTTTTCATACCATTGTTGTAAGATTTTCTAAGCACAAAATCCCAGAGAATACAAAGGTTCTTTTCTGTATATAGGTGTGCAAGCCCTACTTACTGGGATGACCAATGGTATTTTATTAGTTCCTTATGTTGCCTCGGTAATTTTTTGTCTAGTGCCTCTTCTTCTATACTTGGATCATAAGGCTCTTTTGAGCAAGGACTATTTTATGCATGTCTTTAAAGCATCAAGCACAATGACATCTTGGTCCTTTGCTTCATTTATGGTGTAAATAACAATCTGGATTTTAGATCTTGAATGAAAGAGGGTTTCAATCTTTTTAAAGATCTATTTAAATATTGTTATTTCTGTAAGCCCAGAAGCATAACCAAATAGAAGAAAAAAAAAAAAAAAGGAAATAAAAAGGTTGACAATGCTTTCTGCAGAAGCCTAGAAAGATTAAAGGAGAAACAGCTGCCTCATATTACCATTAATTATGTATCTGTCTACCAGGAGGTGCTTTGTCATAACAGAAATCAAAGTGGACTCAGGACAAATGACCAAACTATGATGCTCTTTTAGGCTGGAGTTATGAAAGCTGTTAAAGGCAACTGGAAATGGCCATATTATCTAAAGTTAGTAACAAAGCTGAACAAAGAATTTCAAAAGAATCAAAACAACATTAAGGTGGGCAGATTTTTCACACAGAAGAATGATATTATTTTTGAGCCATCTGCCAAAGCAAACTCAAAGACTTCTAAACCCATGTTGTAGGGTGTGGAAATACCATTGGATGCTTTATATTGGCTTGATGTAAGGCTAACTGGGTTAGTTCATTGTCTCATAGAGTCACTGGCTCTGTTATCTTGCAAATCTAAAAGAGAGAAGCTGTAAACTTTTAAAGTAAGGGTAAAGCAATGAGAAAAGCAATACATTTTCTGTTCTCTGATAATACCAGCATGATCTTTGATTTTACTTTGGACAGTAAAGTGACTCCAAGTCCCCAAAGCACCCCAGTAAGTTATTTCCGTCGATCCACAAAACATAATCACAAAGTTTTACTTTGCACATATTCTGTGTTCCTCTGAATCTTGAAACTATTTATATTATTCTAAGATGGAAATAAATTTCTCAACACCTAAGCATCGAACTCCAGTCAAACTCTTGCTGATAGGAGAAGAAACAAACAAAAAATAAAACTAACAAAAAACCCCACACCTACACCTCAAAAGGCAGATCTTGCTAGAGTTGATGATGACTCCCTTTGCCCTGGTGCACTCTGCTCCAGTTAAAGGCAAATTGGCAGCCACTGGCATAGAAATGAGTTGTTGAAGGTAAGACACTGCCACCTGGTCCACCAGGAGGGGTGAGGGTGGAGAGAAGGTGACCTTTTCCTGCAGCAGAAGAAGCAGAAAGCCCTGGTTCCCTAGCCTCTCCTCCAGGATCTCTGACTGATCGCATCCTTTCCCTCCCCAGGACACCAAGGTGTGCAGTCAGGTAAGCAGTGTGAGATGCCTGAAAGGGGGCTGAAGAGGCAGCAGGGCCCCACATGAGGTAGAGGATATATTCTGCTGCCTGACAGGTCTCAGGGGAAGTGGAAGCCCCATATCCCAGGGGGAAATAGGAGGAGGAGGAAAGAAACTTCAGACTCCTGTCCCCAACTCTGCTCTCCAAATTCCCATTCTTTCTCCAAGCCTCCCAAACTCTCTACGGCTCTCTTCAGCCTAAGTCATCCATACACTTTTTTCATGTACTCAGAGTTATCTAAACCTGTCCTATTCCCTCTTTTTTCTTCCCTTTACCTACCTGGAGCCCTCTTTGCAGATACCGAGCTTTCCATGCAGAGCTGAATGTATTTAGCCAACTCTGGCTGTAACTACAATTCAGATGAGGGCTGTACAATCTTTTTGTCATTTCCCTATTATGTGGTGGAGAGGACCTCTGCTGAAGGAGTTTTCAGAGCATCCCTCTGTTCACAATTCACTCTACTCTGATCTTTGGCTAGTCATTTTAATGAAACCTAGTGGAGAGGAAAGGGGAGAAATGGCAACTGTCCCACTGATTCTATTAAATACATTGCATTTAAGCCCTTCCATGGCCCCAAGGCTGTTAGCTCAAGACTCGATCCTTATCATTGCTCGTGTTCCCTGCAATGACCATGCTCACACTGGCTTTGTCTGAGCTGCAGCTAGGAGTCAGAAAGTGCCTGGAGCAGGTGCCTTGGAGCTCAGGAGCAGGTGCCACATGGTCACTGTCAGCTCAATCCTGACCTTATACACAGCAGGAGGTCAGAGACTTTATCACTAAAATGGTGCTTGAAAAAACATTTTTTAGACCTTGACCACCACAGGTAGACACTTGCCTACCCAAGGCCACAACATATTCACTTGGATGGATTAACTTTGGTGGGATTGAATTGGATTGGACTGGATTGGGAGCAAAAGATACAGTGCCCCACTATGCAGTGCCACTAAAATCTGCTTTTCTGCTTTTAATCTATAAGTCTAACTTCCTTTGTCCTTTAATCACTTCCAATAAACCTCAGTGATACTTTTCTTTAGTCTCTTCATTATGTTTTTCTTATAAGATAAATGGATGTCATGGATTTATATCTGCTATCAGACAGGGCTATGCCCTGATTTATTAGTGAAGACAAAATTATGCAATAACAGGTACTTTAAATATGATATAAAAAGTTTCCTTTCTCACTGTTTAAAGATTGAATTTTTTTTTTTTTTTTTGGTAAACAATGATTTTCACTAAGCCCAAATGAAGTGAATTAGTCACAGGAAGCCTATGAAGAGTCTGGAGAACTTGAGAAAGATCTCTTGTTAAATTATAAACCCATTTACTCTGTTTTTGTTTGTGAGAATAAGTGAATGTATTATATGGATTTCTAAAGACTTTAAATCAGCTAAATCCCTGATATTGTCAAACGTGATTCTTGGCTGTCCTGCACAGGATCAGGACTTGGACTTGATGTTCCTGATGAGTCCCTTCCAACTCACCATACTCTATGATACTATGATTTGGAATTTACTCTGTGATCTAACTTCATCATTTTCTTTTGAGCATGACTCCTTCCTAATCCTCTGCTCTGCCTTCTGTGTCTGTTTCTGTTTTCTCCCTTCTTCTTCTTCATCGGAGGCATAATGTTGTTTTCCACAGCATGACTCAAAATCTGAAGCCAAAATTTGTGTTTGTTTTTTGTTTCCCCGCTCCAAGCTCTTCATTCTACAACTGGCTGTTTGTTCAAATACATAGCATCATAGAATCAAAGATCTTAAACTTTTCCTTGTCTTGTTATATATTTTTCACTCTCCAGTGCACCATCAAGGAGATTCATATCTTTGCTTTTCTCTTGCAAGCTGTATGGTACCTCATTCTCAAGCTCAACATCGCTGTCAGAAGCTCTCTTTGCTTCCTGTGGCACTCCACTACTGCTATGGCCAAGAGCAGAAGCACTACAAGACGAGATCCAAGTCCATGGGGCTGAGAGTAGTTTCTGAAGGTTCTAAACATCAGTCTCATAATGAAAGTAAGATATATGATCTCATAAAAAAATAGGTAAATATCTAAAGCTAAAATTTGATGTTTAGTTCCGTCTCTGAAAAGCAATATTTCTTCCTGGTAAAATCAGAAGGCTGTTGAAAACACTTTCTGTTACCTGCTAGTGAACTCATAGAGCAAGGTGTAGATTTAAAAGCCTTTCAGGTCTCAAATGAACCCAGGAAAAATTAAGCACGTGGCCTCTTTCATCACAGCATTGTTATTTAGACCCTTGTTTCTCCTGTGGGAATGTAGCAAACTGAAACTGAGCTCATGCTTGTCTTTTAATGATTTCATTGGGCTTTTTGATATGAAGCTTTTCCTTTGGAAATATCAAGAGCATGCTGTACTGTGGCTGGAGAATATGCAGGCTCCTCTATTGTTGAATGTTTTCTAAATGTATGACCAAATAAGGATGAAACTCCTATCAAAATTTTCACAGGCCCAAAATGCTTCTGTGGCTCCAGCTGGGAGTAAGGATACAGGCAGAAATGTTTGCTCTTACTTTGTAGTTTCTGGATCAGAATACAGAAAGATATTAAGTTTGCCCAAGAAACAGTGGGTGTTAAATTTTATCAGTTTTCACAGATAATTTTAGACTTGAAACAGTAACCAAGAAAGCAAAACTTGAACATTTGGGTTGATTCAACAGAGAATAAATTAAATTCATTGTTTATAAAAAATGTCTGTGATGCAGGGAAATATGTAATCCTTTGAAAAAGAAATTAATAGAGAAATAAAAATCAGAATGAAATCCAAGAAAACCTTAAAGCTGTGACTATTTGTAAGCACATTAAGATGCTCATTGGAATATTGAGCCCATAAGAGGTTTTTTGTCTTTAAGGAAAAGTAAGTTATCAAGTATGTTATCTGTGTGTGTATGTACATATATATATAATACATATATAGGTGTATGAATACATAAGTTGCTTTTAACAGGATGTTCAGAGAGCTATTATATATGGATTTTTTACTAAGATGGAAGAAAATGCTTAAACTCTTTTTGTAAATTTAGTGCTTGCTTTTCATCCTAGAAGAGGTCCCCTAAAACATTAGGAGCAAAAGCTAATGCCTCCATGTGACTCTTAAAAACAGCATAGTAATACGAGCATCTGGAGAAAAAAAATTACTTGAACAAAGTAAATAGGCCAGATATTTCAGGAGCTAACAAAAATGAGAAAAAAACCACCCACAGTATGAGATGAATTTCTTCTTCAGGACTGGATTTTTAAGTTCATGCTGCTCTAATGGTACAAAGAACATTTGGACCCAAAAGCTATGCTTAGATTGCTGAATGCAGCTTGCCTGAAGCTGCTCCCTTACACTGAGCCCAAGTGGCATGGAACAGCCTGTATCCATACTATTAAACTCTCTTACACTATAAAATAGGGTGGCTGCAGCTACACCACACTTGGGAACGGTCCCTGGCCTAGGCTAGCTTCTGGACTGTGCCTGAAAATCATTTGGGAGAGCACTACTTGGCCAAAAGCAAGCCAAGGGGCATTTCAATAATTTAACAATATAAATAATCAAGTCCAGTGATGTGCCCTGGCACTGCTTAATTTATTAGAGCAGACACAGCTGACACAGCCAGCAGCTGATCCCTTAATAGCACAGAGAAAGAACAGATGGCCTTGGACTGCTCTCCTCTCCAAGCAGGGGTGCCGGTAGCGTGCCACAGCATATGCAGGGCTGCACCAGGGGCCAGAGGAAACCCGCTCCATGCAGAGCGAGCCAGGGCTCATGCTGGTAGCAAAGCTGCTGCTTTCCAGCACCGTTGCCTCCCTCCCCTGTGGGGCCATGCAGGAAAACAAGCTACCTTTTGCTTGGTCCCAAGTTCATGGAGGGCTGGAAGATTCTTCAGTAGGCTGCTGGGTCACTGGAGGAGGGTTGGCAGTGGTCCTCTACATGCAGTGGCCAGAGTCTATGCCCAGGGGTCAGAGGCAAAGCTCTCCATGCGTGTAGACATGCCCTGCTGTGCTGCTGGGGCTTACTCACTCCAGCATAAACAAAAGCTTTGATATCTGGCTTTTGATTTACAGAAAGGTATGAATCCTTTGCTGCTGAGAAACATAGTTCAGCCCAGGCTTGGGAGATGTGCCCCTTGCCAGGGAGCAGTGGGCAGCCAGGAGAGAACAGCCCCCAGGCAGTGGGATCCAAGGGATTTTGTACATTGACCACATTTCCAGGTGTCAAAGGCTTGCCGAGGAGCAGGGACCTTTCTGTACTGCAATAGAAACTAGAAGCAGGCTTACAGGAGGGACTGCACTGTGTACTGCAATTTACATTTCTTAGTGGTGGCTTGTTTTGCTCCTGAGTAGTAGTGTAAGTATCTGTGGTGTGCATTTTTCAAAAATTATCTACTTTTTAGTAGAGTAGTTTTGTTACTGGACTATTCTTATCGTTAATTTTAAATGAATGTTTGGAAAGATGGTAATTACTTTTTGTAGGTCACTGGATAAAACCTGACTTTGTCTTCAAGAGTCTTGTTTAAAGAATTGTAATGAACTAATCCACAAACATTTAAATGACATAAAAATTTAAAAAAAAAAAATGCAAGGCAGTCATGCATAGACTAGCTCCCAATGTGAGATTCAAGATTCAAATATTTTGTTTCTGTCCCTATGTTTTTGTCTGGAAGGAAAATAGGCAGCCCTGAGGAATTCAACAACTATTCCTCATTTGCCTCACAGCACTCTTGCTGTTAAGCCTCCGTGGATGAGGCACATGTCATGGTCCTCAACTCTTTGTCAACTGTCTGGTTAAGGTTGACACTCCAAACTCCTGGTCATCACTGAGGGCTGACCCTCATCACTAGGGTCCAGCCTCACATCTATCACAGCCTAGATAGTTCCACTCAATCTTCCTGCTAGAAGAGTCTGCCCTCCAACAGTCCCCATTGGCAGCCATCAGCTGAGATAGGAAGCATGAATGCCATGCTAAAGCATGGACATGTCCTCAGAAGCTTGTCTCGAGACAGTCTTTATCTTGCATCCATGAATGGTGGGAGAAAGATTTTGTCTGGACTTTTTCCTCATTCTCATTCATTTGCATTCACATATTTTGGCTGTTTAGGTTATAGCTTACCCTTCAGAGATCACCATACATCTACAGAAGGATTAAAAGGTTTCAGTGAGGAGGGACAACCTGACACTATGGCATGTGGTATGAGGCCTGAGGATCCACCTGGAGCCAGCATATGGAAAGTGTTTCTGAAATCAGTAACACAGGCATGACCTTAGATAATCTGTCTGCAAAATGTGAGGCTGGTCTCAGGCTGCTGACATCTGCAGACAAGTTGGCTTGCCTCAGCTGAAACAACTAGAAAATGAAACAATGCCAATGACACTTAGTGAATGAGCAACTAATTTTTTGGATCTAAGGTGCATTCAAGCCTGTGGGAGCTATAAAGGCACTGTGAACGCAGGTGTCGGTGTCCTGAGCACTGTGTGTGGAGCCTCCACAGCAAAAAACAGTGGGGTTGTTTCACCTCCCTGATGCCCCAGCCACTGGAATGGATCATCACTAAAGTAAGCCAATTGGAAAGAAGCAGAAGACCAGGCATCCAAGTGCTCAAGCCATTCTCTGGAGTTTCAGGGCAATTTCCTGGGACAGCTCCTAGGGATTTGCTAGGCGGGACACCTGCACTGACTTGAGGCAAGAGCACTGCTCTCACCCCAGCAGCTGGTTCTCAGTTTGGGACTGTGTTCCTGAAAGTGCACCAGGAAACCTCTGTCAGTTACATGGGACCACACTACCTTTTTAACCAAGCTCATTGATCACCCCAGCAGAAACACGTTACTGTAATTGCTGAAAATCTCATACCACTAAGCCTCCTGTTTACATGTGCGAGTGTCTTATAAACTGTGAAATGGGAAAAGCTAAACTCTATGAATTTCCTCTCTGCTAACCCAGTTTGCTTTTAGCAATGGTAGAAAATAAAATTATGAAAGAATAACAATATTTTTTGAGACTGGTAACATAAACAGTCTCTTGCTCCAAATGAACCTGAAAAGTGTAGCCACTGTTTTTTCATTTTTTCCTCCATACAGATAGAAATCATTCTGTTCCTGCTCTACTCAGAATTAAAAATCCTGGCAGTCCTAGTAACTGAAAGTCCAAAGCAGGCCGTAGAAAGGTCTGAGAAACATCTGAAAAGCCCGGAGCAGAGTTTAAAAGAGAAGCATTCTTCTTCATCCTTGACTACTATCTTCTTGTTGCTGAGTAAGGAGGCAAGTCTTCTAACTCTCAATATGATATCTCTGTACATTAACTAGTTAGAAAAAAGACTAAATTCAAAACTAAATTACTCAAATAGAAATTCAGGACCTAATTTACTGTAATATTAGGCCCCTGGCTCCTATTCTCTTCAGTTCATAAATGCAGATTGGCTAGAGGGACTGCAAAACACAAAGCAATAACATAAAATAAACTATTAAAGCAAAGGACACCGTGTTCCTTTGATTCTCACACACACCCACACACATACACCCACACACACTCAAAAGCTCCTTGGGAGTAAGAATTCTGAAATGTGAGAAGTCCAATACACAACAAGGCTGTAAAATAGACTTATTACTTTTTTATGTACATGCCCTCTGTCATTAAGCAGCTTTTCTTGAAAAAAGGCCATGACATCTACATGTCTTTTTTGCTGCTGGAGAGGTAATTGCTTTTTCAATAGAAGTCCTTTCGAGCCTCTTGCTATACACTGAGTGGCACACCGGACAAGTAATTTTGTGTTCCTGCAACAGTAAATTAGAAAGGCAGCAGACCAGCAGAGTAACCACAAGACAATCCTTCTCTTACCTTCTAATTATTGCACAGAAAGCACAAAAAACAGTACGATGTCCGTCTATTGATTCCACAGTGGAATGTATCTTACCCCAAACTCCTCTGCAACAGTTCATGTCCACATTGCTTTTAAAAGAATTGCAAATCTCTAGAAAGTTAAATGAGACAGTTGCTAAGGTTTGATTTTACAGTGAAGCCTTTAAAAATTAGACTGCTTTTCCATTTGGAAATATTTTCTTGATTATGTCAGAGGCTTAGTTTGCCCTTTTGAGTGTTTCTACCCTAACCATCCCTCCATTCAGGTATGCAAATCCAGTTGTGAGTCCCATTCACCAAACCCTCAACTCAAATTGGTAAAGTTACTCCTGGATAGCACCTGCCTTCTCATAGCACGTTCCAATGACAATATGCCCATGTAAATGGAGAATTATCTGCACCAGCAAAAAATGGCTTTTACCAGTATAATTATTCTTTCAATTTTTAATTTATTTTTAAATAAAAACTTAACTGTCTAGAAGCCACCGTGAATGTATTCTCACTTTTCTCTTTAAAGTGTCTGATATTTTTGGACAACTCTCCTGCCAGCCCACCTTTGCGAGCTTGTGTCTATGTTACCTTCAAAGAGAGAGGGCAGATCATCCCAGCTATACCATATGCATAAAAATAAAGACATGATTTTGTACATGGGAAGCAAAACAATGATTTTGGGACCTGAAAGGCTTGTACAGTTCCAAATAGGAAGGAAAGGATTGCAGTGCTCTTACTGAAAGGCAGGGGAAAAAGGGGTTAAGGAAGTCTGGAGCTGTCACCTCCATACTGGATGTTACAGTGCAGAACTGGATTCAGTGCTGAGCTCAGATTGCAACACTCCCCACATTTCACAGAAGATTCTTTACAGTGCTGAGAGAAAGACTGCTGAGAAGGCCAGCTGAGCTGGTTTTGACTGAGGTGATTTTCTTTACAGTGGCTGGTATGGGGCTCTGTTTTGGATTTTTGTTGAGCACAGTGTTGATAATACAGAGATGTTTTTGCTGAGCAGCGCTTACAGAGAGCCAAAGCCTTGTTTGCTTTTCATACTGCCATGATGGCAAGGAAGTTGGGGGTGCATGGAAAGCTCGGAGGAGGCATAGACAGGACAGGTGACCCAAACTGACCAAAGGGATATTCCAGACCATATGACATCATGCTCAGTATATAAAGTAGGTGGAGGAAGGGGGGGTGTTTGGAGTGATGGTGTTTGTCTTCCCAAGTTACTGTTACACGTGATGGGCCCCTGCTCTCCTGGAGATGGCTGAACACCTGCCCAACCATGGGAAGCAGGTAATCAATTCCTTGGTTTGCTTTGCTTGTGTGCATGGCTTTTGCTTTCCCTATTAAACTGTCTTTATCTCAATACACAAGTTTTCCAGCTTTTACCCATCCAATTCTCTCCCTGATCACACTGGTGGGGGAGTGAGCCAGCGGCTGCGGGGGGCTCAGTTGCTGGCTGGGGCTAAACTACAACATCAGCTAACACCAGTTTTATTCAAAAGCATGTGACTTTTCCCAAGGATTCTCCAACGCCTGGCTAAAACTGACTCAACCTTCTGAAGAAGGGAAAAGGAGTAAAAGTAGGTTTATAATTGCGTACTCCAGTTTACTTTCCTTTCTTGTCCACATCCTCCTTCCCAAAAGTGTCAAGCACACGAGAATGGATCCTTTTGAAGAAGGCAGTTTATCTTCACAACAACAATGACAGTCATAAGCGTGTAAAATGGAAAGCAAAAGGTTAATATTGAAAGCATGCAAATAAACCATTTCCAAATGCACAATTTTACAGCACAGGCAAAGAGAAGTTTCTACGGAATAAATCAAAACAATGACAATGGAAAAAGGAACATGCTGAAACCCATACTTTGGTACTTAGATAAAATACGTAAAAAATTTAAAGCAAGCTTTGCAAGCAATTCAGTGACTGGTTGTTCAGATTCCATGACTTTTCATAAATAAAATGACAAATATGTAAGGTAAACATCTCGATGCAGCATGTCAGTTTCCCCATCTCCAAATCCAAGTCCAAAACAAATTACTTCCCTTCTGTGCTTGGACTCAAAATTAGAAATAAGTAGAGCTGGTTCACTTTGTGCTCAAGGGATTGACTTTCAATTGGCTTGCTGAGTTAGGAAGTAGCAATAAGCTTCCTGTTTGTAGAATATAATCTTAAATTTGGCACTTGCTCTCCCTGCAGTCCTCTGGCACAATGGCATCTATTCAGACTGCCTGCTTTAGTTGCTGAACACGAGTTCTGAACATCTCAAAACTGGATTCCTGGCCACAGCAGGCATCATTAATAAGATAACTCAGAGTACCCAGCTTAGGGCTACTTAGCCTGTGGAAAGAGCTAGGCCTGAAAGAAGGCTCCTGAAGAGTCATTCAAAGCACTAAAGAAGATGCCAACTTCCCCCTGCAGCCTGGAAGACCCTTAACAATGAAGAAATAATCCTGAAATTTTCATTAGGTGTACTAGTGTGTAGCTGAATAGACAATTGTGTGAAGAAGAGGAGAAGGTACACTTCCAGCAGGTGTTTCTCTGAAAGTTTTGCATTAAATGTTTGTGACTGCATGCATTCAAAATGACAAGCCCTCTCCTGTGGACACAACATCACCAGTGTGTGACTGTTTGATCTTCGATCTTGTGTTGTCCTGGGGAGTGGAGCCCTTGCTCAAGATGAGCAGCCCCAAAAACAGAGTCAATGGGGAACTGAGCCCATTGCCCTCTGCCCAGAGATGTTCCATTTGTTGCCTCCCTAGAGGTCATCTAGCAGAGCCCATCTTCATGCACTCACCACAGCAGCACAGCTCATTTTCCTGAGCAATTCATTAGGTGAGTGAAGTAGACTATATTACAGCCACCCCCTGCAAGTTAGGAGCTGATGCACTGCTGGCAACACAGCGATACTTTGTTTTGATACATCCTATAACATATATGTGTCTACATCCATATATATATGCCATAAAATATGAATATACACATTCTATATATCTATAAAATTTATAAAATGTAGATGAAACATTATGTCATACATGTTACAAACAATTGCATTCATTATAAATATTTATATATTCTATATAAATAATATATATAAAATGAGATCTTATTCAGAAAAATTATAATTCAAAGTTTCTTTCAGACTTTCTGTGTCACATTTGTTAGAGCATCTGCCACTGTCAGAAACCTTGATCTTGTCCTCCAGAATGGGATCAATAAATATAATGATGGGGTTTGACAAAATATAATGCTGCAGTGAAAATCTCATCAAAAGCTGGAATGATATAAAGCAATCAGTTAAACTGAACCTCTACTTCCTCTGCTTCAATTTTTAAGCATGAATAAAAGTAACATTAATGTAGAACAACCATAATTTTTGCAGCATCTGCAATCTTGTCTTTCTAGTTTTTGATTGAATTTGTTTCATTTTGTGACTTGGTTTTCCCAGTACTGCTTTCTGATTCAATGCAACATACTGGCATTGTACATTAAAAATGTGTAAAATGTACAAATAAATTTCATTCATAGTTACAGCAAGTTGCATTAAAGCTAAGCTGCTCTGACAAATAATAGCCCGTAAATATCAAGGTGAATTGTAGTCTGTTAGTATAGGCAAATATAAAACAATTTAGCTGGAATCAGTGGATGTTCCAAGTTTATATCATCACAACCAAGTACAGAACATGAATTAGCACCTAACACTATTAAGTAAGCTTTAGCAATATTCTGCCCATTTGATGAAGTCACAAACATTTTTCAGGTTGTTGGCAGCATGACAGAAAGAAAAGACTATGAGACTTACAGCCCTTTTCTTGAAGAGTAAATTATGTGAAATGTGACATTATATTCTCTGTCCTGTGTCAGTCCTCTTATATTCACTCACTGCATCTTTTCTAGAGCTTATCTTCTTCATATTTCTATCTTCCCCTGTGTATGGGGTTTGTGTGGCCAGGTTTTTGTATCAGGGGGGCTACAGGGGTGGTTTCTGCCAGAAGCTTCCCCCATGTCCTGCAGAGCCAATGCTAGCTGGCTCCAGGACAGACCTGCCACTGCCAAGGCTGAGCCAACCAGGAATGGTAGTAATGTCTCTGTGATAACATATTTAAGAAGGAGGAAAAAGTTGTTGGGCAGAAGAAAGCAGCAGCAAGAGAAGAGCAGAGTGAGAACATGTGAACAACAATGTAGACACCAAGGTCAGTGGAGAAGGAGGGGCAGGAGGTGCTCCAGGCACCAGAGCCGAGGTTCCCCTGCAGCCCTTGGTGCAGACCATGGTGAGTCAGCTGTCCCCTGCAGCCCATGGAGGACCACCAGGGTGCAGAGACCCACCTACAGCCTGTGGAGGAGACCCAACCTGAGCAGAGGGATGCCCAAAGGAGGCTGTGACCCCATGGGAGGCCTATGAGGGAGCAGAGTCCAGCCAGGGACTTGCAGACCTGTGGGGAGAGCAGTCCACACTGGAGCAGCTTTTCCTCATAGGACTTTTGGCCCTGTGAGAGACCCACGCTGGAGCACCTCACCACGCTGAGGTGCCTGAAGGATCTCATGGAAAAACGACCCACATTCCAGCAGTTTGTGAAGAACCATTGCCTGTGGGATGGACTCAGGCCGGAGAGGTCCATCAAGGACTGTCTCCCGTGGGAGGGACCCCATGGGAGCAGGGGAAGGACTCCTCTCCCTGAGCAGCAGCAGAAACAACAACTGACTGTAACCCCCATTCCTCATCTCCCTGAACCGCTGGGTGGGAGGAGGTAGAACTTAGAAGGAGAGAGAGGTGGGGGAAGGTGTTTTTAAGATTTATTTTACTTCTCATTCTTCTGCTCTGATTCTGTTAGTAATAAATTTAATTAATATCCCCATTTTGAGTCTGTTTTGCCCCTGACAGTGATTGGTGAGTGATCTCTCCCAGTCCTTATCTCAACTCATGAACCTTTGGTTATATTTTCTGTCCTCTGTCCAGTTGCAGAGGGGAGTGAGAGAGAGATGTTAGCCAGGGTCAATCTACTACACCATGAAATAGAACTTTCTTCCCTTGTGAAGCTTTTTTTTTCAGAAAAAATATCAAAACATCTGTGTCAGTATCAAAGTTGTTTTCTAGGATTTTATGGTCTTTGGCCACAGGTTATGCTCTCTCCCAGGATGCTACTTGCTTGGCCCCAGCCTCATTAGCAAGTAAAAAAACCCCAAATGCCCTCATGGCATATGTCTGGTTGTCAAGCATAGACATACCACAGATCTGGCCATAATCATTTGTGGACTCAATGTCTTCTAGGCACCATAAATAAAATTCCCTGTATCATGGACAATAACCAGAGGTCACAAAGAAAAACTGAAATGACAAAATTTGGCTGTGCACCTGCTTAGCCAAAGCAAGCTATTGCTTTGCCCTCAAAAACTGGCAAATTATCTGCAGAGAGAAGGCTGTAACTTATAAAATCATGCCATTCAAATTACAAATGTGGTAAATAGTAAAAATTGTATCTGAACATTAAGTCATAAATGTAAGATGATTGGCATTTGCTATTTTTTCCTGCATCATTTATATGGCATCACTGATGTCCAAAACAGTGTGCAATAGCTGAGCTGAGGTAAGGTGAAGAACTGGTCATTACAGAGTCAGTTAAAATGCATGGCTCATACACTCATAAGATACAAAATATTTTGAGTTGTATTCTGGCTGTAGGTTCACTGATTGTCCTCTTCAGCCATGGCCAGCTGAGCCATGAATCACCCCATTGCTGGGGACAACATCCTCATTGGTACATACCTTGTTCCAAGAGATGTACACCCCAGTGTCAGTATCTTGTGCCTGTGATCTCTGCTTCCTCACAAGTCACCACCAAGTCCTCCAATTCCTCCACATCATGGCTGTCCCTCCCATCAAAGTTTTTAATAGGTTTATCACACAAAAACCTTGCCTAGACTAATATCAATCTTCAATACCACAGAGGTCTGAAATTTGATTGTTGTGGGAATTCCTCTGGCTTTGCGGCATTTAAATTCTCAGCCACAATCCCGTGTTAATGTAGAAGTTATTGTGTCTAGAATAGGTTTGTGCCTTCCCAGAGCAACATTAGATTAGAGCTTAACACTTCAGTATCACTCAGCTTCTTGTCGCACGGCTTTTTTTGCAAAATTAAGTCCGGCTTTATCTAGTACATACTAATGAGTCCAAGCTTCTTCTGTTTACATGTTGGGAGTTTCCTAAGGCTAATGTTACAGGTTGGAAAGTCCATTGTGTATTCTGTTCCAAGAAAAGAATAAAAAAAGCAGAGTGGAAAATTAAATCCTTAAGTTAAAAGACAAAACTAAGAAAATTCCCCAGGCCTCCGAACAAGTGCTTGCTTATTCAGACCTCGTATGTTGCCACCAGACTACACACTGATAAAACCAATTTTGGACTATTTAGGCTTGAGCAAAAATTCTGTGAGTTTAGGGAGTCAGTTTAGGGAAAATCACTGGCATAATGACAGCTCCAGCAATAAGCAAATTCAATTAAATCATTACAGAAACATAAGCACTGATGGAATTTTCACAGCTTTAATGAGGCCAGTATAGAGTTCAGGACCCTCTGTGAAAAGTGTGTTTAACGATGATGGGCTGGGCCATCGAGTGCCATTATTTTTTAAAGTCCTAAAAGGGAGCTTGTCTTGGACTGTGGATGAGTCTAATCAGCATTAAAAAATGTTAGCCTAAATAAAAGATATGTCTCTGCCTTTTTCAGCCCCCCCTTTACTAGCACCAGAAAAGAAAGAGAAAATACAAGTTTTGCAGCATTCTTATATACCGAGGACTAGGCAACTATTGGTGAATGAAGAGCAGAGTTCAACTATATTCATGGGTAATGACAATACTTTAAGGGATGTGGGGAAAGAATTATTTTCTTATATCAACAATTGCTAAGGAAGTTGTCAAAGTAGAAGGAGAACAGGTGAACTAGGATTAGGGTGTATTAGAGAAAGAGCCATGTATATGGGAAAAGAAGCAAGGTAGGAAGCTCCTGAGTTTAGAAGTAAAGTATGACCAAATAAATCCAACATGTAACTGATGATGAGTTTAACGTGGATAGCTGAATATCAGAAAGACTATGCCTATTCTTGTAAATCAAACAGATAATTTCAGATTTAACACTGCTAGTCTCCATTATTTACATCATTAAATTGTTAGTGATCCCCAGTATAGTTGAAAAGCACTTCAACTAACACTACTCAGAAGTTTCCAGTCGTGGTTCAAAAGTCATCATGGATAATCCATCGGCATGTGGCAGCTTGTATGAGAGAGGAGGATGGCTTATCAGTGTGGATGCAGGGTGTCCCATGTCATGCAGCAACAGCACCAAGCAGCACTCCCGGGCAGTTTCCATGAGTTGATGTAGATACAGCTCTGTTACTCCAGTTATAGCAGTTGTACTCATTTCTGCTCCTGAAGAAAGACAGCAAGAACTGATGAATTTCTGCCCCAAGCCACTTCTTGAGAGGGCAGGATACCGGTATTTATTGCAGTGTTGAGTTCTGGGTGTATGGTCAGAGCTTTTAGAAGAAATTAAATCCAAACCAGAAAAAATGTCAGCTGAACGTGTCATGAGATTATTTAATTTATTTCATTTGGTTGACTTGGATTTCAGAACAGCCCTTGAAAATACTAAGTATTTTGGACTCCATATGAAGTCCTCAAGTCAAAATTTTATTAAGATAAAATTGAATTCCCTCTTTAGAGAGTAGACAAAATGAAATCCAACACCAAGAAAGAGAGAGAATAACCTACTTCAGTACTCATGGGAGAAGTGAAATGCTATTAAAAAAAGGCACAGTGGGTAAACATAGCTCCACATTCTCTCTCAGATTGCATTTTAGAAATATTTTATTAGGGTTAATACTACCTTAGAGTTGTATTGCAGATCTGGAGAGAAAACACTCCTCAGCTTTCAAAGAATTGTGCTCTGCAACCTTCAGAGGATCTTTTTTGATTTTCGAACTTTCAGTGTCTCCTACTGCTCTTCCACATCCAGACAGGACCCTTGGTTGAGTGTATATTAAACAGATCTGTTTTCCTGCCACATAAATACTATTCCACTGAAATTTCCCATGATAAATAAGCCTTTCTTTGGCTGTTTAAAATTCATCATGTAATAGTGTTTGTGGAAAGGTGACAAATAAAATGAAGGACAAAAAAAAGAAATGGAGAAAAATGCTTCAGGTAAACTTTCCCATCACCTTCTTCTTACTGTAATTATCACCACAAAGCATAGCAAAAAAATGGTCCAGAGCAAAATGATTTATCTAATGTGATAAAATAAAAAAGGTCTGATTCTGATTTTCTGATATAACCAGTATTAGTAAGAAGTCAGCTCCTCAGTATTCTACACCTTTCTGATAAAATGACAACACAAGATACAAAAGACTGGGGACTTACGCATTTGGGAACATTACTTTATTTCCTCCCAGACCCTCATCCGCCTGTTTTCAATGTTCCCACTTCCAAGGAAGCGCTAAGCTGTGCTGTTTTCATCAGTCCCTGTTCTCAAATGTCTCCGTGCTGCAGGGGACAGTTTGCAGTCAAGGCATTTTGCTCAGGAGGATGCTGTATATTGTGCTGACTATGGCCTCTGCTCCCTCTTTAAAGAGCAGAAAGAAACATCTGTAGATAAGCCCTATTTTCTGAGGAGAGAGAAGTTATAGAAGTTATTACTAAGAGAAGCAAGGCAAGAATAGAGAAAAAAGTAGGATAGGTCCAGGAGGGAACATAGGAGAAAAACAAGCCCTGAGTTGCTGTGCTTTTTATAGATGTAGAGGGATTGCCTTTTAAATGTTGATGTTTGCCAAAGTAAATCAAATATTTATTAAGGAAATCGCCTGCTTGGGTGGAAAACAGGAGCTCTTCAGAACGAATGCTGTGTTTACCTGGAGCAAATAGAGATTATTTTTTTTAAATAATCACTCACTATAAACAAAAGTAAGAACCAGACTTTGACACAGCACAGTCAGAGCAATTACTCTGCACTGTAACATTTGGAAATAACCCAGATGTTCCAACATTTGATATCTAATGTAGCTCAGATTCCCACTTGCACTTCTAAATAAGCTGAAGCCACCACTATAGGTAATGCCAGTAAAACAGGTTGTGTCGCACAATATTCTGATGGGGGATGATTTCTGCTTTGTCTTTCTGCTCTGCAGCAGATTATCTTGCAAGCGTTTACTGCAATGCCTGATTATACCTGATGGAAATATATAAAAAAAAACCAGAATGTTCTTGCCAGGAGCTGTAATCATTTAATCTGATTGCTATGGGTTTTTTCAATCCATGAAAAGGACTCATGCAACTTTAGTCTGAATGCCTTTACTGGGGAGGGAAAAAGAAAAAAAAGGAAAAATAAAAAGAATACAACAACAACAACAAAACCCGAAACCACCCACAAAAATTTCTGTGACAGAAATTCCCAGTGTTTGCTTTGTTCTGCCCCAGTAACATCTCTGTTGCAGACAGCTCTTTAGAAAGCAGAAGGCAGAATCCAGAGAAAATCAAATGATAACTGCATCAATGTCTTTTTCTCTTTACCCAGACTGGAAGCTGTTCCCACAGATATTTTGTGAGAATTTTCCCTCCAGCTAGTTAGGTGCAGAATCACCTTGGGGTTTTAATCTATTTATGAGAGTCCCCAAGTTTGACACACACTGATGCACTACCCAGAAAAGGCTTGGGTTGAGAGTATTTAAACAGTAGCTATTTATCACACAGTTTTCAAGCACTTGAACAACAGGTGAAATGTAATAAGGCTTTAAAAAAGAAAGATTTTTATACAGCTGTCCTTCTCTGATGTCATCATTTCTTGTAGTTTCCAGTGCAGCTTATTTGTTATGTTTTGGAGCATGATCATGAAAGCTCTGCTGTTAATGGTCAAAGAAACAGCTGTGAACAAATGGAATATTTTATGACCATTCTTGTTGCAGGGTGATATAACGATTTATGTAAATGACCATCAGAGCTGAAAATTTTCTCTTTTCAATGTGAGTTGACAGATGCTTTGTCTTTGACCTATAATAGCCTACATAAGGACTGGGTGTTTTCAAAAAGCACAAAAAGATATTAGTGAGATGGCCAGTTTAAGGAAATTAAACCACTGAAATTCAGTTTTTGTCAAAATGTGTATCCAAAAAGATTTGATAAAACTAGAATGCCATTAATTCTACAGCTATAGCAAGAGCATTAAATAGGTGACAACCATATTTCCAAAGTTATGTAACATTTACATTAGAGTCCATTCCTCTTTTTTTGCATTAGCTTGTCTACCCTCCTGCCTCCACCTCCTTTATAAATATAATTACTTTTATTCAGCCTTATGCTTCTTCCACTCCAAACTGCAGGCTTGCTCCCAGCCCTTTGAAATGTAGCAACTATCACCTCTTTTTTTCCAAACAAATCCTTACAGTGCAAGTTATGCCAACCTTGTCCATCCCAACTCTCTGCATTCCAGTCAGCAGAAGCTCCCAGCACTTTGCCTCACCCAGGTCTCAATATCTTCTCACTTGTTAGCCAGCTCCCTCTACATCTACCCAGACCACTCAAAAAATCACTCTTTTCCAGATATCACTGGGATTTATCCCTTCCTGCTTCCATTTCTGGTGTACCCTACCAGCTACACAAACATCCCCCAAGAGAACTGTGCACCTCTGCCACCACCACCATACACTTGTACTGCCCCCCACCACCCCACTCTCGCCTGACTCGAATGTTTTAAATAGAAGTGGTATTCTCAATGATTTTAAAATGTTTCATGATTTAATATACTTTATATTATTATTTTCCAAGCTCTGTCATCAAAATTCCTGAAGTGGAAGAGGGAGAAAATGTTGACAGAAAAACTTCTGGCTGTGCACCAGCATGATCCTGCTGGATTTGTGCTTCTTCTATTTTTCTTGTTTAATGAAGTTGATGGAATGTGGCCCAGTTGCATACACACGAAAACTGTATCTCATTAGTTGATAATCCGCACAAATGTGTCAGATACTATAACTTGTATTAATGTGCTAAGGAAAGACCTCTCCAGTCATTACAAGATAATGAAGACATTGTGATCTCAGTTAAATCTATTGTAGGAAGATATAATGAGCCAAAATTCTAAACTAAAAAATTTGAAGGCTATGTGTCTTGAGAGTTTGAAAAATGTAATGCCTTATGAGCAATGCCCAGACAATGTAACACAATTAATTTTGAATAGTATTTAGATGCCAAGCAAAGGCAGAGTGCCCTACTTCAAAATGAAAAATACAAAATTACAGATTTCTGTAAAATCTAGAGCAATGAGAATAGTAATGAGATGAGAGGAAAGGAGTGAAAGCAAAAGAAATTAATCTCTTAGATCCTTGTGATACAAAGCTCTTCGTGAAGTTTTTCTTGTTTTACCTGCATTATTCTTGGACAAGAATTCTGTGAAGATGTTAGCATAACACGTACAGAACTTTTGTACCTAGAAAAGTGTGCTGTAATAAAGACTATAAGAAGACCATGCCTACAGGGAAGTCTGAGTAGCACCCTAAAAGTCTTCTGCTTTCGAAACTCACCTTTGTGATCTCCATATCCTAACCACAGGAGATGTTCTAGCAGAAGCACTGTCTCAATTGGAACAGCCTCACACAAGAAGACATGACTTTCCCTTGGCCACTTTCACATCCCACTATTTCCAGAAACAATGATCCCTTTCAGAGCAAGAAAAAGTGCTTTGAAAGCCCTTCCAGGCTGGATTGACGACCAAGGAGAGCATTACCCCTGCTCTACATGGTGAGTGTTGTATGATCGTAACAAACCCGTCCTCACTGCAGCTGCGCTGGTCTTTTGTAACAGAGTGAAAGTGTGTCAAAATTACAATCTTTCTTCCAGTCGAGTGATCAGAGGTACCCTTAGGCTACACAACCCCTGAAACCCCTGGATACAAAGGTAATGAAAGTATGTAGTGTAGGCTGTATTCTGTTAACAACCCACAGGCTGGAACTAGGCTGGTGTATCAAAAATTATTTATGTCCATCAAGCAACTGTGTGTGGTAGGACAAACTGTTCTGAGAGTCACCTCACACTCAAATAACTCAGACTTGGCACACAGCACCACCAGTTCCTGTCTCCTACAAATATGCTGTCATATTGCTGCATTTTCCTTTTGTAATGCTCACACTTGCAAGTAAACATCCTGCTCCTCTTGCTTTCCCCTGACCAATCCTCAATGCCGGCTCATCCATACACCTTCAGAAGCAATGAGAGTGTTTCCACTGAGGTCAATGGCATAAGCTCAGAGTAACTGCAGCTGCAAAGGTGTTACCTTACCTGAAGAGTAATGCAGTACTGCTAAGATTCTGTGGTAACTATCACTATCTTAGCTGTGGACAGCTTGGCCTCCATATTGTTCACAATAATAATAGGTCATGGCTGTTCTGGAAAAAGATAAAACCTAGAAATACTGTTGCATTAGTTCACAAAAGTATTTTATGAACACCTAGCTCCATTAAACCAATAGTAATAAAATAAGCCTTTATAATTCTGTACAAACTAATCCAGAAGGATTCTGAGAAGGATTTTCACTGTTTGTAGGAATAGTATTCCTAGGAATTCCTGTTCCTAGGAATAGTATTATAAATAAAAGTAAAAAATCTTTACTAAGGAGTTTCACAATGCCCCCATAAACCTGTAAAATAACAATGCAATCGCACAAGCACTTTTTTTTTTCCCAAGTGTATCACAATGCTGATGTGTTGAGTGGAATTATGTTCTCAGGAATAAACCCTGGAACCACGTCTGGGTCTATCCACTTATGTCATATTGTATCCATTACAGCAGCATTTGAACACCTTCCAACTACTTATAGTACAAATAACAATCTCTCTCCCCTCTTCCACAATAGGGTTATGTTCATATTCATAGCTGGCTTGCGTATCTGGTGTCTGTATAGTGTGTATCACAGCTTGTCCAGTGTCTCTGGGCACAACATACAGTAACTATAACAAGAAATAACAGAAGTGAACCAAGAGCTGTTTTTTCTGGTAAGATTGTGTGTTTATACAAGCCTGGGAAATTGAATGGGGAAATATTGCATTTGCTTTTGAAAGCAAGTATTATTTATCACACCAGCATGTTTCTCATTTTGTAGAGGCAGATTATCATCTCTACTGCTGAAGATTTCTTGTCACACTGGTTCAATCTCATGTGCATCTCCTTCCTTGTAAGATAAACCCTCCATGAAATACTGGTAGTGAGATTTTGATTTTCACAGTCATTTAATAAAAAGCACTTCATTATTCATTCTATAAGAGTCTCTCTGGAAATAGCAAGCTTTCTTTTAACAGGGAAATGCTTCAGCTGTAAATCATAGGATGTCAAACTCTGCAGATAAAACTTGCAAAGAACTTTTTAATTAAGAGAATGGATGAACAATTCATAATTAATTATTTGGGAATTAATGCCACCTCAATTTATCATCAAACATTTGCAAAGGCAATACATGCACTTGTATGCCTTTTACTTGTATGCCTTTATGGTCACTACTGAATGCTGACCCAATCCACTACAATATGACAGATATAGTCAGGTCATTAGTCCTTCATTGACTTATCTGCAAAAATTGTATGAAGGATGATGTGAGTAATCATTTAAATGCTCAGCTTCTTTGGGGATAAAAGAACCAGGAATTTCAAACTTTGTGCCTATTAATCACTTCTGTGTAACTGGCTGTAAGTTGTTATGCAATGATTTGTGGAATCTCTTTATGTACAATTTGAAAATAGTTCAAATTATGAATTCCCTGTGTTTAATTTGTGAAGACCAAAATTTCACTTCATATACAGAGTTTGCCTTCCCTCACCATTGGTTGCTTTATTTCCTCATTTTTTATTTTATACTGAAATTCTCAAGGATAGTCATTCACAGCTAATAGCTGAGCAGGGATGCCATCTCTCTGCCAGCACATGTCACATAACCTGTTATGGAGACATTCAGCAACTATTCACCGCAAACTTTCTCATTCATATAACCACACCTGCGGCATCTTAGGAGCATTAACAAGATCCTTCCTTTGCCATGGTCACCTAGTGTATGTACCATCACATACATCTGCACCATTATTTCAGGAGTATTTTGGGCACTCCAAGCCCAAGGACAGTTCCAGAGGATGGAGAAAACTGGAGTAAGCATATACGTGGAGACATTCTGATTCTGATTTCTTGTGAAAGGTAACAAAGAATTACCATTTCCTAGAAGAGTTGCGACTTGCATCTCCACACAGTCAGAGCTCTGAGAAAGAGTGAGCAACAGTGTGTGAGAGACAGCAAGGGGTCATTTTTGCTCCTGGCTAGTTCAGGCTTCTAGACATTAAAAACCTGTTTCTGAAAAAGATGAAGTTTTTCAAAGAGATGGAGGAAACAATACCAGAATTACTCAAGTGGTAGAAAGCTTAAAAGTACACAGGATCAACAGAAGCCAGCCCAGCAGTGTGACATGTACCCAACTTCTTTAAAAAGCTTGGTTCAAAGTTTACATTTTTTCATCCATCAGGATTCTCAGAATTCAGTTGGGACTTCAAGCCAGAATGTCTCAGCCAAATGCAACCCTAACAATGAGACCCAGAAATAGCAATTAATGAATTCTCAAAAAAAAATACATTTGCTTTCAATGTTAAAGAACCAGTTGCTGCACAAAGACATGTAATTTAGATTCACCAAAACATTTTGAGAGTTTTCAACACTGTTCTATATCAATGTTAGCCATACCTGAGGTTCTCACGCAACTTTTATTCAGATTGAGAATAGAAAGATTAAGTGAAGCCTTCAGGATTTGTGGGAATCTGCATCTCACAACTCAACAGTATCTACATGCTGCATGCAGGCCACTCCTTTGGGCTTGCATGCAGCTAGAGTGTCCTCTTTTTTCCAGTGTGGGAAATTTTGGTGAAGGAAGTCTGAAGGATATACACATTTGCCTGCAGTTTCTGGCCTGTTGTATGTGAGGAGGTTCCTGAGGTTGTGTTGTCTATGCATAATTGAACTCAACAGCACTGGCTCTAGAACTGGATAGGGCTGCTGGAGATGTGGTGTAGAACAAATCTCATATCTCCAAGCTGCCCTGTTGTTCCTATACAATTGTTCCAAGCAAATCAGCGGCATCCCCATAAACAGTAGATCCAACCTTTCTCAATAGCAGAGGTCTTTCTGTGTTTTCACAACACAATGTATAAACACATACTTCTGACATTTCCAAGACTCAGATTTCAGCTCTCCTGCCCAGAAGCAGAAATCAGCTTCCCATAGATCACCAACAGTCAGAGTGAGAGCTGAGAATATAGTGAAGGCAAGATCAACACAACTCACCTTCCTCAGACCACACACAAGCTTTCTTGAGGGAAGTTGTTTCCCTTCTTATGGCCTCATTCCTAGGGAGACCCCCACTATGGCGGGTCCTCAGGTACTTCTGCACAAGAACAAACTATTCTGAAAGAGCAACAGCAAATGTTTCAATGTAAACAACAACCTAGGAGAGCATTCTAACTGAAATAACATAATGAAGGTAATTATACAGAGGAGCTGGGTCCAAGTCATGATTACAAAAATGAAATAAAACAAACTAAAGATGCTCAAAATACCTAATAATCTACCTATTTTTTTCATTAGTCATTCCTACTGCAATAAACATGCTATTTGTTCTCCTAAATTGGTTTCTTCCTCTAAGCTGGCCAAAATATTTGTGTCTAGAGTACTGCAGTATCTCTGCCTAAGCCAGCAGAATGGCTTGCCAAATAATATCTGTGGACACATACAAAAGCTGGAATGAAAAACAAAATTTGATGCTGGCCTATAAACAGGAGTCAGGCTTTCAAGGTCAGCTAGAGGTAAGTGGTTTGTTTGTTCTCATGGGGGTAAGTATTAAGCCTGTGAGGCTTAGAAGGGAATTAAGCCCAGATGTTTCATTTTCTAAGGAAGTGATGTACTCAGCAAGCTATTCTATAATCAGCAGGGGCACATTCATCATGACTTTTCATTGCCACCTAAAAGAGAGAGATGGTGTCCTTTTTCTTCGGGAACAGCTGCAGATAAAGTTGTCTCCATGCTGCAGTTTCTTCACCTTGTTCTCACCTACCGCTAAATACACAGCAGAAGTACCTAAGCTTGTATCTATGTTTGGTCTAAGGTCAATGGGGCCAGCCAGAGAGCTTAGCTGAGATGCTACATAGGACTTTGTCTCCTGGAGATGCAGATCTTCAATGACTATACAGGATGGACAGGCACTTCAGCTGGAAACTTGATAGGAAAGTTGATAGAATAAATGCAGATACCGGTATAAAGGTTTTTCAGGTAACTCTCTGGGGCACCCAATTGCCTCTCTGAGTTGAACAGAAAACCACAGACATGGCTTTCAGCTTTGGATCCCATCTTGTGGATTAAGGACTTAAAAGTCATAAACCTATGTCTTTTACTACATGTCTTTTTTTTTTTCCTCTCCTCCCTGTTAGTTAATACCTCTGTCACATTTAGGTGTCACAGATCTAATGTTGATCCCTAAGGAACTACCCTGGAGAACCTCAGAAACCCTGATACTAAAGAGCCACATGTAGCTCCTCAGCTGCAGGAGACTTACAAGAAGTTCAGATGTCACTCTCACATTTAAGCTGCAGCTCTCAGGGCCGTGCTGGTCCCAAAGCCAGTGGGTCATTTCAATGCCTGGCTGATAGAAGAAGCTGCTGAGACTGACTTTGCTGGTTTGCAGTCCGACTGCACCTAACTTAAGAGCCATTGCCATCTCCTGCCCTTGTGTCCGGAATATTCTGTAGTGGCATAACAGGCATCTTGTCATTCTCAGTCCTGTGGACACTGAGCAACGCATTTGCAGCATCAGGCAGCTTCCCCTTATTTGAAACAGGTTAACATGAGTACACACCGAATTATATTCTTCACTACTTCTCAGTGCACTCCCAGTCTCAGTTCAAAGCACCTGTGACTAAAGCCTTTCATAGTAACAGAGGCTATAGATAACACGGAGTAAGCCTTTTGGCTCGTGAAAGACCTCCTGTAGCAGGGAAATCGGTCAGCAAGGCTGTTGTCAGTCTCAGGATCTAGGTGTAGCTATGTGTAGAATTACTACCACCCATTGTACTGAGCACAGCCATCTACAATTATGGATATTCCAAAGATCATGGAAACACCATCACTGAGGCAATCTGCAATAACAACTCAAAGTGGCTCACAAACAAGCAGCCAGCATTAATAGCTGTGGACACAACAGGTAGGTACAAGAAATAATAGAAGAAAGACAGAAGTAGAGGAAAGATGGAGGGCAATGCTAGCAAACCAAACACCTACAAGGCCTGACAAGGTATGTAGCTGAGGGATTTTAACTGATCTCAAAGTGTTATTTAGCTCTTCTGTGACTAACCTCTGGTCAATCAAAACCTGACTTTTAAGTTTATGCAGAAGTTAACACATACACAATGATGAACAAACCTGATTCCAAACCACAGGATTTCCACAAAGTCTTTCCACGCATAGATGCCTATATTTTCTTGGAATCCGCATACCCATACCTCTCAGGCAGTTCATGATATTTCAAAGATCAATAGAAGAAATAAATAGTGAACAAAGAAAACCAATAAAAAAACTATAAATTCTTTTAGGATGCCAGTTGTATCCCTAATATACCTTGTTTTTCAAAGCAGAGGGGAAAAAAAAAAAACAAGAAACCCCTGACCAATGCTTTATTAAAATGATGAATGTTATTTAGTCATTACTGATCCTAAATAATTTGCAAATTCTTACAGCACTAACATACAATTGAGTGGATTAAATATTAGTTTGGGGCATTAACTTGGATATCATGAGTTTTGTGGACTAAATTCTAATAATTAGGGGGGCTGGTATTTCAGTATGTCTATGTGCGCATTCCATATGCATTTGGGAATCTTTTGAGAGTTAGTAATGTTACAAAAACTGAAGGAGAAAGGGAATAATGAAGGCAGGCAGAGGGCCAGTTTAAGCCACATACAGTTTGATTCAACACACTGTCTTGGGGCCACATTCAGATATGAGGAGCTCATCTCAGCCACACACTTACTTTGTAGGCAGTAGCATTTAGGCCAGGAGAATTGCTGATGGGGTGGAAGCTACTCACCCTAGACAGAACAAGCACAGGATTTAGGAAGAGATCTGGTCGCATCCCTCACTGCTGTTGTTACTTCCATTTGACTACACAACCCTTACCTGATCTGATCAAGGCACAGAGTCTCTCCTTGGGCAAAGGAATCATATGGCCACATATTCTGATGTCTTTACAGTCTTCAATCTTACCATAATCTCTTCACATGTTACCTACTGACTGCCTGCATTTAAAGTGCATCTGATGTTACTAATGAGTTTTCTCAATTAAAAATAATTGATGACAAATGTGAAACAATTCAATTTTTTTCTATATAAGAGAAACATCTGTATTTTCTAGTTAAAAACTCTAAATGTTGTTGCTGTACAATAATGCCAAAATTAACAAGGATACATAAAATAAATCCAATTACTAAAGACCAACAGAATGAAATTCAAAGACAAGATGAAAATGTATCATTATAATGTTTTATTGTGTGTATATACTACACACAATTACCACATAACATTCTAATCTAAATCATCATAAACTTCTATGCCACATGTTTCAGTGTTAAGTGTCCAGGAATGGAAATTTAAGAATTAGCTGAATGTTCAGTTTTCTTTTGCTTTTCAGACTCTGGAAATCTGCATGGTTCGAGATCCTTTTGTTTGCTTTCAAGAGAAAGGGAGAATTTGTGCCATCTGAAAGGTGAGAGGAGACAGTATATTTTAGCAAGCCAGAGGTACATGAGTCAGAGCTATTTGGCAGATCTTTTACTCCTTCAGAGCAACCAGTTTAGACTCCCCCTGCACTGCTGTTTTAGGCGGAAGGTTCTGCATTACCACTTACAATGCTGCCATCTATTGACGTCCGTGGGCTTTTATCTCTTATAATCTATTTTCCCTCAGCAACTTCTTGTACTTTTATTGTTTTTCGCGATGGGATTTATCTGGCTAAACATACACAACTGCAATAAAAGCACCTTGTGAGAATTGCCTCAGGCTTCCTCAAAAATCAGTGGAAGAAAAAAGCACTTCTGGGGTGTGATTCATTTCTACCCAAAGTAGATAACCAACATCTATCAGATGAACAGCACCCAAAAAGCACTACTGTGCTTTGCCCGTGGCTATAATGGTATCTGAAGAGTGACTAACTCAGGTGTAGAGATCACTGTCAGACTGTAAGTAAGCACATAAAGACAGCAAAAGAAATGCTACCCCCTTACCTGGTGATGAAAGTTTTCAGAGATGCTGCTGATTTTTAATTCATTAACTTGTATTCATGTTCAATGTGGCCACAGGTGCTACAGAAGAGACATGCTATCTATCTACATCTAACTTTGAATAAGAGTAATGTCATTTGGTGTAGAACTCCAGCTCCACTTCTTATTTTTTTTGGCAGTAAAATCGTCTTTAAGATATTTCTACCTGTCCCCCAACTCTGCCTCTGGTAGCCTGTACCTCAGAAAGCTAGAGGTGATTAAGAGAAGTCTCACACGTAGTTTCACACACACAAACACATGCACACACTCCCTCCCTTCCACACTCCCTGCCCCAAAAGGGATATCAATCTTCTCCTGTAAATTTTATGAATTGTAGATTCAAATTATACAAGAGCTAGACTGAAGTAGGATCTGTTTTAATCCAAACATGCAACTTGCACCACGGCTGGAAATCTGCTAGAACTAATGCATAATATGATTTTGTCTTAATAAAGGACAAGAAGAGTCAATAACTGCAACACTTTGGCCAGTCAATAATTAGACCACAGTTCTAAAGGTGACTTTTCTTGGATTATATTTTGGATTATATTTAACTCAGTAGAGAACCATTCCAATAACACAGTCTTCACAAAATAATGGTCTACATACAAATTCTCATAAGTTTAAAGTTTAGCAAAAGTACATTTGTGTGTAGCAGATGCATACTTTTTGAACAGCAGTACAAGAAAAATAGGTTACTACCTACTTTCCAACTTCCTATCATTGCCCCCCTGTTCTGGAAGCTTCCACCTCTTCGTATCTGATGCCCAGAATGCTGTTTTCAGCTCATACAAGCAGTAAAGTGCATTGCAGATTTAAACTTTCTACATTTTTTTACAGAACTCCAGTCATTTAACTCATTGCTTCTTAAAGAATAAGTTAATTGAATTAATTGGCTAATTAGTGAACCAGAGTGGCTGACATGCTTTCTAAGATGTCCAGACTTGACAACTTCATATGCTGCTTCTCATGAAGAAATTTCCCTACTCTAATAGCTGGTCTAGTCTAACATTTCACTCTCTTGCCAGGAAACATTTGCAAGCAAATAATGTCCTTATTTTCAGCCTATTGGAGCAACATTGAAAGCTGTAGAGAACACAGTCATGGGAGAAAGTAGTTCCAAAGGGACATGCTGCATTATGGGACACCATTGATAAAACTGATCAGTCAAACCAAAGCTCCCCTGTCATGCATCTGGCACTCAACCTGCAAAAGAAGATCTCATGTTGGAATAAACAGGAGCTACACTTCCCTCACCAGCATTAGCTTTGAGAAATAAATTGCAGGGGTATTCACTCCATTCCAGACCCAGATTACATTTTTCATGTGTCATGGGTGTAGAAGAAAAGTATTTACTAATCAAAAATTAATGTGAGACCTTCTCTACTGTTGGGTTGTGTGTGGGCTTGCATAAGGGTGTTGTCTTTAAAAGCAAATTTTTATGCCAGGTTGCTCCTTCTCCTCTGATAAGGTAGACTTTAAACTCATTAATTATCTACGTGGATTTCCAAGGAAAACACAGCTCTTGGAGAAGCAGATATTTTGTGGAGCGAAAGATTCAGAAGTGATCAAGTGAAAGTGATCAGGTGAAACACAGAGAAAGAAATCAGTCTTCAGCAGGCAGGAAGTTCTAATCTAACTGTTCAAAAAATGTATATAATCAGAGGTTTATTTAATGTAATATTCATTTATATCTTGTAAGATAGATAACTTTTTTTTGTCGTTCCAGACAATAACTGTGCAACCACAAATATACGTAAGTAAGGCAGGTAGCAGGGAATAAGTAGGAAGCAGTGAATGAAGAGAATGTGTATTTTATAAGTAAGACTATCCTAAAATAATAGTCTTTCAAACTGAAATATTACAGAATAAGAACAGTATGATTCCATTTGCAAAATCTACATAGCGTTACTTGAAATCTTTGCTTGTGACTGATAAGGTTAATAAAACCAACACATGTGCCAAGTCTTTGTGCAGTGTGCCTTGATGCCTTTCTCCCACACAAAGTACAGCAGTTCAGCAATAATTCATGCCTTCATTTTAATATATATGTAACATAAGAATCACTTCATTGAGTCTAACCACAGGCCATGATCATGTGTTACAGTACATCCATGAGTTGTCTAGACAAGAGCACAAATGATGGGGTGGCATGGTCTGGTGAGAGTATTGTGCTATTCAGTACAGTAGAGCTGAGGGGTTTATTGACCATGAAGAAACACACAATAACATTATGGTATCTATGAGAGAACTGAGTTTGTTCAGCCTGGAAAAGAGCAGGCTTAGGGGTGACCTAATTGCAGCTTCCAGTATCTAAAGGGAACATATAGGAAAGATGGGGCAAGATTATTTACAAGAGCATGTAGTGACACAACAAAGGAGAATGGCTTCAAACTGACAGGGTAGGTTTAGACTAGATAATAGAGAAAAATTCTTTACTGTGAGTGCAGTGAGGCACTGGAACAGGTTGCTCAGAGAAGTTGTGGATGCCCCATCCCTAGAAGTGTTCAAGGCATGAAAATACTAGCACAGTACAGAACCTGAACAGAAAATTTAGAAATTAATTAGGGAAACAAATAATAACCAAAGGGTGAAGTATAACAGTGCCACGCCACCACCACCACAGCATATCCAGGTTTTGAGTAACACTTCAGCTTGTGGAGCACTCTACGTGCTCTGGGACTAGAGGCAGTAATGAGGGATTGGGGGGGGCGGGGGGGGGGCGGGCAGCAGTAGCTCACAGCTTGTCCAGAGGAGGGCAACGAAGCTGGTGAAGGGTCTGGAGCACAGATCCTATGAAGAGCAGCTGAGGGGGTTGGGGTTGTTTAGCATGGAGAAAAGGAGGCTCGGGGATGACCTTATTGGTCTCTACAACTGCTTGAAAGGAGGGTGTAGCCAGGTGAGGGTTGGCCTCTTCTCCCAGGCAACTATGACAGGACAAGAGGCCATGGTCTTAAACTGTGCCAGGGGAGATTCAGGTTGGACATTAGGAAGAATTTCTTCACAAAAAGAGTGATGAATGGACTGCCCAGGGAGGCAGTGAAATCACCATCCCTGCAGGTGTTTAAGGAAAGACTGGACGTGGCACTTGGTCTAGTTGACATGACGATGTTCGGTCATAGGTTGGACTCGATGATCTCGAGAGAGGTTTTTCCCAACCTAATTTATTCCGCGATCCTATGATTCTGTGAGCTCACAGCGCCACCTCCGTGAGGGGAAGGCGGACCCACGGGGCATGTCTCTCCCCTCAGAGGCGGCTGCGGGTCCCGGCGGCGCCTCCCCGCGCACCACGAGATGGCGCCGCGGGGCCGGGGAGCGGCCGGGCGGAAGCGGCGGGGGAAGCTGCGCTCGGCCCCGCCGGAACGGAGGGAGGGAGGGAACGCTGGAGCCGGCCCTGCTCGGTTCCATTCGCCCGCCAGAGCTTCAGGCTGCCCGGGTGGGTGCGGGGATGGCGGAGGGTGGCGGCGGGAGCGAGAGAGCCAAGGGCTCCGTGGGGAGGTGTGAGAGCCCGGGCGCCTGGCGGGGCGGAGCGGCGGTGGTTGTGGCACCAGGCGGTGGTTGTGGCACCAGGCGGTGGTTGTGGCACCAGGCGGTGGTTGTGGCACCAAGCGGTCGTTGTGGCACCTGTACGGGCGCGGGGCTTTTCCGTTCCTTTTCTCTGCAGCATGTCGGCCCCGGTCCCGGGGCGGCGGTGAGGAAGCTCGGGCGAGAGCGGTGCTCTGTGCGCTGGGGCCGGGGCACAAGGCCTATGTTCCTGTTCCATACTTCTCGGGTATAATTGTTTGCCCTGTTTGCAGAGGCGAGAGCTGCCCATCGCTTCTGTGAGCCTTAGAGTCACTGGCCAGAGTCTGGTCACGGCACGTGTGCCACCAGGAAATGAACTATGTAGTGGCGAGGTTTCATTCTTCCCCTTGTTTATAGCTAAACTGACCGGCCATACACGAAACATAAGTTTACTGGGGCTACTGATAGTTGTACAGCTTTTAGCACTTTGCTTTTAACCTCTGACTTTTGGCCCAAATAGCTTTCGGGTTTATGTCCTGGACCTCAGAGAATAAAGACCCTCTTTTGGGTAGCCACAGATGATTACACTGTCTTAGCCTCTGCTCGGGCCAAAAGAGCCATAATAAATAAGCTAAAGCTTGAAAACATTACTTTGCCTTATGTGTGATTTGTATCCCTTCCATCCACAGCAATTGCTGCTGTTGTTGTAAGGAGACTCGTGTGAACATCATAGTGATAGGTGGGTCTTCACAGCGCTCCTGTTGGGATGAGAAGCAGCTGTAACTCTGCTGTAAGTGCTGGACAAGTCTTGTATTTACTGCCATTCCCAAACAAGAATGCAGTGTATAGTGTTGAGAATTTCTGCCCCTTCTTTTTTAAGGGATATAACTTTTGCTGCCAACTGTCTCAGCAATCACAGGCTTATATTTCTCCATGGCTGTAACTAGGGCGCTTCAGTATTAAAGTTAACGTCACAGACTAGCAATGCACAGTATTAATCTGAAGCACGGGATGTCAAACTGCTTTTCAGACATTTCCCTCTTCTGTTGGTAATTTTACACCAAGAATAAGCATCAGAAGTATAAAATTAAATAAGTGTTTATGGGAGGATGCACACACTTGCTGAAATCAGGAGAAATGTACCTGGAAAAGTAATTCCTGTATGCATATTCTAGTGTCACGTTTTACTGTGCATCTCTTAACTAACCTAACCATTACCAGAAGCTGGATGCTGAGTTAGGGACAGCTCTGGCCTGACTGAAGACGCCTCACAGCAGGGACAAAAGCAGCAGTGGGCTGAGGGGGTGGTCAGCTCTCTGTTGTTTGGGGCATTTCTGATTCAAACATAGTTGGTGGTTTCAGGAAAGCTTTCTGTAAATGTGTTTTTTGGAACCTGCTGAATTTAATGACATAACACCATGCAACAGGTTAATTAATTAATCTTTTGTTGATCAGTGTTTTGAATAGTTGAACCCTCGCCGATCTCACACTGAGCTGTGAGTTGTCCCTGTCACCTCCAGCGTGGCCACCGTGTGGCAGCGCTGGATCCAGCACACTGCTAGTCCCAGAGTGGTCCCAGAGTGTGACTTATTTACTAAGTTATAAACTCCAGTGTGTCGTAGTTGTGTCTCACGATATGACAGACATGGTCTCAATTTCTGTTGACTCCAAAGAAATTAAATGCTGTCATTGCTTTGATCAGATTTGTTTATTTTCACTGATGCTCACTTGCCTCAAGCTGGCAAGGGGACAGGCGTGTTTTGATGAAAGGGAGTACATCCCTGGTTAATTATCAATGGAGAAATACTTTAAAAATGTGCAAAGGAAGTAAATAATAGTAATAAAAAATTTCCATCATTAAGGAGCGGCATAGGCAAACAAATCTCCTCATTTTAAATTTTACAGTTGCTGGTGAATTTCATATGTTCAATTGCTTCAATATTTTATTTTTAAAAGTGTAAGTTATAGAAGTAGACTATCACATTTGTTTTCTGCTGCTTGTCATGTTTCTGATTTTATATAGTTTGTTTTGGAAGAGTAATTCAGCTGAAAATAAAGCAAACTCATTTTTTAATTTAGTGTCCAGGCTTGCAGCATTGTTTTTCTCTGATTTATATTTGTAGCCTAATGTTTCATAAATTATTTAGGAAAATAATTAAAGTTTCTGTATTTGGCAAAACAGGTTTTTCTTATTTGGTAAACTAATAAAGCTGGATACTTTTACCAGGGTTTTTCCCCTCCTTCCCTTTCAGAAAGCATATGTACATGTTGTGTATTAATAATAGAGTATCAGACTTCACCACTTACTGCTATAATTAAACTCGAACCTGATTTTTGTTTATGCTGAAGCTAGTTCAAAGAATTTTTTGTCATGTAGGAATTAGAGTGAACATGAAAGTTAAACATGTCCTTTTTCTGAAGTGGAAAATGAAAGAATCGGCTGCATGGGCTTAGGTTTCTAAGTATGAGAAAAAGACATTATGGCAACCTTTACAGCATCCAGATGTGCGTGGGAAAGAGACAAAAAGTATATGTGTACATCATGAGAGAGTGGAGATAAAAGTTTTGAAGAGGACTGTTGTTAGAAGGGGATGTTTGAAATGCACAGAGATGGCACAGGGATCTTTTATGCATGTGTGGATTTCAAGTCTTACAGGTAATCAAAGTGTTTTGCAGTGACCTCAGTGCTAGGTTTCCTTCTTCCTCCAAGCAGGCAGGAGAGAATAAAGTGAATTCACCTGCTTTGGTTGCCTGAATCAGAGTGCCTGGATCTTCAGCCTTTGCTGGCATGAGTTGTCCCATCAATTGCAATGGGACTGCTCATGTATGTAGAGCTTCTTGTAGTTAGGTTGGTGTTACCAGGGATTTGTGAGTTTGAGCTTAATGTGGGCTTTGGAAAGGACAGAAATTTGCCTTTGTGATCGCCACATGATTTGCATTTTGTTTGGATAAAGCCCATCCCACTGTCCTTTCACACAGTTTGACTGTGTGAGGCAAAAAGCTGCTCTTTAATCAGTATTGTTACATATGAGGCAGAATGCAACTGGTGTATGTACTGTACTCATATGCATTTTGAAAAATCATACTTTTATGCTTTTATAAATCTACAGCAGTTTTAAGTGCTGTCTTGGCAGTATTCCAGTGTTTCTGGGAAGAGTATTTGACCATTTCTTAGCCGTAGCAATAGGTACTTTAATATACTGAGTTTCTTTTACCTTTCACTGGCACTCACCTACCAAAGTTCAAGTTGGGGTGAGAGTATCAGGAGAAATATGTGGATGAAACAGCTAATGTCTTAATGTAATAAAATAATTGCCAAATAGGGAGGGGATCCAGAATATTTCTCATTGATTCCTACTGGTAAATCACAGTGAAAATGTTGGTAATTAAAAATCTCGCCTGGTGGTTGTAGATGTTATGTTCTCCCTCTTTCCTCCCTTTTTCCTTCTTTTTTGTCCCCTTCATCTGGTTGCCCCTCTCCTTTTAGCCTTTTCCTCCCATTTAAAAAATGTGGCTGCAATCTGAATTGACTTGTGTTTTCTTTATGGGAGGCAGGATCAGAGGCTGAAAAAGAAAAAAGTGAAATAGGGGAGTGTATGAAGTTTATAAGTGCACCACAGGCTTAAGCAGAAATCTATTGCTTGAGTGTGGTCAAGATGGATTGAAACATTTAATGGCAATTGCTTCTTTTGTACAAGCCCCTGTGCAGACACCGCGAAAAAGGGAGAACGGCGTGTTTCCTTGAAGTGTATAATTTTTGTTTGGTATTAATTTGGAAAATAAAGGTTGTAGAAGCATGAAGTATGGGAGAAAAATAGAAAAGAAAAAGATAATGGGAAAAGTGATCAGTCGCGGCATTTTAGGCTGCATTGTGTGGAAGGCTCCCTTTTACCTTCCTTACTGTAATGGGTAATTTTAAGAAATGGGATTTTTACTGATGTTAATCAAAATATATAAATGAGAGACTTCAACTAGCCACAACAGAGAAGGTATGTTTAATAGTTGTAGGCCATAGTACTCAAATACAACAAACTATATTCAGTGCCTGTGGCAATCTTAATACATATATTACGAATTAAAAAGCTACTGTTTTCTTTTCTAGTTCAACTTGATCATCACCAGAACAAACTCTACAGGAGATGGTAAGAGGTCTTTATGGGTTTCTGTGTTACAGCTTAGTCACATTTAAATACAAAATGCATACAAGCACTTATTGAACTGTGAATGCAGACGTGTAAAAATTAGATGTGAAAGTAGCTAAATTGCTTTGAAAATAGAATTCAGATTACAACAATGAGTGATTTGTGTACTCCTGGGAAGACTCCAGAGACATAACAGGAAAATAACAGAGGACTCTGATCATTTGCCTTAGATTTATAGCTTTTGTTTCCTTGAGGAAATCTCTTATTTCCATTTATTCCACAGCTGAAAAAGCACAGACACAGAACTGAGTTAGACTAAAAGTGTTCCTTTCCCTTTTCCACCCCAATGTGAAACATCTCTGTAATTTCTTTTTTAACAGATGTATTTTTAAAATTCAGATGTAAGAGGGATTTTCAAGGGTCGCTTCCAACAAAAAAAACCCACAAAAAGTAGTTGGACAAGCACCAGGATCACAGTTCTGTCTACATGAACTGGCTTTTTGTCTTTCTTTCCCCTAAATTAACAACTGGAACTAGTCAGCTAGACAAATCAACCAGCTGGATTCCAGAGCTTGCAGTAAGGTCATCAATGCCCTTTTTAGAAACATTGTAAAAGAACTGGAGAAGATTTTTGAGCTTTAAAAGAATGTACTGTCTTCTTTGGAGATACACAGAATGTAGGAGATACCTGCTTTTGTCAAGCTTTATGGTGTTTCAAAACTGGATTTTAAAGTATTTTAATATTTAAGGTATAAAATAGACAAAATGTTTTAAAAATAACCTGTGAATGTGTTAGATTTGATAACAGGACATTCTCATCTGTCTGCTGAAGGATGAGGAGTCAGTGTGACATTCTTAAGCAAAGGGAAACAGTAATTAAAACATAGTTCATCCTAGCTTTTAGATAATTGGATGATTAAGAATGAAGAAATTCCATATGGAAGGCAGATGCTTTTCTTGTACCCACTCATTGGGAATAAATAATCTAAACTTCATGGTCCGGTAGCTGTGTAATGTTAGACCAAGAGGAGACTAACAATGAAGTTTCAGCTCCGTGAATTCTTACTTTTCAGGAAAGATAAGTTGTATGCACTTTTAAATTATGTATCTGAGCTCCATAGCCCTTCACAAATAGGTTGTAGTTTTTGATCAAAATATCTTAAGGAACGTAAGTTTGTTGTGGTGGGTTTTCTCTATGTAGTCTGTTAGCTGAAGGTATTTTGTTTCTGAGAGCACTTAGCAATGACCTTAAAAAGAGATAGCATTTATAGATCTCTTTTGGGATAATGGACTCAATTTTGCAGAAATGTGGCAGCATGGGAGTTACAATTATTATTCCAAACTCATTTGCATTATTACCTGAGAAGCAGAAAGTGAAAACAAATGTAAGTAAGCTAAGTTAACCTTTCTTGATAGTGTTAGCATTAAACGGAAAGTATTTCTTGGGTTTGTTTTTTCTGTTTTGCTTTGGGATTTTTTTCCCAAGGAATCATTCTTTAAGACTATAGAATGGTGCCGATCAAGAGAACAGACTTAAAGATTTTTGTCTTGTATGTCCTTTAAAAAAAAAAACTTAATAAAGGACTGTAAATGTCACATTCATCTTTGAAAACCTCAGTTAATCTTGCCATAGTTTTGAGTGTTTGCCAAAATATGACTTAATTAAAATTTTCCAATTTGAAGTACAGGCTTTCCATTTTAGCCCAGATATAAGATTTTCTATGGAAATTAGGATGTGGGGGGAAGGAAAAAAAAAGATTTGCTGTTTAGTTTACTTTATGGTCTTTTAAGATCCTTTATTATTACACTTTTTGAGAGCAGGATGAGAAGGGAGATGAAATGGGTTGTATGAAGGGAGCTTAAGGCTAGAGGAACTGTGGGGCTTTGTAGTTGCTGGTGAGGTGAAATCTGAACAGCGTAAAACTGGTTTTTTTCAGGAAAACTAAGATTTACTGGAAGACAGGAGAAGGTGTGTTACAGTATGTTTCATTCTATAGAGCTGTTTTTCTCCCTGCTTTATCAGTGACACTTTATTACCTCTTTTCATGTTTTGATTGCTGATGAGCACAAAAGGGAGATTTGCTGGCAGCTTGCATTTGGCCAAATACAGTCTTGTTTTTGATCGAGGCCATGATGGATATATGAACTTGTCTGAATTGCCATTTGACCTTTTCTGAGAAACTTTGGCAGGCAGAGGCAGGAAGTATGTTACTGGATAAAATGAATGCCTTTGTTTAATATGGAGGAATTTTAATCTCTTGTGTTTTCTGTCTGCGGATTTGGAAATCAGGTGTGGGTTGTAATACCTACACCTTGGAATGATTCAGTTCTTACAACTCACGCGAGTGGCTAAGGAATTGTGGAATATATGCACACAGCACATTCCCTAAAAAGAACTGATTCCCACTGTAGTAGCACGAACACTTGGAAAATACCTTCTGGATACTACAACTCCTCTATTGCTAGTTCTTCACTGGTAGTTATGTTGATGCAAAAACAAAGTCTTGTAGGAGTAATGAAGTGTAGGAAGTAATGCATGTGCACTGTGTTGTCATTTTTCAAGTGTGCATGTTTTATCATAGGTAAAGGATTACTAGTGGTTAAAAGGCAGAATTGTGCTTGCATTTACAGTGTTTCTCCCTTAATTATTGTTTTTCTCTCTCTCTCTTTGTTTGTGGCTCTTTATTAAAAAAATAAAAGGGGGAGTTCATTTTTTTTTTTGTCTTTCCCTCTCCCCCATGTTTTGGCCACAGGAAGACACCGAGCCGTGGTATTCTCAGAAGGTGTACACGAGATACTGGAAGCACTATAACTTAGCCATGCGCTGGATGCGGAGGCACCAGAAAGCCTACAGGAAAGCCATGGAGTCCTTTTATCACCTACCATGGCATCCTCCTGCAGCCTCTCCAAGTAGCCTCTACTCAGACTGGGATGGGAATGATCTCCCACATACCCGAAACTATTCTTCCAGCTGTCGACCACATGGCGTAGCTCTGTATGGTGGGGGAGCTCAGCAGTGCTCAGGTGCTCACCGAGGGAGGGAGGATGCTGAAGAAGTCTCTGAAATGGAGGAGGATGCTGAAAGGGACTCCGAAATGGAAGAAGGCTCCGAGTCTGAAGGGGAGATAGAATATGACTTGAGTAACATGGAGATCACAGAGGAGCTTCGCCAGTTTTTTGCAGAGACAGAGAGGCACCGGGAAGAGCTGCGTAAGTCCATACTTGTTCTGTGTTTTCTGGTATTTGATGGCCATAGCACCAAGTGCTGGATGGTTTCAATTTTTACAGGTTTTGCAAGAATTCTCAGAAATAGGCACTGCAAGTGAGGAAGCCAAGCAGAATGAAGCAGGCAAAACTGATGGCTGCGCTTCAGTACCATTTATTAGAAATAAATCTGTGAAAATGCTTGAAAGTTTTTTGGTGAGGGAGAGAGAGAGAAAATTGTGACTGCAAAGAAGAGAATAACGCATTTGTTCAGAGGACAGTATTAATCTTCAGCGCTGAAGAAAAAAACCAGTGTTTTTACGGTTAAATCTAGTTAGCATGCTGTATTTCTGAGAGGGGAACCCACAGGAAATGCTTTATTACATCACTGAACCCTAGAGTAAGCCTCAGTGTATTTTATAATGTGGAGCAGCCATTTTGCTTGTTATTCTTTGGCTAACCTGACAGTAAAATTTCGTGACCCTTTTCTTCTCCCCCTGCATCCTCTTCATTCTGTACTGTACCACAAGTTTCTCTTTGTTTCGCATCTTGATCTGGACCCAGGTCCTTTAGGAGGGATTGTAAGCCAAAGACTTAAGATTTTTCTCAGGTCTTGATCCTCAGAGGTATTGGTCATCTCGTTTCTGTGAAATCCTTAAAAGAAATAAAGGATTATGCTGTACTTCATTGACACTTTACTCATATACAGATGTTGCAGGCAAATTTATCATGCTCTTTTAAGAAAGCAGAATGATGAAAATAACTCTTCGCACATGATTCCGGTAGTAAATGCCCAGAATGAATGCTTAATAGAGCTTTCTCTGAAAGAGAAAATGTTCTAGAAAGGTATAATAAAGGCAGTGATTGGGAGGGAAAGACAGAAATGGTTTTATTTTAAGTTCTTTGATTAGAAGGTATCCAGTGAGCTGAAACAATTCAGCCTAACTTCATACTTCTCATCAGTATGATGCACAGTTGATATAGTTAGCAGAGGAAGGTGAGTTAAGGAGCTCCGTTGTAGTGCCTGACATGAATCCCTTTCTCATCATGCTTTTGCAGAATCAACTTGGTGTTCTCTGGGTAAATGTTCCTTTGATGAGGTACATGATGCTTTAAGATGCTGGGCTGCTTCTGGAAATGCAGAACATTTTCTTTGGATTTATTTTGATTGTTATGGTTAGTGGTGTTTAAAGGTATGCGAGTGATTAAAGTGGTATACTGGGAACTGGGAGATCTGGGCTCAGAGATGTTCTCTGTTCCAAATATCCTGTATGACCTTGGTATAGCTATTTAATCTCTTCCTGACCCCTTGCTGGCTGCTCTTGCTAAAAATATGATTTAGTTCTTTGTGATGAGCAGGTGAATTGGGAAGAGGTTTGTGACTCAGAATACAGATTTTACTGCTTTTCCTTCCACCACAGTGGTACTTGGAGCCGTTTGGAAGGATTAGGTCTCTGCTGGGTGCTACGTAGCAACCTACTTCTGCATAAGTGTAACTGCATTCACTTCAGTGTCACTGTTGCAGATCTTCGTGCAAATGTAAGTGGGCTCTGGTCTTCAGCTACTGCATGCCTCAGTTTCTTTAGTAGCTTCCCTGACAAAATGAGGATAGTACTAAGTAATTGTCTATAATTCCTCAAAGCAGGAAAAAGTAAACAAGTACTTGATTTAATTGCAATTTAGAAGTGCCACAGAAGTCTTAGGTGAATGGTGCTATCTAAATGCTAATTTTGTGAGTAATTAAAAATACATTATAATCTTGCTCAGAAATAATTTTTTCGTGCATCGTAAGGGAAAAGGAAAATAGAATAAATTTTTTATTCTGTTGAAGTTTCTCAAAGAAAAACATAAGCACCAAGGAGCAGGGGAAAGTCATTGTTTCCCTGATGGTGTGGAAGTGAGCTTGTATGGAGTCGAAGGCAATACTACTGTACTTTAAGAGGTAGTTTTACTAATTTTCCTGGTTGCTGTTTATGAACAAAATTAAATGTAGAAGTTCATTAAGCTGTGATCCATAATGATGCTATCATGTTATATCTTTCATATTGTGCAGAAGAACAGTTGTCATTCTGTATTGATGCTTGAGAAGGTGGAGATAATGCATCCACAAAAGAAATCCATGGTTATTTCAGTATTTTCTCCTTAATGCTTTTTCCTTTTAATCCCAAACTGCATGTCCTGGGCTGCCTCCTCTACCTGAGGAGCAGATTTGTAGAGAAACTTGGGCACTGTAAACCTCAGTAGTGCCTGAAATTTAGGCCTCCATGTCTGAAAGAGGCATTTGTGATGGTGAGGTAAGAGTTTTACATATTCTTTGAAGAGAATGGAAATGTTTGAGTATGTCAAAGTGGAATACCAACAGAGATCTTGATGATCAGTTGAAGTGTAAGCCAGCCCTTAGGGAACATTAAGGGGAAGGCTGTGCCTCATGTTTTCTTCCTCTGGCATAAATAAAGGGCTCCAGGTGGAATTCATAGCCTTTGACCCCTGCTCCTTGATATTCACTTGAGAAAAGACACCCAGCTTGCTCTTCCATTAAAAGAAGAGTTTGCAAGAGTTTGATACATGTTTATCTGCAACTTACATGGGAAAAAAGCAGCAATGGGACAAATAGAAGATGGAATTTGGCACATAAGGAAGGGGATACTAATCTTTGTGAAGGATAAGTTCTGTTAGTCTGGCGTTTTTCAAGCCCTGCAAAAATTAGGAAATACTACACAGCATTAATGCAGGTGTTTTGGACACGCATAGTGAGAGTCCAGATTTTCCAAGTAAGATATAGTTGGTTCCCACACATGATCCACATCTCGTCAGCATGTAAAAGGATAATCAAATAGACTAAAATGAATACTAGCTGATGTCAGACTCTTCACTTACAATGCCTGATCTAGGGCCTGCTGGAAGTGAATGTGATCACAGACATCAGAGGATAAGATCTTGCAAACTTTAACTGTAAAAAACTTAAATAAGCCTGAGATGTAGGTGGCAATGAGATGACTCGAAGATCTTGGAGGTGTTTTCCAACCTTAGTGATTGTATGATTCTCTGGTTCTATGAAAGACCTTTGTACCTGGATAGTGACATACAAGCCTTAATGCTAACTGCAAAGAGAAAAGTTTCAGAGATAAGAAAGCGATTGTGTCAGACTAGCCAAAGAAGAAAACTTCAGGTGCATTTCATTTTTTAGTAACTGCCGCAGACTTGAAGAACAAGCAGATTCCTTACTGCAGTAAGCAATTGTTTTGTTTTCACAGTGGGCATTTGCAGTGATTGGCTGACTTGCAAAGTAAGGGCTTTGGCAAACTTGCTGCATGATTTAACACTTCTGCAGTGATATAGTTCACAAGCAACCTCTTTTAAAACAATCTCTTCTTTTTTGCCTTGAATTCATGTCAAATTCTTACTAGTTTTTATATTCATGTCATGTGTTGCAGTCAAGTTACATGTTCCTGGAATGCCCAGAAGTAATTGCGAACATAGTTTTGCTGAGGCTATATGAACGCAGACATACTAATGCACCACAAACTTATCTAGATATATGGTACATTTAGTTAAAATCCCTTACAGACAATTTTAATTCCTTTCCTCTTCGGTTGTGTCTTCATACAGAATCATAATTATACAGAATCATAATAGTGATTTTCTCTTTTTAGAGGATTTTCTTGTCAGGCTAGTCTGTTGTTCTGGTTCTTCATGTAACTGGGGATCCTAATAGACTATGCTCCTTGGGGGTATTTTTAGTTGCGTTTAAAAGTCTTCCCTCTGGCTGTCGGAGAGCATGAAGTTGTTATCCTGGGTTACCATACCTGTCAAACCTAGGCAGGGTACCAAATTCTCCAAGCATCCAGGATGTAAAGGACAGAATGCAGTAAGTTGCCTTTTATATTTGCAAGAATTGAAAGGGCAGAAACCAAGAAAGGAAGATTCACAAGCCTAACAATTCTGTAAAATGTCTAATTGCACATATTTATTACACTTTTAAATTTAGCTTTTGAAACGTAGTTTGTCCTTATGTAGTTTTTCTTTGTTCCCTTTTACATAAAAGAGAAAACACTGTAGTTGGGTGAGTACAGCACTGCGAGTACATTGAGAACCATTCTGTAGTAGTTAACAGGAAACGAGACAGTGTCCTTTATTTAAAAACAAAGAAAAGGAAGGGAAAGTACCATCATGTCAGTTCATTACTGAAGGATAATAGTCTGTCATTTGTTAATGCTCTGAATAGTTTTTTCCATTAAAGCTTCTTTTTGTATTGCCCACACATACCCTCCAGCTTCTCCCAAAAATATCGTTGTCTCAACTTAAAATTTTCATGCTAAATGGAAAACTTTTCTTTAAAAAATGAAAGGAAGTGGTGGATGAAGATGTTTCTTTCAAAACTGCAATTTGTAGGTTTTTTTTCCCTCAAGTTTCTTTTTCTCTGAAAGATCATAGTTGCCACTGCCTCTTTTGTGAAGAGGGAGTAATGGAATTTTCTGTGTTTTGAAATTTGTTTGAATTGTACCAGATTCGTGAAGCTCTTGGTTTTGTTTAAGGCCTGCATGCAGCTTTGGAAAAAAGACTTTGATTCAAGGAGTTTGCAAGTATGTTTTCCTTCTTTCCTTTGCTTTTGGTAAATATTTTTGTCCTGTTTTGTCTTTTTCTCCATCAGACTGTAGCTCAAATTCTTGAACTACAAATTCCTGGTCTCCATCATTTCTGTTTCTTCCTCCCTGCCCTAAGCTGTCCAAGCATTATGGATGGTGAACTTACAAATATCTGATCAACTTCCTTGACTTTATCAGCCTTGGCTGACAAACTTTTTGACTGCCAAAAAGCTTTGTTTGGCATGAACTTTCACCACAATCTTTAGAAGTTGAGTTGCTGAAGCTTCTGAGAAATGCCTGTGAAATAAGAGCGCTCTCTGCAATGTGTGTGGGTGCTTGAGATGCTTTTGAAACATGTTTTTATGCGAGCTGAAGAAGAAATGTGAAAATCACTCCTTTTGTACCACACTCTGATCTTGATGATTGAACCTTTTACTGTGTAGCAGCAGAATCTTGTCAAGTGCACACACTGTGTCCAGTGTAGAGGCTGTGTTATTTGGTACTGGCAGCCAAGAGCTGAGAAAGTGCCTCCTTACTAGAGAAACAAGGAACAGTCCCACAGTTTTCACTGCTTTAATATTAAAAACCTGTCAGTACTTGCAAAATTAAAGGGTCTGAATTGCAGTTGGAGAGCAACAGTTGGGCACAGTTTTATATCCATTTCATGATAGACAGTGTTTTCTTTGTAATAAGAGTATCAATTTGGGAACGCAGCCATTCTTAAAATATATGATAGTCAAGAAAATGTCCTTGGATCTTATGCTAGGGACAGCATTTGAGCTTAGGAGAATGTATAATTGCTGTGTGACCCTGTGTCTTTCCTATCAAGCCAACACATTTGCAGCAAGTGGACGTTATGCTGGACAGGTGTACTTGCTGCTGCAGGAAGCAATGGAAAAGAGACACTATAAAGCTTGAGGAAACTGCGCTTTTGGTGTCACTGGACCAAGTGCAGTGACACGTGGATATCCTCTGCTGTGTGATCTGGAGAGTTGCGTGGCAGTTTATATATATATACCTGGAAATTATATGTAAAGTCTTTCTTATTTTTATGTGCCTCAGGCTGAGACTGACAGTGTTGGCGACCAGTACAAGGCCAGGCTTCTTGTTTTGCTGCTAAGGGATGCCGCACGTTTCAGCTCCTAGTAGGTGGCATCTGGGGATGTTGTGGACTAATCTCTCGTGTGCAGTGTGGAACATTGGGTGGAGCCTGGGCCTGGAATGCCACTTCCCTATCTGCCAATGGCTGTATTGGTCTCAGTTCTCCCTAAGCATGCTGTGGAGTACTGGTATTTGAGTTACAGCAGGTTAATGCTAGGAGTGTGGGAAAATAAGCTCATGTGGTTCAGTATAACTGTAGTGTAGACATTGCTTTAAGAGGAATGCCAAGATGTCAAATGCCTTTACTTCCTCTTACATTTAAAGGAAATGAAGAATGCTGTCCTAATATGTATGTATTACACTTCAGGAGTTTGTGTCTGAAATTGTCACCCTTTGTCAGTCTGCTGTGTTCCTGTTATTATAGTGAGATGGTACATATGTTAGGTGACTTCTCGAGAGGTTCAATTTATTCATCTTTATAAGGGATTTTGAGTACCTCAGCAGGAAGTAAGCAAAAACCTCAAGTGGTAGAAGGATGAACAATATGATCTGAGAGAATTGTTCTTTACAGACTTTAACATGTTATTCCTGTGCCCAGAACGCTTCTTGTTGACATCTTTGCTGAACAAATAAAGGATTGGAGCTACCCTGTCTCCCAGAGGGCTATTATCCCGAAGTTTTTCATAAGGCAATAAGAGAAGTCTGGTAAACTTGAATTGTTGCTGTTCTTGCTAAATCAGTGCTGTGGTAAAATTCCTTCTGGCTGGACTTGTCTTGAAGATATGGGAATAAGATGTGCAGAACAGAGACAGGTCATTGCTCCTCTCAGCTGCTGTCCCCCTCACCATCCATGTGCTAGAGCTGCTTTTGATAACTGTTTCTTCATAGTTGCTGGTCACAGAAGGATCTCCTGGAAATAGGTCAGTAGCTTGCTCTGATGCATTAGCTATTGGAACTTTCTGTTTACAAAGAAAATAACATGCAGTAATTCAGTTTTAGATGAGATAAGCAGAGTGTCAGTGCCTGTTTTGTGTCCGTGGGGCTTCCAGGGTTTGAGGGTATTGCTGTGACATACCTGGCCCCTGCAAAGTTTTGGCAAAGAACCAACAGGTGGGCCCCAGGACTGAGAGGCCACGTGTGGAAGAATGAATCCGTCCCCAGTCTTATTGTAAAAGCAAAAATAGCTTTCAGAATGCTGTTTTGGAGGATTGCTTCATATGGGAACAGTTTAGTGTGGGAAGATGCAGACACTACTTACACTCGGAACTGGTCCTGGTAATTTTTTGAAGGCAGGTCTGCCTGCTTGCTTATTCCATTAGCATCTGCAGCTGCTCTGAGTGGCTCCTCTAGTCTCCCCTTCATTCTTTGTCCCTGCAGGGGAGCCTGTGAAAGCAGCTGCAGCTGCTGTGGAAAAAGAGCAGGTGAGACCATGCTGACAGACACAGCTCTAGAGAAAAGTGGCATAAAAGCATCTCTGTGCTAATCGCTTGACTAGGGCAGTCTATCTTCACAGTTTATGCACTTTTCCTTTTTCCCTAAATTTCTCAATTACTGGTTCCATCCGGGTGCCACATGCAGAATTTCTGGATCTCTAAATGATTTTACTTAGGAGAGAGCTCTGTCTCAGTTTTCTGCTAATAAATCCGAATTCATCTGCCTTTAATGTGATACGTTCAGCCTCATAAGTGAACAGTGACAGTGTGGGCTATGAATTAATACAACCTATTTTGGTATCTACCTGGGGGAACTGTTGCTGTAGAAAGAGTGTTTGAAGTTTCAGGGTGTTCAGTACTGGAGTAATTGAGAAAAGCAAATGTCAGAGACCAAGGTAGAAATGGATGTAATGATGATGTCTGCTTTCTGTGCTCATTATCTATGAAATCTGCTCAGAAGCTACAACAGAGCATGGCAGCAAAATACCTCAAGCATTACACATTTTTGGTCTCTCTGTTATAAAGCAAACCTCTTGTACAGATTTGCTTGGAGACATATAATTTACACCTGCTGATTTTAATGGAGTGTTGTTAATTCCAAAACTTCAGAGGCACTGTTTGGTTTTCAGCTTCTCTTACTGTGCCTTAGTTTTATCAGAAGCATCCAGATGGAATTCACATCCCTCATCATTAGGGAAGAGTGGGTGCTGTGATGGCAGAAACTGAGAGTCTGGAGACTTCCATCTGCCTGGGTCTTTTCAAAACTCAGTTCTCATGCTCAAAATCAAGTGAGAGAGACAGGCAGAGGCTGTTACACCACCCATCTGAGACTTGAGTGGCCTGTACAGGTTTCCCTCATGGCCTTGGATGTGCCACCTGGGGCTAGATCCACAAAGCTTTCAACATATGTGGAATTTTAGAAACTAATATCCAAAGTAATAATCTTTCTCTTCCAACCGTGCCTTCCAGGAAGAAGGAAGCTAGTCATTTATACCCAAAGGTATACCCATTTATACCCAAAGGATGATGCATCTTAAACCCAAAGATTTGAGGGAACATTGTCCCTCTTGTCTTCTCAGGGCCTGAGTTGAGCCCCTATGGCACCTTGTGATGTGATCTACTGTGAAGCCTGTTCCAAGGAATCTAAAGCACCTCCTGCTCTATGAATTTGTGTCCATTTTCTTTTTATTTGGAGGTGTGATACAGGAGTAATAGCACTTCCCTGTCACTCAGGAAAATAGAGAAGGTTGACATGGCAACATACCAAGAAACAGTTGTGCTGTGGCCCTATGAAGTACTCAGTTCATCAGTGTTACAACTGGTGCTGGCCTCCAAAGTACCCAAAGCTGTTTATGTGGATATTGGAATTTCCCCCTGATATTTTGAAGGACATGTGTCTTAAGTTGCTCTGGTACACTGAAATCATGGAGGTAATGTAAAGTGAAGGCTAAATCTTAAATGAATATTTGTACTGAAATAAATAACACGGGTGTTACACTGTTGAGTGTTATTGTTCACATTAACTGGGTAAGAATCTCTTAGGTTTAATTTCATTTGTAGTTGCTGAAGTGCTTGTTGCTCTGAAAGTCAGCTCTGTATTCAGAGAAATTGGAGGAACTTTGCCAAGGAATGTAGGTCTCCAAAGAACATGCTGGGCCTCAGCATTTTATGGTTGTTCAAATACTAACAAACCAATGCTGCTGTTCTTTCATTTCGCACAAGCCTTGCAGAGCACCTTCATTTCTCTGCAATTTCTGATGTGGTTGCCGAGCAGAGGGTTGGAGAACTCGCTTTAAAATTCATCAGTTGTCATTTCATTGGGATTTTTGGCTGCTGGTATGATGGGAAGGAGGCTGAAAAATGTTGAAGAGTCCAGACTTTGAAGACTGCATCGTGTGACATGTTGATGGAGGAAGTGTTGAGGTGGTAGATCACAGAGCAGCTGGCTGGCTTTGGAGGAGTGCAGGAAGAAGTATCTGCCTTTTTCTGATCTCTCAGTTTCTCCCTAGGTAATGCTGGTGGTTCGTAGGGAATTGCATTCCCTGCTTTTGTGTTCTTCTCTTGGCCTTAGGTACTGACCTCTGTCCTGAACAGACTGTCAGGCTAGATGGGCTTTTAGTCTGATGGCTCTCCTTGTATAAAGTCTTCTCTTCATCAAGTCACTGAAATACTTGCTTCGTGTGTGAATTATCCCACTGAAGTGACAGGAGAGGTGGAGCTCCTGAGTGCTAAGAAGTACAACTTAACTTTCTAAAGGGTGAGATGCTAGCTGCCTCTTTGAAAGCAGACAGTGCTGACTTCTGCTCCAGCACCCAACCCTGGAATTTCTTCTGAAGTCGAACATTTTCCATTTGCAGAAGGTAAAATAGACGGACATCTGCAGATTTCCTCTGGCATATTTTCCCAAGGTTTTTTGTTGTGTTTTTAACACTGGGCATAGCAGTTACCCTCATGTATTTAAGTATATTTCATTTAATTTACTAGAGTGCTGAAATGAGCAATGAGAAATGGAAAAGGTCATAGTTTCCAAAGCTGCCCCTCAGCCCTTTCTTTCACGAGTTGTGATATGCTTAACTCATTCCTTTAGGTTTGACCCTCTTTCCAGATATCTCTTTCCAAATGCAGCACACACACAGTTTACTGGCAGCATGGAGAAAATGCGTATTTACTTGCTGAAATTAATTTTCTCTGGATCAGACCTTGTTATTTAATTCTGCATGTCTGTGGTAATATTAAATTATGGATGTGCCAGTTAACTGAAAGGTCAGTTCATAGTCTACTTCCTTCCGAAAAATCAGCAACGTGGCTACAGGTTGCTCTCCAAAAAAATGTTTTTCAAATGTTTTTGATAACATAGCTTCGTCATATCAGACAATAAACCAAACTTCACTTCAGCACTGTAGTCTGTGGCTGTAGTCAAGAAAGAAATTTCTGTGTGAAGTTCAAATGTGTGAGTTTCATTTAGAAGACTAACACAGGCTGCTTCCTTTTTATTTTCCTGAGAACACCAAACTCAGTATAATTTAGCTGTCTAGCGCTCTGTGCATCGTGAAACACGTTCTTCCAAGTGCATATGCTTAATTTCTATTCAAGGTACCCATAAAAAATTATTGTGAAACTCATGTTTCTTCAGCATTCTGGTTTGCTTTTAAAGAAGCACTTTTAAATTTGAACATTTCCTTGTTCCAGCTCCTCTGACTGTGCCATACATATATGTGTAGATATAGTTATATATAGATTTAAGTAATCCTTCTGTTTACTCTAGCAGTGTTGTCTTTGTCTGGCATCAGCATTGTTGCCATCAGTGACAGATTGGAGTTGTTTTGGGGGATGGGAGTGCAGAGTCAGCTGGTCTGTATTTAGTCTTATTGCTGTAGACTTGATCCTTACTAGAGGCATCTGCCAGTGCCTGATCCTGTACTAATTTCTAAGCAGTGATCGGTCAGCAACTTCCCAGCAGTTTAATTCTGTCAGATGGCACCAGTGCAGTCTGAACACCTTGGTGCCTCTGGTGTGATACAGACTCTGATTACGCTGGGCTCACCTGTGTGTTTTCTATCCTAGATGAGCGAATGCCTGATTAGGAATTACATTAAGAGCATTCAAATTTCTAGAGCAGGCTTTCACTTGAGGATCCACTGGACTAGCTTCGTGTTCATAGGGTTTAATTGTTTCAGTTCATTTTCTGGTTGGGATAAGAATATCCCTTTTTAAGGGTTTCATTGTGAAGGTAAGAGAAGAAAATAAAAGAAAGGTGATTTGATGTTTAGCTGGGCAGTAACCATTGTAGCCTAGTGCGAGTGTAAACATGGACATGAGGGCTTATATTGTTTCCCTGTAGGATTGTTGGCAGTTTGTTTTGGAGACCACACAACAATCCTTCTCAGTTTTTAATCCTATTTCTAAAACAAAAATCGGCCTCTTTATTCTCCTGTTAGCTGTAAAACTTGCCAGTTACTTAACCCAAATAACAAAATAATATGAGGTAATTAATTCTTTAAAACATTCAGGTAAGACGGATTAATTACAGTGTGGCATGTGCTTAATTAACTTGAGAATGATACATACCACTCAGCAGCAAACCTGAAAATGGAACACCTTGGTTCTAAACTTCCTTCCTTCCTTCCTTTCTGTTCATTTTTATTTCAAAGGTAATTTTCTTGGTAAGTAATTTTGTCCTGTTTCTACAGAGCTGTCCTCTTCAAAATGTGTAGAAAAGTTGGGTTACAGTGAAAGAGAAGGTATCGGAGTACTTCAGATTTGTAAAATCTGTTTGCTGTCTGCTTAGGCAGCCTTTTGCAACTGAGTTTGTCTGAGGGAGTGCAGTCTCTCACCTGAGACTATTTCCTGCTCTTACGAATAGGTTTCAGTTGGGCTGTGCTTCAATCTCGGTGCCAAAGCCAGGTTAAGCAATTTTTCTTCTTAGACATTCGATCCTGCTCTAGTGTTGCCAGGACACTGAACTGTACCAGAACTAAATATAACTTGTTGGGATTGGATTTGGGGTTTTCTGGGGTGTTTTTTTTGTTTGGTTGGTTAGTTGGTTTTTGTTTGGGTTTGATTGTTTGTTTGTTTGGGGGGTTGGGTTGGTGGGTTTTTTTTAGGATTCATTGTGTGGCCCCTTACACAGTTGTAACGTCATCCTTGTAACGTCAGCCTGGGAGCTGGAGCATGCAGTTAAGGGAGAAGGAGAGGAGCAGAAATTGCATAAGCTGGTTTTGTAGCTGAGGAAAGGAAAATGTCCACGGAACCATGGTTTCAAACTGCCACAAGCTTGCCAAGGAATCACATCTGCTCTTACTTCAAAGCCTGCAACAGAAATTTTTTTTTTTCTTGAGCATACTGCATTGCTTGTAGATACATGTGGTGAAATATTCAGTTTCTTTTAACTTATTCCCTCCTCAACTAGCAGATGGAAATTTTGTCAGTGTAGATACTTGGGGCTTTAATACCTTCAGCATCTTTGTGGTGGTTGTGACTCTGTTGAAAGCTTAACATTACAGGCAATTACTCGCACTGGAAATAATTTTTATTCCAAATCAGTGTTTTCGAGCCAGGTACAGCATTTGATTTTTCTGTGTAGATGAGACTGCTGGCATAGCAAGATATGGCCTAACTGTCTTTGGAGATCAGACTTCTGTTAAAAATGGGAAAGGGAAAGTTACATGGTGTCATGGGGAATCCTTTCATCAATTTTTTGCAAGCACAAAGTTTTAAATTTAAGAATAAGTTTAAATGGAAATCTGTTTTCCCCAAGCCAACTTATACCTAGAATGAGGCTGTTCATTCTGCTATAAAATCATCATTTTCTTTTTTCAGTATGTTTCCACAGTTTCTGTAAGTTACTTAGTATTCCAAGGTAACCCTCCAGTAAGCAACACCGTGCTGTTTTCAGCAACCAAGAATATTTTATCTTTACAGATGTGGAGGTGAGTCACAATTGTTTGTATCTCGCAGGCTCCCACTGTTGGAAACTCTTGTCCTGCAAATCTTTGCACTTGACAAAGAGTAGTACTTGAGATGTCAACCCTCTGGAAATCCAGAGCTCTGTAGAGCTCTGCAGAAATTAAACTCCTTGAATATCCTGTTTACAAGTCCTCAGATTTAAATCCTTGTTTTGTTGGAATTCCTTTAGGCAAAGATTTTGTTTTTCCCCATGCTGTCCCTGCTTCCTGTAAGTATGGGCACAATAAAAGGGTCTGATTCTATCACCTCTGGAAAACTCTTATGTAGGTTTGTGGTAAAGGTATTTAGCTTTTCTAGGAAGATGAAGGAGCTGGCATTTTGCGAGAATCCTGTGTGGGCAGAACACTTAACACAGCAGATAGGCTCGTGGGAAGTGGCATTCAAAGAGAGAACTAGGAGTTTTTAATCAGTAGAAATGGGTAGTGGTTTTAACTCTGTTAGTGTGGGCTGCTAGAGATCAACTCAGGTAGCATTTAAGATGAAAAGCTCAGAAAGTGCACACACAGCAGTAACAGAAAATAATTCATCACTTGAAGTAAGCAAACAGATGTGTGAAGGGGGCATAGGTCAGTCTGAAATCATGGAGAAGAAAAAACACATCGGGACTGAGTAAAGTGCAGTATTTCCTTGAAGAATCATGAGCCAACTAAGCAAGAAACTGAAAGTCAGTAAAGGCATATGACACTTAGGAGGAGCAAGTCTCTTACTGTAGCTACCATTGTGTGGGGCAGCACATGGCACACTGCAGGGTGTGAGAACTGAGGGACCTGTGGGGAAGGCTGGCTGTAGAAGAAACGTGTTCAGATTGCATATGGTCACTGGCTACAGTCAGCTAGGGGTTGGATGCATAAATATTGAGAGCTAAAAATGGTACGAGGAACTGCACAATGCTGGGTACGAATCTTTCATTAAAAATCCGACATAGATAATTACCCTCCCTACTTCTGTGTCCTTTTAATGTTGCAAAGTCTCTCCATGGAGACATTTTTCTGAATCAGGGAATTTATTTGGATTTTGTTTTTGAGGTTGTTTTTTCCTTGTTTTGTTTTGGTTTTTTTCTTTTAATAAGAAAAGGATAAATTCCGGAGAGGAAATTTTTTTTATTACTGCTTAAGCTTGTCAAAGGATATTACAAAGAAAGAAAAGTTAAGTGGATCAAACTTACAGCAAGTGTGTGACAATTGCATTTTTATAAAAAAGGAGAAATAAGACATCTGAGTTGCTAAGGGCTTGTGGGGAAAATAGCTTATATCTTGAAGGGCTTAGGTCATTGTCTTGCTGAAAGTATATAAGGTCATTTGTGTGCATATGAAGGCCCAAATGCAGCGAATAGTTAATATACTAGTTACTGTTCATCCTGCTTCTGGCAGACCCTGGGGATAGAGGTAGTTGTCTGTATTTGTTCACTTTGATTTTCAGCTCGTACACACCAGATTGAAAGTCTTCCATAAAAGGTGGGGAAAGTGGCGGAGGGGAAACAATAATCCAAAACTTTCTTTCAAAAGGCCTGGAATCACTGAGCATGCAGTATGGGTTAGGAGATATGCTTGTTTTGGCTGGGGTAGAGTTAACTTTCTTCACAATGGCTGGTATGGGGCTGTGTTTTGGATTTGTGCTAAACACAGGGCTGATAATGTAGAGATGTTCTTGTTATTGCTGAGCATGGCTTACACAGAGACCAGGCCTCTTCTGCTTTCTGTGCTGCCACACTGGCAAGGAAGTTGGGGGTGCATGGGAGGTTGGGAGAAAACACAACCAGGACAGGTGACTTGAACTGACCAGCGGAATATTCCAGACCATATGACATCATACTCAGTATATAAACCTGGGGGGAAGAAGGAGAAAGGAGGGGATGTTTGGAGTGATGGCATTTGTCTTCCCAAGTCACTCTCACATGTGATGGTGCCCTGCTGTCCTGGAGATGGCTGAACAGCTGCCCAAACATGGGAAACAGTGAATTAATTCCTTGGGTTAGCTTTGCTTGTGTGCATGGCTTTTGCTTTCCCTATCAAACTGTGTTTATCTCTACTCATGAGTTTTCCAGCTTTTACCCATCTAATTCTCCCTCTGATCCTGCTGGTGGAGGAATGAGGCTGTGTGGGGCTTGGTGGCTGGCTGGGGCTAAACCACGATAGATCTCGACTTTTTTTCTTCATGGTTAAAAAATTATATTTACTGTGTTTGGTAAAAAGTGTCCCAACTGGTTTTGGCCAGGTAATGATGACTTCCCAGCAGAGCTGGACTTGGTAGGAATAAGTTAATTTTGAAAAGAGATTCGAGAGAGAAAGAGCATCTTTGAAAAGAAATGGAACTGACCAACTGGGAAAACGTCAGCAGTGCTTTTCCTTTGTGCAGGAACCAATTACCACTGCAGCTGCTTGCCTGCCTTGTGACCATTTGCAAAATACTGTTCCATGATTGGGGGAAGCTTGCCAGTAGTTGAAGCTGAATGCTGTAAAAGAAAGCATGTTTATTTTAGTCTGTGTGAACTGGAAGGAGGAACTACTTAGAACTGTGTAAAAATTACTTGTTTCATGTCTATAACTTGGCAGCACAATGACTTGTGAATGTGGAATGTGAAACTGATCTGAGGATGAGCTGGGGACTTCATTGCTGCAGGCTGAGAATTCGTGTTTGAATAAACCTTGCTACCTACTTCATGGATGAGTATTTGGTCCTTGCTTCAGAGAAATTCTGGTTGCCTCAGTGGGCTCAGGGCTATAGACAGTTTATAATTTTGGTTTTTTCCATTGCCTGTTGTCATCTTTTCGATGAAGAGGTAATTGCATATTTAGCTCAAGTTGCACTGCTTTGTATTGTTTTTAAAATAAACTCTAAGGTAATGGAAAGAACCCAGACTGCTGCAAATTAGAGAAGTTCTACTTTCCAGCCCCTGCCCCACCAAAGAAAGTTTAGTGTTCATCTCAACAGGACAATGCTTTCTCTGCTGTTATCTATTCCTTGTATCTGTGTTTGACTGAAAATACTGCTTTTGGAAAAGCAGCATTTGGTTTCATTACTTCTTTCTCTGATTGTCTTTGAGTGCAAATAGTGCTGCCAACTGTGAGGTGGTCAGACACTGGGACGGGTTGCCCGGAGAAGTTTTGGATGCCCCATCCCTGGAAGTGCTCAAGGCCAGGTTGGATGAGGCTGTTAGCAACCTAGTCTAATGGCAAGTGTCCCTTCCTATGGCAGGAACTATATGGAACTATGTGATCTTTAAGGTTCCTTCCAACCCAGGCCATTCTATGATTCTTTCTGTGACTGTGGATTTTGTCACAGTAGTGTCTCTCCTCAAATAGCGGATTTGAAACTGCAACATGTTCCACACAGCTGCAGTAGTATTACCAGCAACAGCTGTCATGTTCTATGCTCAAATTCAGCCTTTGGTGCAAAAACTATGGGTCCCTGTAGCCAGTTTCTGTCCCAGGCCTCTGCCTGGACTCTGTAGACCTGATTTATGTGTCTGCAAGTGTAATGCAATCACTCTGGGACTTTTTTTAACCAGTAGCTGTGGAATAGCAGAAGTCAGGTTAGAAAGTTAAAGGCAGTACATCTGATTAGTGTAAAGTAAAACATGTGCTCCAGATGTCCAACAGGTAATTTTGAGAACGGAATTTAAATTGGTATTATTATTTTGATTGTTACTAGTAGGATCTGCAGATTTATGAACTGCTCAGTGCTACAAAATGGAGATTGATGTGCCCTAAACTGTAATCCACTCATCCATCATAAAGCTTCTGCTACAAACCTATTTAATTACCAAACAGAAGAATTCATTATCTATCTCCAGAGAAATTGATTTTTCTTAATAATAAAGCATTAGTGTGTGCAATGAGCTATCAGAGAGCATTCTATGGGAAGCAAGCGAGGAAGCAGCTGTCTCTAGCATGCAGCTGTGGAACTAAAGAATAAAGAATTTCCATGGGCAATACAGAAGTACAAGGAATTATCTTTGTGGCCCAAGAGAGTTAACAAATACGAGTTCAGTTCATTACCTTGCCAGAGTTTTGCTGTGGAGAAACATTGGTGTCCCGGGAAGTGGGTTTCGATGGGACACAAGTGACCTGTGTAGTCACCGCCTGGGTGCTATACCTTGTCCTCAAGAGTGCTGAGCTCTCTGCAGACAGTGTTAGCTCCTCCTTTAATTCAGACCTTCTGGTTAAAATGGCCTGACACCAAATAAATCTGACTCTTCCAAAAGCACATATGGACTCTAATGTATGTTTCCATGTGAATTCTGGCAGTGCAGCCAGTTCAGGGTGTGCCCTTAAAGGAAAGTCACAGAAACGGCTTTCTGGAACAGATTGCTAATAACTCCTCAAAGCCTTCTGTCCTTTGTCGACCAGCACAAAACTGTGAATGGTGTTTCAGATGACAGGACAAAAGCTTTCTATGTCCCTGTCAGACAAACAGATCCCAAAATTGAAGTTTCTGATTATATTCTTTAAAATATCTATTTTATGTGAATGAGGTATAGGAGATAATTCCTTTAGGAAGGCTGACAGGCAGTTGGCTGCTATATATACTGTACTTTCCAGTATAAAAATAAACTGCAGATGTTTGACACAGATCTGTCAGGATACTTAACTTTGGGTTGGGGTTTGCAGATGTCATGTGCGTTGTGGAAGCTAAATCTTCGCCTTAAGGGGAAAGAGGGAAGAGGTACATGGCAGCAAACACTGAGAAGCATGTCCTGTGTGTGTCTAATGCATTCTGACCTGTGGACGCTGTCCTTTTTGCTATTTAAAAAACCCAACTGCTGTCATTAGTAGTGAACTGTGTCACTTATGCAGTTTTGAGGACAGTCCTTTGTTACTGGTAGGCAAAGAAGTTCAGCTGCCAGGTGATTTTCTACATCTTGTAAAAATGTCCCGATAAGAGGGGAGTTTTGTATAGAACTACACTGTTTTAACTGTACAGAGCATTGTTTGTTTCATCAAAGCAGCACCCAGGAAGTGGAGGTAAGTTTGGACATGCAAAATCAAGTTCTCAGTTGGGCTTACCAAAGAGAATTTTTGTTGACAGATTGGTCCAAATGTTTTGCCTCTGTAAATTGTTTTAAATCCTCTTTAAAAGACCTGGGGCAAGGATTTATGTTGTGGTGTTTCGTTTGTCTTCAAAGCAACAGAGTAAGGCTGCCAGCTGTGAACTTCGAAAGCCTTGAGAAATGGATGAGGTTGGATAGTTTACTAAACACAGTGCCTACAGCTGTGCTCATTGAATGCACTTAATGGCAGACATGACAGACCGATTTGTTAATTTTCATAGAGTAGTAACTGATTACATTTTCTCTTGGCTATGATTCAGCTAAAGTTGCATTGTCCTGTGCATTATTTCCTTTCTCAGCTACTAAGTCATTACTTTGGAAGCAACTCTCCTGTTTGTTTGGGGTTTTTTTGGTTGGGGGACTGGGTTGGGATTTTTTTGGTTGAGTTGTTTCTGTGTTTTTTTGGGAGAGGGATTGTGTTTTGGTTTTTGGTTGTTTGGGTTTTTTTTCTTTTTTCAGGGCATGTGTATGTTGGGAAGAAATGAAGCAGTGCTAATTTTTGCTTACTAGTACTAATACAGAAGTTTGCTACAATTTTAGGATTCAATTCCAGGGTCTTCTTCCTTTCTTCCCACTTCTTCCAGCCTGCCTTTATTATGATATTTAGTAGGAATGTGTCTTTATGCAAAATGAGCGCAGCTGCACCCTAGAATGTGTGAATTTTGGCCTTTTAAGACCCAGCAAAAATATGAATATGTCATATTTTTAAAATCTAAACTGAAGCATGATTGGCTGATAGCTGATGGCTGTTAGTAATTTACATCTCTTATGGTTTGTTTGTCTAGGGAGACAGCAGCAGCTGGAAGCTGAGGACCCGTACGTGGAGGCTGATCAAGACCTTCACAGGAGGACAGAGCGTTCTGTGGAGCCGCCGACGGAAAGGCCTGGGGAGAGGCGAATGGCAGAAATGAAAAAACTGTATGGTGCTGATGCTGCCAAAATCCAGGCAATGGAGGCTGCCATGCAGCTTATCTTTGATAGGAACTGTGACAAAAAGCAGCCCAAATACTGGCCCATTATTCCCCTTAAGCTGTGAGTACCTGGACTGTGCTCTGACATGACACACAACTGTGCCTCAGTCAGGTTGTGCTGCTGAAAGAACAAACTGCCAGTTTGGGTTTTGGGTGGGCTTTGGGGCAGAATCTGGCAAGGACAGCATGTGTGTCTTTGGCCTTTGTTTCTTTTACACTGTCAGCAATACTCACTGTCTGTTCAACCCACATACAGTTGTCAAGTAGTAATAGGAGGGATGGGAATATCAAGCCTGTCTTAAGTCATGTGTTTACTTGTTTGATACCTGCCTGCCTTGACCATGCTTGCAAGAAACAACGATATCTATACTCAGTGAACTGGGAAAACTTAAAATTATGCAAATTAGAAAAAGACCATAGGAATTGTCTGCTCTTACTGTTTAGGAACTTGAGTGATCCCATTTTTTAGTCTTAACACAATAGCATTTGGATCCTGTTTCACATAGCACAGCTTGAAGTGTTATGTCTGCTAATCTTGGATTTTTTTTGAGAACCAGGAGCCCACTGGCCAAGATACAACTTATCAAGTTACTGTAGCCCAGACGTTTGAATTCTTTTTCAAAGGTTTATAATAACGCAGGAAGTTTTTCTTCCAGACTGATACTTGTCTGACAGAAGTTTGACTCCAAAGCAACATTATATGGAAAAATGTTTTAATGAAGGGGGTGGGAGGGTGGGACAGAAACCTGATATGGTCCTGTCTGTTAGAGGTCTTTTGAGCAGAAGAGAAACTTAAGAGGACACAACATTATAGGGGACAGTGCATGCAGTGATTTTTGCTATTCTAATAAAAAGCATCTGGCAGGTTTCAAGCTTTACAGAAGGCTTATTATTTTGATAGACTGCATCTGAACAATGTATATGGAGGTATGAAAGACAGGTAGCCCTGCAGGCTATGTCTGTTTTACGTGCAGCTTTCCAATGCTCACCTGCACACAACATGCACAAGACTTAAACACAAGCAGGTGGATGTGCCTCTGTGTGTACTCATCCGTCTGCACAGGCTGTTTGGTTCCATTTCTGTCGCTCTCTACTTTTGGTCAGTTGTGTTTGCTCCACTAGTAGCTAACAAGGTGGAGTGAGGCACACAAGTGGTCTGTGTAAGAGAGGCAGAACTGGCCCCTCAAAAACAATGACTCCTTAAAAAATGGTGCCGTGAATACTTCCAAGGACTCTCGGTGAAGCACTGCTGCTACATCTCATTGTGTGCTGAGGGGCTGTAGTTTGTCTCACAGCGTTTCCATGCCAGGGCCAAAGAACCTTCTGCTCATTTAATAGTGACATATTCATCTGTCTTTCTGGCAGCAGAGGAAGGTCACAACTAAAATTCTGGCTTCAGTTTATTCCCAGTGTATCCAGAGTATCTCTGAGGCACGTGTAGTTCGTAATGCACACCAGCAGTTGCTGTGCCCTCTGCAGCAGCCAGCTGCAACAAAGCAAGTCTGCAATGCAGTTTGAAATATCTTTGCTTTTACTAGTAGTTACTATGTATTTTCCAAGCAGCATTTCCATGTCAGTTGTACCTCTTTCACTTTGGTTGTGACAAGATGAAGTTAAATTGAACACTGATGTTAAAAAGCCCCCAGTCTCCAGGACTTATTACTGGTGTGATTAGTCTGAAAAACTTCAGTGAGACAGGAGAGGGAAAAGGGTTATTAACTGTCATGCATTTGTCTTCACTCTTGTTTTTGGTGGGTTTTGTCAAAAATTTGGTGTTTTGTTTGGGTTTCCTTTCATTGACCAAATAAATTTTCTTCATAACACTTTGTAATTTACTTTTTTTTTGTATAAACAAACTTCCATACTTAGGACACTTCAATTCTCATATGCTAAAGCTTTCTTTTAGCTGCTACATTGTTTAAGGAAGATTGAACTTAGAGCAAGAACAGTTTTAGCATATGGAGAAGCGCAAGGGGTGTTGACAGGAGTTTTCACAGGAGTGCCAGTCAGTACCACAAATGTATGGTATTGCACAAAATGAACAGGAAGGTTGCTGCATCCGCTGGGGGAAAACCCTGTCCCAGATTAACATACATAAATCTCTCTGTTCCTATTTGAAGTGTTTCCAGTGTGGTGATGGTATTTTCTCTGTGCAGTTCAGTTCAGAAAATAAAGGAAGAATGGGTAGGACTGTTCTTGCTTTTCAACACAAGTTCTAGTTCTCACTGTGGTTTATTTTGCACCTAGCTGGTTCTTCTAGCAGAAGCAGAAATTCTGGTCTCCAAAAGTATTTGTAGAGACCTCATACAAGACAACATTGAATTCCTTTCCTACTTCATATAAAATATAAAAGAAATTTCCTTGCCTTTGGTTCTTTTACCTATTTCTAAGAGGGTTTAATATACTTCATGAGGTTAAAAGTAGAAAGAACTGGATGAAGTGTTCCCTAGGAACTATGTACTAAGGCCTGAAACGGAGGAACACACTACTGCAGACTTAAGAGTTGCTGCCAAATGATGTCATTTCAGGGGATGGGCTGTTGCTGGTATTTGGCCAGATGTCCCATTTTGCTGATAATTCAGCAAAATTTGGAAATTCTTTATTGCAGTTCTTTTACTCTGTTTCCCATGTCATTTTAAATTTTTAAGAAATGTCTCACATAAAAAGGTGTGATCATGGAAGAAATGCAACGGCAACTCAAAAACACCAGTGCAGTCATCTGTAACATTCACCTTTCATGCCCATATGTATTGTGCTGCAGTCCTCAATCATGGGAACATGTGCACTTTTTTCCCCCAAAGACACAATGTTATGCCACCCACTTACTTGACTAGAATGCAACTGTGATGCTGCAGACGTGATTCTTGTCCACAGCATTGCACCTTTGCTTTCAGTTGTGCCAACTGCTCGTATAGTCCTGCCTGAAGGGAATTCTTCGCTTGCTGGTGGTGCTGTTTCTCATGAGCTTTTCCCAGCTCCAGCAGATGGAATTACAGCCTGAAGTCACAACTTGTCATACAGTTAGTCTTAATTTCAGAGACTGGTTTCCTCATTTGTTACGTGCAAATCTGCAAATCAGCCTTATTTTCGGGAAAAGAGTTTGTGATTGGCTGAAGACACTTCAAAGATTGGAGAAAAATGTTATAGGTCTTCTCAACTGAAAGCATTCTTAAAAGAAATAAAAAAAAAAACTTTCAGAACTGGCACAGTATAAATTTAACATACAAATGAAGCAATGACTTCTGTGTTTCCTACCAAAAGAAAAACTGCTTACTTTTATGCATTGGTGACATTGTCAAGTGCTCTTGTTCTTCTAGAATTATTTCCCCATAAAGCAGCTGACAGTTCAGTATGCCTGTGTGTACAGGCAGCCTGAAAAGAGATTCAACCATTTTGATGAGAGTAACTTTTCTCATTCAACATAATGGGTAAGTATTCATACCTTTTGACAGTGGTCTTGTTAATGACTTGTACTTGGAAGAAGCTTTAATAAACAATAACCTAAATTTCTGTAACAGCCTTTGTGAAGGATAAACACTCACATAATCCACATGGATTTGTTCCCTCGTGTCTTTTTCCCTTTGTAAAAGCTCCTTGCTCACTCATTACATGAAATACATTGCAAATATTTGTATCTTCATCTCTTGTTACATTAATAACGATCCAACTCTGAATAGAAACTGAGAAAAGCAGGACACTGATTCAGCTGCTTAAATTTCGAGTTTCAAATGTGATTTTTGGCATAATGGTCTGAACACTTTGGCTGAAAGAACTACAGAGGGGCCAAGATTATTGCCCAAAATGTGAAATACAGTCTGTCAAAAGGAAACATCCAGAACTCTGTTTTCCTTGTGGTTTCTTTAAAGTTTAAGCTCCTGGGAAATACGCTATTTGATAAATAATACATTCAGGCTGTGACAAAATTCTGTTTTCATGTTTGTGTGCTAATTAATTAACTGTCTACCCTGTCTAACCTCTTGTCTCCTGTGCTCCTATCTGGATAGTCCAAAGGAAAGAAACTCATATGGGCTCTTTCCTAGGTGTAATAGCAGCCTGTGAGGGAGTCTCAGCTGCTCCTGAAGGGTGGTTGTAGCCAGAGTGTGTTCAAGGCTTCACATCTCTTCATATATTCTCACAGCTGGAGTTGCTAAGGTGGTACATAGACATGAATAGATGGTGTCATTACCATCTGGGCATTGTCTTGGTGACCTGGCTATTCATTCATTCATGGCTGAGCTTCGCAAACGAAGATTTGGGAAGGGCTCTACCCACGTTTGTTACAAGTGCGTTGGTGGCTAAAAAGGCCAATATGAGATAGGCATGTCCGGTTGCAAAAGACACAGCAGAAAAACTCCTTAGGTGATATATTCTGCAAGGCACGATTCTTTCTGCATTGTGTTTTTTCCTCAAGAGTGATCCTGCGTGCTTTCTCAAAAGCATCAGCAGTGTTATAGATGGTGTGTTTCCAGACCTCCCGATTGGAGGCCAGAGTAGACCAGTTATGTTGATCAGTATGGCCAAGGGTGAGATGTTGTTTCAGGAAGTCCTTGTATGACCTGGCTATAGTAGCAGAAGAATTGCTTGGGCTCAGTCTGTTCTTTGGAGCACACAGACATCAGCCTCAACTTAATTTCAACAGGGCAGGAGTGGCACAAAAGTCTTGCTTGGCCAAAAGTGGAGAAAGCTTGCTCATCTTGAGCTTGCAGAGTGTAAATGAGATTCTCCGAGCATAGATTCTGTTACACAGTCACAGAAGGGTTTTTTTCCCCCTTTAATCATGAATCTTCATCTTTTAAGAAAGCAAACAAGCAAAGTAAGAACATACATGGTTTTTGAAAAGCAAATACTTTTCAGTCTAATGATGCCAATATCACTGGTTCCCTAAACTAAATTGAGATCTTTTGCCTACAAAGCCTTTTGAAAAGCTAGAATGTACATAACTGCTATGCACATGACTTTACAGCCATCCCAAAGACATACCTTTGTGGGGAAGAAGGGATGAGAAAAATGGAAATGATGGATAGGGATTTTTTCCAAATAGAGTTGGAAGTGGTCCTCCTTAACTTCTAGACTTTGTTTTAATAAAAGCAACAGTTTTTCAACTTAATGAAGATGTGAGGCAAAAGTCTATGAGGGGCTGTTAAAAATGAAGTTGCATCACTGTCTTGGGATGTCCCTAAGCTGCACCTTACTGGAAGTTAGGAAAGAGTGACAAAATACTGCTTTATTCATGGAGTTTTCATATATTGTCCCCTAGACAACTGCCAATGGGTCATGCCATAGGAAGATAACTAGATTTCTGATCTGTTTATAGAGATATTTAGAATCTTTCCACATGCTTATACTGAAGATCAAGATTGAAATACCAGGCTTGAGTTCCAGCTTTCGGCCATCTCATGCATCCTTTATTTCTAGATACAGAAATTGCTCCTATGACTCAACTCCACCAAAGTTTACTGTCATTGAGGTCCAGAGGATTCAGGTTGGAAGAGACCTACAGCTGCGCTGTTTAATGTAACCCAGTTTATTTGTTACTTGGACCAAGATTCAGTCAGCCCTTTTGGTCTAAACTTGTACAAGCATCCAGCAAGAAAAAGTCTGTGCCTTGAATTTAATTAGTTCTGATTCTCACATAGCTGTCTTAGTCCCATCCTTTGCACTGGACAGGAAAAGATCCAAGTCATCATGTCTAGTTTCTGCTACCTCTGGCAACCACATCATCTAATACATTGCAGAAACTAATTAGGAAATTCCATTTCCTGTCACCTCTACTTCTGCTAGTTAAGACTGCAGGGCCTACTTCTCACTTGCAAAACATAATAAAATATCAGGAATGCCACGAGTTAAATTGTCCTTTGTCAGAGAGCTCCAAAAAATGTAAATGCGGGTACAGATTATGTATCTTGGGCTTTTTTTGTGTTAATTACAACTATGTAATATCCTCCCCCTGGACAGAAGGAGTGGAGTTACTGTTGTGACAGAAATAAATGCTTGAAGTATGTTTTTACTTAAGCAATAACTCATCAAAGGCCACACTTCTGATCTGTAGCATATTCCTTGAAGTGGCTGAATAATAGCTGAAGGCTCCCATTCCACTGTCCTTTCATGAAAAATGCTGAGGTTGACCTAAAACTTATCCAGTTGTGCTGCAATGCATTTGAAACACACAAGTTTGATGAGTTGCTCCAAACAGAATAATTCTTACATGACTGCACCATATAAATCTGAATATAAATCTGGACTGTAAAGCAAGAGCAATCAAAAAAATAGACATTACATTATTGCATCTGGGAAGATAGTTTAATTGTCATTACTTTTTATCAATTTTCTGTATATCTGTTGATGAATTTAGAATTTCCAGTAATGCCAGACCACACTGCACTAGAGAGAAGAAAGTATTTGTTGAGCAAAACACGATGTTTTCATTTGTACTGCTCTGCCACAGAGCTGTGTCTCAGCAATGCCACAGTTGGTTTGTGTTCCTGTTTTAGTGTCACTGCCCTGCCCTGTTTTCAGGGGCACACAGGAAGTCCTTCCTTGGCACCTCCTCTGAGAAGCCCTGTAGCTGAGCAGCACTCCTGACAGCTGTTTTTATAATTTTATACTGGCCTTGTGGTCCTTGTAATCTTTTTCTGCTGGCTGTTGAACTCTGAACATGCAAACTGTTCTGCCTGCTCTGAAAGCCTTGATGCTGAGCATGTGATACGTGTGACATGACAGTTCCATGACAACAGAACATGATCTTATAAATGCCAGATGATGAATTCATTTCAGGGACACACCAGAAAGAATATCTGCACTGTGCTGTAGAAAGTCCTTACTCCAGAACTACTCTAGAGAAAATGACAGACAAAATTAAGTGTTCAGTTTTCCCTCCTTTGCTTTTTCTGTTGAGCAGATCCCTCTTCAGGTCACCTACAGCTCCAGTGTGACAGCATAAACATGTACCTCCAGCATGCAAAAGTGCTTCTATGGATAACTTCTAATGAGATTAGGTATTTACCTTTCCCAAGTGTGTTTTACTATGCAGACCTGCTTTAGAAAGATGTCCTGTACTTTCCCTGTCACCAGCAGTTAAATCTTGTTTGGAAGGAGAAAAAGAGTTTCCTTATTGTCTCTTCCCTTCAATAGCTGTTTTAGTCTAGCGGTGTTACTTGCATTATTCAAGTCTAGCAAGATGAAATCTGTTTCTGTGGCATGGCTATGGCTAAAGCTTTTTTGTGGTAGGTACATTGATGATAATGAGCTGCACTAGTTACTTTGTGGAAACTGTCATTCCTGGCACAGCCTGCAGTGCCATGGTCCCCATCAGCAGGACAAAATTGGTCACTTCAATCCAAGAAGATACTAGGTTCTACTGGAATAAAACATATCAACTGTTTATATTGTTGAAATTTTTTAAACACCTTACTACAAATCAATAATTAAACAATTTTGTTTTGCTATTTTCACTTCCTTCATGCCAGGCTTATGAAAGCCTGAATTTATGTAAAACCACTATAATGCTAGTTCCCAAATCTTCGTTCGCGAAGCCCAGCCATGAATTGAATAATCCTAGAAAACATTCAGCAGAATCTCAAGTACAGTACAGATTATTTTTTACCTAGTAGGGTGCCCAAAATTATTATAATAATTGTAAAGAAAAAAAACTTGTGTTTGTTGGGTTTTCCAACATTATTTCTTGTTTCTAGAATTTAAATTTGAGGTTTTCTTTTTTAATATGCTTCTTAGTCAGGCAACCTTTAAAATCTCAAATGGCTCAGCAGCCTCAATTTCAAGGCCTGAAATAACATTTGAATGTATACTAAATGTAGGAAAAACACCTACACTGCCTCTCCCACCAGTGCCATCCCCACGAAGCTACTTGGAATTAAATGGTTATGCACTGTTATGCATTTCTCTGGCCACATATGGAATACTTTAGATGTCCATGGATCCAGCTGAGCAGTTTTATGGGTTTCTCTTTACCTCAGTCTTTTTCAGCATACCTATGCCCTTTTCTTGCTCCTTCATCTTCTTTTTCACAAAGGCTCCTTCCTAACTTGTATCCAGCAAATACTCTTCTGCAGCCTGATGATGCTCTCTCAGCTCCTACCCTCCTGTCTGCCTCTCACCTGTAGGGCAAAAAATGTTGCCTGGACGCTCAGTAGCCAGCAGAGCAAACAAGAACTAATCTGGATGACCAGATTTTTCTGGTCAGTGCCTCTGGCACCGTAAACACTGAAAGCAGAAAGTGCCAAGACCTTTCCTACAGCATTGTCCCTGACCCGTCAGTGAATGAGGGGAGATCATTCTCTCCTCTTTTCCTACCTAAGAGACAAAATTTCCTTACTGCTGTGCAAGTGGTGGGAATTGTGTCAGTGCCAGTTCATTTCTCCCCGCTCCAGTCAATCACCCAAAGCCTTTCTAAAGTTGCAGTGCAGTGAACCACCACAATCCTGTTGAACACCAGAGGAAGTTTTTGTAAGACTTTCCCCTAGTGGGAGAAACAATTGCTGGATACAGTGCCTGGACTTCACAATCCATCTGTTTAATTTATAGTGTGTCTCAACTGTACATCTCTGTCAACTCCACCTCCAATGGCAAGGCATAACTGTAACTTGGGAGTTCAGCCATTTGGAACACCAACTAGACAACCGTGATCTATTCCCACCCAGTAGATGAGGATGTTGCTAAGGCAGTTTCTTGATGTAAGAATGATTTTATCTCTTTTTCTCTCTTTTCAACCCTCTTGGCCAGCTGGCATTCCATTTTCTACTTTTCCAGCAGGCATTGGTTCAGCTTGGCGTGATCCTTCAGAGTGGGAGCAGTAGCCCATTTAGAGCTTAAAACACATAAAGACTAACTGGCTGCAACCCCAGAGAACAACCTTGCAAGAGGCTGATGAGGGCACTTAGCCAGACCATCTCCAAAACACTATTGTTAAAAGAACCTGATATGCATGTTAAGTAAACATCAAATATGCAAAATCCAGCACGCATAACATGCAGCTAATAGCATAAGGTAGTGGACTCTATCTCCAAATAAATAATAGCACCCTCATACCCACAAGCAGTTTCAATATTTTCTGTTCACTTTCATTGCCCTCTGGATGGGTCATATCTATAATATAATAAAACTCCCACAGGCTCCAGCAGGACTCGGATTTAGTGTTAAACCCTGGCTAAAATGAGGGGAAGAAATTTCTCTAACGTGCAAACAGGCAAGAACTCTAGAATAAATGTGATCCAGGAAGTGATTATATAAAGGCATTGATAATTTCATTTGCATATAAAATAATAACAACAAGAACGGAAGCTAAATTAGCCCATATATACAGAAACCCTGGGTGTTCAGGATTGGCTATTCATTATTCTCTTGTCATATAAAGCAATTCAGTCTGCAGCTGCATTTCTCTTACAAATCCAATTCAATCAAGAGAACAGAAACATCATTAGCAAACCCACTGATTTATCCACCAGTAAAGTGCTGATACAGGCTTCTGTTCCTGCTGCTAATAAATTTTCTGCATAGAAGTGTTTGCTCTCTCTAGGGATCTCCCATTATTCTAATGGCTACAGATTTCTAACTTTACCACTGGAATTTTTAAACCTGAAAGTCTATAATAGTAGGGTTCAAAACCTGTGGGAGTCATAGAAAAAAACTACACAAGCCATGTATCCAGTTGCCTCAGAGATGTGGCTAGATGTAACTGCAGGTGAAGCAGCACCTGGTGCCTTAGAAAACTGCTGTAGTAAGACCTTTTTTTTAATTTTCTGAAATACAGCCATTGTCTCCTGTTTTGCTCATCACTTCCTCTCCCTATTTCCCTCAGTGGGTTTGCCTGCAGAGCCTTGCCTCTTTCTCTGTACCTTCCCCTGGCTCCTGCTTGGTTTGGTGCCTTAATTGCAAGCCTGCCAGGCTCATTTACCTCTGCCTCAAACCTCTCTTCTGTAGAACTGCAGGAAATGCTCTGAAAACCCCTGGTAGGTGTTGTCTCCTGTTCTTCCTGCGAGTCTTCTACCACTGGGGTTCTGGGTGGTCGCCTCCAAGCTCATCACAGCACCATCTCATTGATGCTTTCATATGCATGAGCTCTTACACTGTTTCAAGTGCTGAGCATGTGCTTCTGTGTCCTTTTCAGAGTGGACTTCAAACAGGGAAAGCCCACGGGGTGTTAAATGACATTGTCTTTTGGGAAGAATTCCCCAAGCTGCAGTTTCCATAAGTTCTTTAACATCCTTGGGTCATTTTGTCTGCCAGGTTCATGTGACATTTGGTTCGCCTGTGGCCTTTTCATCTTTTAAACACAAAGAAGCTGTTTCCTTGGAATATGGAGGGCAGAATTAATGTTCTAGGCTATCTGGCAGTTGAGAAACACATTCAGTCACATTTTTTTTAAAAAAGTACATAAAGTAAGAATCCAGATCCACCTATGACAATAGAATGTGTTTAATATAGCTTTAATAAAAAGTTTTATTACATTCCTCACTTGGTATGGTATTATTTTTCTATTTGCTGAACAAGATATCCAGGATAATGAGAATCAGATAACAAGTCTTAAAAAAGAGTTCTTTATTTAAAAAATACAGGCTCTCCTATCTATCTTATATATGCTATAAATAAAAGATAAAATTATTACCAATATAATACACTTGACAGTTTCATTTGCTTACTTTTTCATCTCTCCTAACTGGAGAATGCTTATGTATGGATGAGTAGTGTGTTCTGCTTTTATATTTTTAATCACATACTCATATATTTGCAAAAAATTTGCTGTCTGGACTGAAAACAGGAGGAAAATGCTCATGTTTAGAATAGCTGTTTGGATTTTTATAAGGAAAAAACCACCATGTTTATTAGTCTAGGGAATGAGAAGTTTAATATTCTAAACTCAATATTTAATATCAAAACGTCATCTCATTGTTATTTTTCAAGTTCCTCAGTTGCATTTATCCTGGTGGGGCTTGCCAGGAGGGCTCTCACTCTGACCAGAGTGGTTTGTGCTGTTTTACCCCTGAGTTTCACATTTCTAGTGGGTCTAATATGTTTGGCTTTCTGTGAAGTCAGAAGGAGGCAAAGCGTTTCCATGATGTCAGCAGATCCGAAACCACACCTTCCTTCCAAAACCACACCTTATGAAGCTGATGGAGGATATTGTGCATTATTCCTATTTCCATTACCTGCCAGTGAAAAACCTGCAGGGTTTTGCCAGCTCCTGTAGCTCCCACAGCCCAAGACACCCATCTTCTGCAGCCTGTTGGCACTGTGGGCATGCCAAGCACATTATGCCATTGCTGGGTCACTGAGTCATTCCCATCTTTTCTCCAACATATTACATTTTTGTCACAAACCACAACTTTGGGTATAGCCATTTGCCAGAACTGGACTGTGCAAAGCAGGAAGAGCAGTACAGAAGCAATAAAACATAGTGTGTGGGGGGAAGAAAAATCCCCACACAAAACCCCAAACAGCATTTTGTAACATGTATTAGTAGAAATCTAAAGCTGAGTAGCCTATTAGGAGTAAATTTAACTCAGCTTTGTGATACTGTTTAAGGCACCATTCATGTTTACAGACCAGCATTAAAACCTGTAATAAGTTATGAGCTTGTGCCTATAGACACAATAAAAAAAAAAAAAAGAGAACTAAAATGAAATCAGCTGGCTATTACTCAGCCTCCACTGCCCAACTAGATCAGGAAAAGTGTTAAAATGACTCCTGCAATTTTTCTTCACAGCTCTTTCAGTTTAATTTTCAGTTTGCAAAAAAAGGCACCTGAGAATGTTCTTAAACGCTCTCTGTGCCTGCCATCAAAGGAGTTTTCTACTTCAGAAAAAGAGAGCGAGCCTTGTCTCAAAATGTACTTTTGCCAGGAATTCTGTCCTGATTAGGCTGCCTTGGAGCACTTTCTTGGGTGGGTGCCATACTGAAGTTATTGGATGGCAGCCATGTGTTCAACATTCTTAAAATAAAGTCTATTCCCTTAATTTGCAGTGCAACAGAAAACTGAGGTTAAGTCTATTGATGCCACTGGAGAGTGGGGCTAACATACATGTGTATGCAATTATTTTCAGGATATTGCAGTGAATACATATATGCTCACACAGAAGTTACATACCCAAGGAACATAAGTACTCAACTTCAGAGCATTTTTCCCCTGCCTGGTTTCTTCATTCACAAATTATTCCACATTCAAATCTCCCCACTGGTACTGATGAAAATGTTGGATAATCCATACATTTGACTCAGCCCCTCCTAAAGACTCTAGGCTGGCCTCTCCAGCCCACATGATCCTACTCCACAACAGGAACTTAGCAAAGCACTTCAGAAAAGGTTTATATCCAAGCCTTCTAGACTGAACTCATCTATGACCAATCTCAAGTGCATTTTTGAGCCTAAATGTTTTAGAATGAGGCAACTGGAAGAATGCCTTCATAGGATTATTGTATCGTGATTCACACAGCAACAGATAAGACTTTTCTCTCTCACTTGGAGAAAGAGTTGTCAGCATTTCTCATTTACATTTCACAGATTCCTCAGGGAGGATGAAATGAGATGGGCTGCAGGTGGAAGGAAAGGTTGTATCCACTTGTGGTTTTTCTGTACAGCAGTAATCTGTTTTTCAGATATGTTAATTTACTCTTTCACTCATGAGCTTTCTGCTCTAGATAATGCTTTACTGAGACCACTCATGCTCTTCAGACCTCATACTATCTCCTACATGGTTGCCTACCAGGGGTGGGTTATCTGTGTGGCATGCAGAGAGAGAAAGGCACAGAAGCAAGAGTGTGTATCCAGAATAAAAAGAGCTAATATTGTAATCTTCCCTCTGGTGGCCCCCAGACATGGACGCTCACAGAATATCCATGCACGTAACTACAAAATACTGTGCTTAGGGTAACGTCCCTCATGCAAGGAAAGTGAAAGATGGTTCTTTAGTTGCCAGAGGTCCCAATAAACATATTAATCCTTCATTTCCAATGATGGCTCCTAAAATTTTTTGTACCTGTAAAATCACAAAACAACATTGTTTATTCTACAAGTGATTTGGGGTATATGAATACAGAGATGAGTCTATCTTTTAACACTGAAGATGTTTTTAGTACTCCATAATTAACACCAAAATGGTAATCACTAATTTTCAGATAAAATTAACTATGCTGCATTGGGAAAAAATATGCATTCTGTTGAATATATAATTATATATTTTCTAAAGCAAACACAGCTTATATTTACATATTGAGAAACAGTTGTTGGAAATGTGACCTACTTGGTAATAAGAAACAGTTTTCATTTTGAAGACTGTTTATTTCTTACAGTATCATACCTGACTGTTAAATTCTAGGAGGAGTATCTAAATGCTGGCTAAATTGCATCAAATCACTTCTCATTTTTTTATCTTTTACTTTCTTTCTTTTCCCTCAGACTACACAGTACCAATGATCTGAACAGTTTTGTTCAGCATTTTGCTAGATGAGCTTTACAAACAGCTCTCTGCACTGAGCGCTAAGAAAGGGTTTTGGTGGCAGCAGTTGGAGTCTAAAGTGGATCAGCCTCACATAACAGGTACAAACAACCCAGGAGAGCATGAGTCATTGCCCTTAGTCTACACCGAGATGCTGAGAGGTGACCAAAAAGGTCAGCTCTTCTTTACATACATATGAGAGTGTAAAGTGATTCAGTTGTCACCTTACTTCTCTTTAAAATCCGTGACCTCTGTAACAGCACTTTGAACAGAAGATCACATGGGAGAGAAAAGTCCCAGTAGGCCTTAACTGTACATGGAATCATAGAAGCTCAACCTAGAGAGGACAAATGAACCCCCCTTGAGAAAGGCCACAGAGAGCACTCACTGCAACTAAACCCAGTTTTTATCACTTCTGATTTCCTTAAATGTTAACATTCAAAAGGAAGCTGTTTTATGAGTCCCTGATTGTATAATCTTTTGGAAATTTGCAGAATTTTTTCAAAAGCATAGGAGTGGCACCCTATACATTCACTCTAATTCTCTGGAAAGTGGCAATGACTGCTATCCACTGACACTGCCTGTGTAGTAGTCAGAAGAGGTAGTATCATGATTAACCACTAGCTTCACTATTAGCAGGGGGAGCCATGGGAAGGGGCCTCGCATACAGCCAAAGTGGGACTTGAGAACCCACTGAAGCATGCAACCCATTAGAACATCTTTTTGTTAAACCACTGTCTTTAATGCAACTGAATGTTTAGTCAAAGCTAAAACATTAAGTGGAAATGTACTGCCTTTGATTCTGTTTTTAGTTGAGAAGGTTTCATACCCAAGGCAATCTGTCTAGTTAGACAGCCTGAGGAAGGCCGGTAGGAGTGGAAAACAGGAGAAGCAAAGAGGCGGCAGCAGCAGCTATCACACCGCTCTGTCCACAAAGAAAATAGGGACTCATTTTAGAGATAGGATGTTCTGCACTGGAGAAGTGAAGAAACAGATGGAGCCTGGTAAATTAAAACAAAAAAAATTAATTATGTGCAATGAACTTTCCCTTGCTTTCAAAATCTGTTTCACCTGTCACTTCTGGAAATGGTCAAATATGGTAAAATACAGCATTTCAGACTGATGCCACACCCTCAGTTAAAACTAGTGAGACCATCCCATGCCATCTTACCTCTTCCTGACTGATCTTGAGATTGCAGTTAAATTTTCTTCTGCACATTAGGTGGCCTCTTTAAAACATCTCCAAAGATGAACACACTGCTCCAGACTAGGTCAGGAGATACTCCAAGCGTATTGCTGCAGGGAATGAAGGTGCCTTTTGAAGTACCTGGTATTATCACATTAGTATTAGAGTATCACTACATCTAGAGAAATGTTTGTAGGTTGTTACCTAATCTATGGAAAAGGTTTTGAGCACCCAGTGTAGACAAGGACATTAATCAATAAAGAATTCTAACCCTTGCTTTTTCTTTTATAGTTCAAATCTGCAATGACACCAGGTCATTTTATAATCCCGTGATGCCAGCATTGTCTGGATCAGTCTGGCTTCCAGTGTAATTTACAGCAGGCCTTTAGCCCTACCTTACAGCTACAAGTGTAGCACCCAAGGAACCATTCAGCTACAGAGAGTCAGCTACAGAAATGCTGCACACTCCAGCCTTTCTTCTCTTCATTGTGTACTAGATACAAGAGCAAGAACATGGACCAGAATCCAGCTGTAATTTCAAACTAGGGAAATACCTGTTTCTACAGACATCTTGGTTCTGAAATGAAATCCATTAGTTTCTATTCCTAGTAGAAATTTCAGCCAGGTTTTCTATTCCTGCCTTCTTGACACCAATTGAGTATTGTAATGTAATTTTGCTTAAGGAACCAAAAACTTCCAACATCAGTCTGGTCAGTTCCTTTCTTCACTTGTCAGCATCTCTGTGAGTGGAAATCCCCACTGACTGCTGAGCCATAACCAATACTTGGACAGCTGTTCTTTTGCTTTACTCTTTGGACAGAAAAATGACCAACATTTCTGAGTATGATAGAAAGGGAGTCCTTCCTTTCACTGCATATGTGTTAAAATGCATAACTTCTTCCACACTACCATAGGAATGTCTACCTCATAATTGTAAACCCAATCTGGACAGCACAGTTCAACTTCCCTTGAGGAACTAGTCCCATGGATTTCAATGATGCAAATTTACCTATAAGTGCAAGCACAGTCCGAATCAGGGATATTTTTCAACAGATTCTGATATTAATCAAGCAGTATGCTGCAAGAGCTTCACAGAATAAATTTAACTAAAGAGTATATTTTTAAAAAGAAAATATTTTGTACCATCACCAGCACATAGTGCTGCACACAATGGGATGCTCTTACCATTTACCTGCCATTCCCACCATATTTCAGAGCTATTTAGTGCCACTCTAGTTAAGGGTCATGTGCTATTTCCATAATTAATCTAATTTTTCAAAGGTGCATATCTCATCTACTTTAATTCCCACTAGGGTCTGGAAGCAGCTTGCTAGTGATCAGCTTTGCTATCATTTTTTTTCCCTTATCTTTACAAAATGGCTTACTGCATCAATCCACTTATTACCTCTTAGAGAAGAGGCATTTAGTCCCTGATCCTGCAGTGCTTGTGTGGTGTTGGACCTGTAGTCCTTACCGGAAAAACAGATGTGTTCCTTAATCAATGCAAAAGCCTCTGATCATTTTAGCCTGACAGACTGGGATTTTTATTGTAATGGAAAAGAAACCACACATTAACATTGCAACTTTTTATGTGAGCAGAGACACACATTACTTTAGGAGCAGGAGCCTGAAACTATAGGCAAAGTTCAAACTAATTTCCTTGAAAATTAGGGTTCACACTTCTGTCACTCCTTTGCTTTTGCATTTTATTAATATGTTCTTAAGCAATCGATCTCATTTAAAGTGAATAATATAGTTACATAATTGAATAGATCAATTTATTAATGATCATGGGAGAAGATGAAATATATCCTTATACTTCACATAAATAACAGAAAATTAGGGTGCTATTGTTGTCACAAAGACAAAAGATGTGCATGCCAAATACCCAATTAATGTAAATCAGCACAATCGGATTGATATTAGTCACTGTAGATGCACTTACTCTGACTGAAGCACTGGCCTTTGCATCTGAAGCAATCAAACTGTTCTAGTGGTAAAAGTCCGACTTAGGAAAGCAACTAAACTGAAAAAGCTGACTTCGCCACACTCTTCCATATTCATCCTCTGTGTCTGTGAATGTTCACTCCTGTGTGACACTTACCTCCAGCATGTCTAGGTATGGGCTGGGGATTACTGGTTATCTCCGATGGTAGAAGCCATCCATATGCCCCCTAACCACCCAGCCTGTTACTTCGGGGTCCCATTTACTGTTTCTTTCCAAAAGCTGATACGCAGCGCTTAATTCCTCACAGTGCTTGACGAGATGACAAAGTCACTGCAAGCACTGTTATGTGGCTGAAACGTCGTTTAAGTGGCAGCTCCCGCAGTGCTGTGTGACGCTGAAAAAGCGGCATGAGTCGGTTCAGAGGGGGGTGTGGAGGTAAGAATCACATTGCTGAGCACGGATACAGATAACAGTGAAATAATGTTATGTTTGGGCACAGTGCCCTTGCCCTTGTCACAGATAAACATTAAGAGGCAGTTGCCTCTCAAGGTCAAGGGTGTCCTCAGCTCAAGGTTTCCGAGGAGAGAGGGTGAGGGGTCCTGCCTGGCCCCGGCTGCTTATCCCTGGCAGCCGCCTGAGGACTCGTAATGACACACTGGAGGAAAGCAGTATGAAACTGACGTGAACATATGTCACTTCTCGTTTCGGGGACCCCCGGCTCCGGCCGGGACTCCGGATCCGCAGCCCCCGAGTTTCCCCGGCGGCCGCCGGGCGGCGCTGCCCCCCGTGCCCCGCGGGGCCGGGCCGGGCCGGTCGGGCCGGGCGCCCCCCGGGCGGCGCAGGCAGGCGGGGCCGGGCCCGCCCCTCCCGCCCCGCCGCAGCCGCCGGAGGCGAGCGGAGCCCGCCAGTGTGTGCGAGCTGCGCTGCCGCCGCTGCCCTGCGCCGCCCGTCCCACCCCGGCACAGCCCGGCTCACCCCGGCACAGCCCAGCCCGGCGAGGCACGGCAGAGCGAGCCCCTGCCCTGCTCCCCCCGCACCGCCCGGGCGACCAGAGCCAGCCATGGGTAAGCCAGCCGGGCTGCGGGGGAGCCGCCGCCGCGGGGCCGCAGGGGGAGCCGCGGCTGCGGGCGGGGAGGGAGCGGGGGCAGGTGCGGGGCAGCCCCGGGGGTAGCGGCGGCAGCAGCTCCAGCCTGTTGAGCGCCCCGGCAGCGCCGGGGGGTGGAGGGGAGCGGCCGCCTCTCCGGCCCCCTCGCTCCGCGCCGCTGCCGCGGGAACTCGGGACCGGGAGCGGGGAAGGGCGCGGGAACCTCCTGTCTAGCGGGGCAACGGGACCTCGCTCGCCGGCTGCAGAGCGCTCCCTTCCTCTGAAAATAAATCTGTGTTAACACGAGATCGCGGAGCTGTGATTTCTCCAGGCGGCTGTGCGCAGCCGGCCGGAGCGCGTCCCTTGCCGCGGTCCCGCAGAAGCCGAGGGGGTGCAGGGGCGGGAGCGGCCCCAGGTCTCCCCGCGGGTCCCGGCCCCGCCGCTCAGCGCTGGGACCGACTCGGTGTCGGACCGGCTGCCTCTCGGGGTAAGGCGGGGCGAGGGGAGCTGCTCAGCCCCTCTGAGCCAAACCCGCGACCCTAGATCAGTTTTTGCAGGGCGATGAAGTGTGGTTGGGAGAGGAGGAATAACCTCGGGGGACAGGAGGGAGAGCCGACCTGCCTTCTGGAGGTGGGCAGCGTTGAGTACGCCCGTGTGCTAGGCGTGATGCGTTTCGGTGTGAGCATTAGGGAATCCTGCGGGCTATTGGAATAACGTGGTGTGCGTTTCCCTCTTGCAGCTTGGGGTCTGCGTGGTGGAGGGATCTGGGTGTGGATGAAAAGTGGCAGATTCTGTTCCCAAACCTATGGGAGGGGGTAGCGCTTGTATGAGTGTGTTAACAGGAGTAGAAACGGGGCCCTAGGGAGGGAAAGAAAGATTCGTAGTGCACATGGGTCACTCGGTAGTAAGCATTCACCTTGAGCATCCGCATCCTTTTAGCGTGAGCCTTTTAGTGTGGGCTGCTTCTGCGAGCTCTCCTTCAACCAACAATATATCCAAATTAATTAAGTAATAATGAAAGTTATGAGGTTTGAGAAAAAAAAAAAAAAAGACAGAAAAATGCAGCTGTATCTTTGGTTTAGTTTGCCAGTGGCGTGTTACTGCTTAGAGGTTGCAGCTGCTAAAGCAGAGCTATCAGTGCATGCCCGAGTGTTAATATGCACATACTGATGCTGGCACTGTCTCTGGTTTTAATTAAGAAGAAAAAAAATTAATTACTCATCCAAAGCAAAAGGAAGCTGACAGAATTCCTATGGTTGCTACTTTGTTAAATTAATTCGCATCACCTAATTCCTTAATTTCTGAATGCTTATTAACTGGTTTGTTCCCTAGCTTAGTGAAGATCAGACTCCTGTAGTATTACCATCTCTTAACTAAGTTTTTTTAACTTTCAACACGCTTTTCAGTGTATGCTAAACTACTGATTCCTGTGGCCTCTGCAACTCTGATGGGTGAAACAAACCAAACAGCTGTAGCAAATCAGCATCAAAAAGCTTATTTTTTGCAGGCATATTCTGATACTCACTTTTTAGACTATGCTTTTCCTATGTGAACTTTTGGTATTAAGTGGAACTGCAGAGTGAAGAGCCTCTCCGCTGTCTAGACCTTACTATTCTTCTCTTACCTTACACTTTCACTTTACTGCCATAGGTTAATGTCCAATAAATCTTGGAATGGGGATGGAAGAGGGAAAGAGAGAAAGGAATGTTTTTTAGTGCCTTATTAAGAGAAGTGTATTGATTTTTAAGATAACACATGTAAAATTGTTCATAAATGTCTTTGCTGCTAAGTGTATGAAATTGATTTTTCTTCAGTAAATTAAGTTGCTAGCAGTTTGAAATCAAAAAGTTGTTTTAAATCTTTGTCAGTGATTCATGTTGAGGAGAAGCACATTTTTATTTTAATCCTAAAATGTTATACAAACACCAAAGTTAGTCTTGCAGGCTGTGGGTCTGCAACAGTGTATGAAATATATCGTTTATGTCTGTATAGAATGTGTTGTCCTGAATGTAGCAGTTGGGGAAAAGAGGAGTGAAGAGAAGAAAACATTTCTTGAACATTTTGCTCATAATGGTGATGATAACAAAAAACTCCAAGGTCTGTTGACTTCTTTGCTTAGAAGCATTGTTGGATGACCAAACTGTGCCTGACTGGGCAATGGCAGTGTGGTCAGTCTGGAGAGGGGACTTAGGGCACAAATTTCAGATTAAATACTTCAAAAAGAAGTCACAAAAAGAAGCCTTTGTCAGCTGGGAATACAGTCCCCTATGAATACAAAGTTTTGTTTCTGTCATTGCATAACTGTTGCCTTGGCATTAGGTAGGCTGAGGCTGATGTGATTGTCTCACCAGGACTTGTTTGGAGCCCCAGTGCTGTTGTTGAGCTTCCTGATCTGATGGCAAGAATGTGTTTGACTGGTTCTCATTAGGGCCATTTGATTGTCGTTGCTTGCACAAAAATTTTATGTAGAACTGGCTTAGTAAAGGTGATTTTTTTTTCTTCATTTTTAGAGGCTGAGAGCCCACCACTGTCGTTGATGTTCATTGGGGTTTTAGCTCCCTCAATACTTCTGAAAGTCTGTCTTCAACACCACTTAGGGTTTGTGTCACCTGGAGGGAGAGTCATCAGTAATAACCCGTGCAGTGCTTTGTGCATCTCCTCTCAGAAGTCCTACCTGTGGCCATCTTGCATGTAGAAGATGGGGAGTGGGGCTGTTACTTGACAAAATGAACAAAAATGCAAACAATTTTTGTTCATAAGTGTTTGAAAAGCATGATACAGTGTAATTTCTTGGCAACTGTGTGTTCTCATAATTTTACACTTTTTCTTCTTTGTACTCCCCAAACTGTTGCTTTCAAATAAGAAAAGTGTTTGGAGCAGAGTGGGTACATGTATTATGTTTTGTTTGTTGGTTTGTTAAGAAAGAGATACTGAGGAGAACACTGCAAACAGGGGATGAAATTAATGCCTGTTAGACTGCTGCCTTGTGGAGTCTGCAAACCCAGGAGTTCTCAGGGACATCACACTGTGCTGTGCTGGGGCCATCCCCTGTCCTTCACACCTTCTTCAGCACATCCAGCTCCCTCATCAGTTGTTCCTACATCCCTGTAGCTCTTCTCTGCATCCCGGAGGGGACCATCCCTTTCTTGTAGGCAGTAACCTCAGGAGTTCCACCTCAGGGGCTTCTACCACCCATAGAAATGGTCCTTGCTTTCACGTGAAACTTGTCTGAAGTAGGTTCAAATATGCCATAAACCAGGCTTTCTTCTTAAAAACAGCTGGGAGCAAATTCTGAAAGAGAATCAGTCCTCATTCTTTCCATTCAGCTATACACTTCATTCAGGCAGGAGCTGGAGTCTTTTGTGTCTAACATTAATAGTAAAATCTGATTAGCTTTGGTCATTAAGAGTGGCTGGGTTTCAATTGCCAAGTGTTGTAGTCCATATTTTCTTAAATCATACACCTCTTAAATGTAATTAACCTCATTCTTATTAAACTTAATATTAGTTTCTCTTTTTTTATCTTCTCTTAAAACCTGTGAAATGCAAAATTTTATACTGCTGCCCTTCCTCTATCTTCACTTAAGGCACTTAATTTTGCCTTCTCACTATAATCCTTCTTGTCTGAGAAGGAGGCGGAGGAGAAAATGTTGTGCATTTCTGATATTCTTAGTATCCTAAACAATCTGTGCTTTCACCATATTTACAGGTTCTCCCTCTTACCCTCTTTCTAAACATGAGATTCTGTAATAGAGGAAGTCTGCTGCCTTGTGTGTGAATTCTGTGTCTGATAGATCTTGAATTGTTACATTTCAGAAAAATATCCTGGATTATAGATTACATCCCTGGGAGGTCTGAACTGTGTCAGTGCCTGATTACCTGTCTTTTTCAGAGTGTTTATAGAGTTTTTTAATCCAATTGAAGTCTGGAGGTGTCTTTCAATGTTTAAAGGACCTTATTTTTCTCAAATCAGTACCTTTTTTTCAAGTTTGCTTCCCTGTGTTATAATATGAAGTTGTCATGTTTCAAGCATAGGGTTTTTTATGCACTATTTTTCTATAACCTTTGTTTTTCAAGATTAATGCTTTCTGATCATAGAATGTTTTGATTTGGAAGGGACCTTTAAAGATCAATTAGTCCAACCCTTCTGCCGTGAGCAGGGACACCTTTTCACCTGCTCGAGGCCCCATCCAGCCTGACCTTGAACACTTCCAGGGAAGGAGCATCCAGGGATGGGGCATCTGCAACTTCTCTGAAAAATATTTACTAATATCTAAAGTCATTACTCTAAAAAATAAGCCCAGTGTCTATTTCAGGATAAGGTTAAAAAAAAATTGACAGTAAACTCGGTGAAGCCCACTCCTTGGTATCTCTTTTTCTCCTCACGCAGCGGCATTGTGTTGTCCGTGAGTGGGTGCACGTTCTCGTAGTGAGGATTTTCTTTTCCCCGAGATACACAGCTGTTACAGCCAGATACAGAATCATTGCACGTATTGTATTTCCACTGATGGTTTTTGGATAAATATCTGTTGTTATCTTTTTAGAAGTGTGAGAGCATTGTATCCAGTGAAATTTCACTGAGGTAAAGTATTTGCTGAGGGAGCTGCTGTGGGTTGTTGCGTTACCACATTCTCCATGATGACTGCTCTTCCCATGGAAACTGATGGATTTCTCTTCTGTTTGACCTCCCCCATGTGCATCCTGGCTGTGTCTGCCCTTTGCCTTTCCTCAGACATGCACACACCTGGTCCCTGTTAATGCATCCCCAGCACCTGCCCAGGCAGCACATCACCTTGCTCCTCTGTGCAGCACCTCAGCTGTTCTCACTGAGGTTCCAATAGCCTGCACAGAACCATGGGAACTGCCTTCCTGTGAGTTACCCAAACCCACCGGCAAAAAAATCTAACCCTTCAAGGCACCATGGTGTTAATGTTGTGGAAAATGTGTGAATATGCTTATTTGTGCACTTTTAACATAGGTGCTTTTTATCCTGGAGTGTGGGGCTAAGGCTCCTCCTCATGAAGCAAATGGCATCTCGCCGGGGTTCCAGTTGGGTGAGGTGTGTGGTGACACACTTGGGAGGTGGTTCTCCAGGGTTCGCTGAAGTGTGCTTGTGGCTGGATTGGTTTGAAGGAAATCAAAATTCTTTCTGTTGTCCTGGCTGGTTCCTTAAAATATCTTCAGGTATGAGTGCCTCTGGGTTTGAGCTGGTGTGAGCAAATGTAAGGAGAGAGAGTTTATTTTCCATGTGGGACATCAAAGATGGTTGTATTAAAGTAATGGATCTCAGCTGAGCCTGTAAGGCTCTGAACAGATGCAAAATCCTGTGCTGGGAGCATTACTGGGTCAATACCCACTGTAGTCAAAAGGCAAAACAGAGCCACGTCCATCTTGTAAGGTGGCTTATTCCAGGTCACGTGCAATGTAGCCTGTGGCCAAGGGGAAGCAAACTTGGTTTGACAGTACCCAGTGAGGAATCCACACCTCCTGATCCCCTCTCGACCTTTCTTCTGCAGGCAGCAATGAACCTCAGACAGCTTGGATGCAGGGATGGCTTTGCCAGTCAAAATCCTGTCACCCCTCCCCTGTAAACACACTGAGCATCAGTAGAGATGTCACCATTCAGTGCAACAAATAGGTAGCATCCTATGCACCACTTAGTTCTCAGCTGTTTGTTACTTTCTGTTGCTGCTCTGTCTTGGTGCTTTGGCAGTCTTCCTCTCCATAATTATTTGTCTCTTGGGTTTTAGGCTCAAAAGCTTGCACAGGGAGTTGTGGCTTGGGAAACATTTATGAGCAACACAAAGAACTGTGAGAATTCAGCATCTTTTGTTCTCCCTGGTTTTGGAGCTGTTTGACTAGCAGTAATTTCAAAATGTGAATGGAGCTTATGTTTCATTAACAGAAAGATGTGCCAGATACAGAGCTATCAAGAGCTATAAACCTCAGAGCCTTGCTCCACGTTGGTTGTGGGTGTGTTTGTTTTATGCTTTGATAATTGTGTACATGTGACATTTGGAAATTTTAGCCAATGTACAGCCAATGACTTTCAGGAATGTGTTTGTACTTTAATGTTTGGGATTGTTTTTTTGTCTGAGAGGAAGATGTTGAAAAGGACTGTGGTTCAAAGATAGCTGCGACCTGGATCATGAATAAGACTGGACTTCTTGAAGTTATGAACTGATTTGAAATATTCAAAGTAAGATACGTCCTTCATAATTTTTGGTGTGTTTTGAGGTTTTTTTAATGTTTATTAGGTGCATAGAGCAATCATTGCATATTGCAACCTAAAACTCATTTGTGTATACATTCCTTCAATGCCAGTGGAAATATAAGAACTGCCCTGGTGTAAACCATATGTAAATCAGAGAGTTGGATTGCACTGAGGACAAACAGCATTAGGAAAAAAAAAAAAGGGAAACGTATGCAGTTAATGGCTTGGGACTAAGGAAGCAGTTGGCTTGCCTTCCAGATGCTGGTCTGTGGATTGACAGATAGAAAGGACACCTTGTTTTAACAATGCAACTGGTTGGGGGATCCAAAAGGTGGAATAAATGATGAGAGTCCAGCCAGAGGAGGATTACATTTTGAGTAGCACACTGGTTTTCTCAATTTTGGAAACATACCTTTGGGCTTCTTGGTTGTTTTGCTGAGCTGGAGCTGTGGAGCCTGCCACTGATGGCTGACTGAGGGAGGAGTCTGACTCCCTCGTGCTGCCAGCAAGGCAGAGCTAACTGACACTCTCCAGTGTCCGGTTTTACCTTTTGGTCTATATTTTTGTCAGCTTGCATGTGAGCAAGTTCATCAAGGCTTTTCAGTCCTAATGCTGAGTGTGCATCAGAATCTGTGAAGTTGCTGGGTGCAGGTGAGCTTGCAGTCACCTGCTGACACCTTTTGGGAGCTTGCTTGGGAGGCTGGCTGCTGTTGGGTCTTAGTTATCTCTTCAAGAGTGATTTTCTTTTGGTTTATATCTGTTTTGCTTTCTGATGGGACACAAGTATTTTAAGACAGTGCTTTCATCACCTTAAGACTTCTTTTTAAAGCATCTTAAGTTCTAGGTTCTGGACAGCGCTGTCAGGATTTGCTGGAATGAAGTCCTGGGCACACACTATGCCGACAAACACCATGCAAGTTGGAACTAGTGCAGAGCACTGACTGGATCTTCAATACTTTTTTGTAACTTCTATACTAAAGTAATTTTAATTTTCTTGTTCATTGTGTTTTCTGTATATTATGTTTGTAGATTTATTTTTTGGTTTTGTTTTTTTCTAAGGAATAACTTTTGGAAGGTTTTAAGTGATTGCTGTTTGTGTGTAAACTTACACTTTTGTTACCAAAACTGTGTTGACATAAGTGTCATGCACTTTCCCAAACAAAAGCGTAAAATGAGTTATTGTATTTGTTAAGCATACAGCTGAAAATAAGTTTGCCACATGGAACTTCCCTTGTGGGAAATTAAATGCTTTTCTTGAGCTGTGTAGGCATGTATTACCAAAAAAAAAAAAGTCATGAGGAAAGAGAGATGACTAGTGGGAGTATTTGGAGTTGAGAACTTTTGGTGCAAGCACAGGGATCTGCTCCAGCACATCCGTCAAGAATCCATGACTTGCAAGGTGTAACAAACAAGAACACTTCATGTAACATCTGCTTAGGCTCTGTGATGGGCGCTGGTACAAAAGCCTTGAAATATCTGAGATATTTGTCATGCCGTGTCAGGGGAATGTAACAGAATACAGCACATCGTTTATTACTGCCTGCCCCAGCCAGTAAAGTTATTAGGTACTAAAGCTGATAACAGTTACATTGAGCCAAAATTTTACGTAAGCGACCGCAAGGAATGCAATGTAGAGGGGGCTTTGTTCTATATGGCTGATGTAGCCTGTGTTAGCAATTATTTCCCGCGTGCAGTGGGAAATACTTCATAGACGTTTCTCCCATTCTCTGCTGAAATTGAAATGGTGATTTCTCATGCTTGGTAATTGTCTGATGAAAGTCACCCAATTAAGATAATGTCTGGAAACTTAAAGAAATAATGATGTGGAATGAAAAATAGCCAGTTAAGTTATTTTACTGGGTTTAGTCTGCAATTTTTAGTCTCTCCCTTTAAATTATTTTTAAACAATTTGAAAATACCTATTTTTCTCCTCAAACTTTATCTGTGAGAAACATATAATAGATATTTAATCTTTAACCTCCTCCTGAAATTCTTTGAGGTTTTTCATTTTATCTGCCACTGATATGCTTGCAACACCATGTTTGAGAAATTGTTGTAATCTACCACATACTGAAGTCCTCTTACTCCTCAGTGGAAACTTAAGGGAAACAAAAAAGAACAGTGAAGGAGTAAAACAAACTCTTAAAAGCACTAATTTAAAATAGCCAAGGCGGACTGAAGGTAGGTATTTGGGGAGTGGGTGGAACTGAAATAAAAGACAAATATGGTGGCAGCACGAGACTCAAGACTCAAATGATTTTTGCCTTAAACAGTCTGCAGATTTCATTAAAGTTATTTTATCTTCCTGTAAAACTTTGCTTCTGGATTTTCTTAGGTTTCCTATGGCTGTTGTCATAAAATCTGCTGAATGTTTTTCCCATTACGGTCAGCTCCCCAGCGTGCCCAACATGGTTTAGGCTCTTTTTATCATCCTCGAAGAGAGGAAATTTCTGCACATCATGGTCAAACCTTGTCCTTTCCTCCCTCTAGGCTGTTTTCTACCAGATTTTGTGGGTAGGCTGTGTGTGTGGGTAGATAGTTCCCTGCCTACCTTATTCCTTTTGGTATTTGATCCTCCACTGAAGACTTTCTTCCTGAAGTGGCAGCCAGAAGCGCGTGCTGGTTTTGCATGCATGTGATTCACTCGTGGTAGATGAGCACAGTTGTGACTGTGACTTATACTTCCAAGTAAGTGATGTACCTCTCCTAGAGATACAAAACAGAGAAGACATTAGAAGAAATATCTTTAAAATAAACAGAAAGTCAGGAGGCACTCTCTTAAAGCAAAATTAAGTGCTTTACTGGAGGGAAGTTGGAGTGTTGGATTTCTATTTCAGCGGTAACGAAAGGGCACAGCACACGTGGAATATTAAATGCTGTTGCCAAGGCTAACGGGAATGTCCCAGCTGCTGTTAAAACCTGACATATAACTGTGTTAATTACTGCACACTGAGTCTCCTTTTCTGTTCTTATAATAACATACAAAGAAAAAAGTTCAGGAAAATACCAGTGTAGTTACAGTCAGTGCTAGCTACTTCCACCCCTTACAAAAATGCATTTAGTTGATGAATCTATTTTGTTTCATGTTTGATGTTAGATAGCATAGGTATTTTTTGGCTGTAGAGATACCTGCCAAATTGGTTAGTATGATGGCTGTAGGATGGCAATTTACTTTCTGAAGATTACCTACCCTCTTAGAAAAAATTATGTTCAAAGGGGTTATTTGGCACAGAGTTGTTAGGGTTTAACTGAGGGATGAGAATGGAAACAATACCAGAGTTTCTGTTAAAAAAAAAAAAAAGAAACAAAGAAAAAAAAGAAAGTTACCAGCTACTTATAAATGTGGTATCTTTGTTCATTAGTTACTTCTTTGGCATGCCAAAGGGGTCCCTGTGTAGGACTCCTGAAAAGAGACTTATGTGGACTTCATAAGGAGACACAGAAGGGGAGAAGCAGTTTTCCAGCCAAAATGTGAGTTCCCAAAGAATTCCTTCCTCTTTCTCATCATAGAAGGCAGGTTTATTGATTCAGAAAATGCCATCATGCTTGCTTAAATTCTCATCTACTGTAATCCTTCCTAAAATACTTGATCCTTAACCCTTTGTTTTTTAGGGAAGAGAACGGTAAGATTAGTAGGAGGGAAGCATGCCTTTTTCCTTCCATACGTGTTCACGAGCGTGACTGCTGTGCCCACTTTCCACATGGTCAGTAGTCTGTCTTCTGCATGTGTGAAACGTCCCTTATGTTAGCTCCTGTACCTTGTAAATAAAGTGTTTTCTATTGCCTTACTCAGAAAATATGTCAGGCATTTCATTGCATATGCTTCATTGCTCCAACATTTGCGCTTTGCATTTGCATGTGGTTATTAGATCTCTGTGGGGAGAGATCTCTTCTCCTCACCCAAGTTTAAACATAGGAGAAAAATCAAAGAATCATAGAATCTTTTGGATTGAACAGTAACTTAGAGATTATCCAGTGCCAACTCCCTTGCTGTGGGCAGAGACACCTTCCAGTAGACCAGGTTGCTCAGAGCCCCATCCAGCCTGGCCTTGAATGCCCCCAGAGATGGGGCATCCACATCTCTGGGCAACCTTTCTAGTGTCTCACCACCCTCACAGTAAAGAATTTCCTCCTAGTATCTAATCTAAAGCTGTCCTCTTTCAGTTTAAAGCATTACCCCTTGTCCTATCACTACACTCACTGATAGAGTCCCTCCCCATCTTGTCTGTAGGCCCCTTTAGGTACTGGGAGGTGCTACGAGGTCTCCCCAGAGCCTACTCTTCTCCAAGCTGAACAACCCCAACTCTCTCAGCCTGTCTGCATAGGCGAGGTGCTCCAGCCCTCTGATCATCTGCACTCACTCCAGCAGGTCCATGTCCTTATTATGCTGAGGACCCCAGGGCTGGATTTAATACTCCAGGTGAGGTCTCACCAGAGCAGAGTAGAGGGGCAGGATCAGCTCTTGACCTGCTGGCCACACTGTTTTTGATGCAGCCCAGAGTACAATGGGCTTTCTGGGCTGCAAATGCACATTGGTTCATACCCAGTTTTTCACTCAACACACCCACATCCTTCTCAGCAGGGCTGCTCTCAATCCACTCATTGCCTGGCCCTGTATGCATGGTTGGGATTGCCTCAAGTGCAGGGCCTTATACTTGGCCTTGTTCAGCTTGCATTTATTTGCCATTTTCACATTATTTTCTTGTATCAGGCTAAATCACTGGCATGACAGCAGTATCCCAAAATGGAATTGATCCTGAGCTGCTGCATGTGGTCCCAGAGACATTCAGGCTTTTGCTTTTTTGTGACTTCCGTAGTCACAAGTGGACTTGCAGCAGGAACCTTCACTCTTCAGTGGCAGACAGGGATGAAGCTGTGGTGCTTAAAGCCTTCAGGCTTGGCAGCTGCTGTGGGTCCTGCTTTGTCCTGAGGGAGATGGCTGGAAAGAGCACCCCAGTGATAGCCTGCATCCCAGGCTTCCCACAGCACTTAAGACATACCGTGACAGTGTTTCCTGCTAGGAGATACTGGCAATTAATTTAAAATCCTTCCCCTAGGTCATCATGACTTTTAAGGAGCTTTTGCACTTACTGTCTCAGAAACTGCCTTTCTTACTTGAGCATGACCTGCCAAGGCAGCTGTGTTTCTCTTAAGCATTGAAATTAATGATACAAAACATGAAGCTTGAGAGAAGGAGATCAGGATTACAGTTCTTCTTAGCTGTGTACTCACTGTCACCAACCCTTCTGTGGGAGACTAGCATGATCAGGGCTTTTTGTGGCTGCTGGACAAAGTGTGAGGCCTGGCTTGGGCATCTGTGATCCTTTCTGCAAGGGCTTTTCAGGATGGTGCTCGTAGGGCCTCTCTGTGCATAGCATGAAACAAGGCAAGCTTTATTTTATGTGCTGGTGCCTGTTTTTGTTGTTTATTTGGGTTTTTTATGGAATGCAAAGGAAAAAGCTTTTTTCAGATGTAACAGCAACGTTGCATAAAAGGATCTTCCTTGTGTTTGTGCTGCTGCTGACATACACTTTGGCTAAGTTAAGCCCTGTGGAGTAGGTGGCTTTGAATCAGAGGATAATCACAATGCCCCTGTATGTGCTATAGCACAAGCTGTGCAGTGTGGAAATCTGGTAGTGTTCTGTCTGGACTGTGTAGGTTCTTTCCTATCAGGGTGCATATAGTAACCTAAACTTACCTCTTAACGTAACCTTAAATGGGCTATCAACTCTCAATCACACATTGGCATGCAGACTTTTTCATTTTCACTTTTGCTTGGGAATTCCATCTTCTGCTGTCTCCTGCATGTGGGCTTACCTGTATTTGCATGGTAGGAGTTTGTACAAGGAAATACCTTCCCAGATATTAGCCCCAGCAGTTGTGCCCCTGTGGAGGCACATGGAAGAGGCAGGGCAGCAGTTGCCAGCAAACATCACCACCATCCTTTGTTTCCCTCATAGCTATGGTGACCCTGGATGTGAGACCAGGAATGTATGCACTGGAGATGATTTAAGGAAATGTGCAGCACTGCATACTAATTAATTTGGGTCATGGTACTCATAGGATAAGCACAGCAGCTTCCTGCCTCCCAAGTGGTTGCTGCAATTCTGATTTGAACCCTTTTGCTTTATGCCAAGAAAAAACTTCACAGTAATTAAAATTAACCTGACCTGCTTTAGAGGAACCTGGTTTGAATTAGGACATGATTATTAACTCTAGCAGTATTTGGCTTTGCTAAATCTTTCCCTTTCTTTCCATGTTGTTCACTCCCTGCCACTCCATCAGCTCAATAACTTCTGCTGGAGTAGTATTTATTTATAGGAGACCCCTCATCTCTGTAGAGAAGACTAAGACATGGTAACACATACCACAAGCCTTGGTGGGACACTGTCAAGGGTGTGGTGTCTGCTGCAGAGCTTGATGGCTGACAGGGTATTGTGTTGTCCCATCTCCAGAAAGCCAGGACTATGGGAGTAGAAAATGGGGAGTGAAAAGGTAACTTTATTGTGTGCGTAGCTGACCTGAATGCTGTTGTTCTCATGGGCATCTAAAATAGTTAAAATAATCAGACTGCTTGGAGTTTACAGAATTAAATCCAAGTCCTTTGGGTTTTAAGGGCATTGCCTTTTGTATCCATGTGTGGGAAATTCAAGAAAAAGCAAGAGTGCAACAGAGTTTTAATCTCAAACCATGGAAGCTCTGTTGGTTTGAAGGCTCAAAGTCCCCTGCTTGTGGTTTTCTTTCACATGAACTAGATGATGTGCCCGTTTTATTCTTTATATTAGATGACACCATTGAAAAGTATCTTCAAGCCCTCTTTGTGGGGTGGGTGATCTGTGAACATGAGTTTTCATCAAAAAATGCAGTAAAGCTTTTTTTGAAAGGAAACGTTTTGCATCAGGTCACCAGTTTGAAACAGAGTGCCAGTTTCAAAGTCAACAAAGTAGCACAGTGACAACTGTGCTACTTGTTTTCCAAGGCAATTTTCAGGCAGGAGGCATTGGAAGCTGCTAAAGTGTTTTCACAAATTCTTCTGTGGTATAGTGCCTGGAGGCTTTGATGCCCCTGCCTTGTTCTGCTGTGCCACACAGTGGTGTGGTAAGACCCCTCCATGTCTGTGATCCCTAGTGATGGAGTGAATATGCTTTTTTCACTGTTGTTTGTTTTTACAGTGTTTAAAAAGTTGATGCTGCCAGAAGAACAAAAAACAGTAGGTTTTTGTTTTTTTTTTTAACCCAGACAAGCAGGATACTTGTACTAGAAAGGTCTTTCTGTCAAGAAATTGAAACATCCTTTGTGGAAAAAAAATATTTGAAATGCACATTGTGGTATGCTGCCTCTTTTTTCCTCTGAAAGAATTGTCTCTGCAATGAAATGAAAGTGATCTTTAGTTTGAAGGCTCATATTGGACATTCCCTCACCTTGGGAACAATTGGAAAGCAAAGAAAATGTAGGAGTTGTACAGAGAGACTGTGTTTTGGGGTCTGATTTTCCCTGATTCTTCCTCTGAAGTTCTAATTTATCTTTGGAAAGCATGAGAAACTTGAGGTCACTAAACATAATTTTCTTTTCTCCTGTAAAATGATTAAGCATTGATAATCTCTAAACATGATAGTCCCTTCTCCCTTTTTGAAGAATCACATTTTTGCAAGATATCATTAACCTCCACTATCAGTGAGATGTCTCATGCTCTTTAGCGAGGGTATCTCTGCTGTCTCCTCGATTTCTGTGCAGGAGGTAGATCAGCATCTTTCAGAGAGATTCAGGCATCTAATTCTTAAGCACTGCAAAATCTTTGCTCTTGGTTCCTGCTCCTATCCAGCCACTGTCTTTTGTAGTCCTTGAATGGTGAAAAAAAAAAATCACAAGACCTGCTGTTATTGTGGAGACTTTTGCTTGCTGTTGGTTTTCTGAGCATTTAGTGGCTGGTAGTTCAAATTTTCCCTCTTCAGTGGTGATGAATGGAAATCTACTTTCTGGGAGGTTTTTTCTGTTTCATAATAAAAGATGCAGTATTTCATGCATGCTTCAGAACTGCGACTTGAGCTGGGCACCAGATCTTGATAAGCTTGGTGATGGTATTGCAAGAGGTAGTTCTAGTGTAGGTAGCAGGCCTCTCTTCTTGCATGACTAGTACCTTTGCTCTCGCTTTGGGGAAAAAAAGGCTAAATATGCACCACACTACCTGTCCCTGCTTTTTACGCTCTTCTCTTTTGTACAGGGATTACTGTTTCAGGTCTACAGGAAAGCACAAAGCCTAGGCAAACTCTGAGCCTATAACACCTATAAAAGGCCTGTGTTTTAAGGAAGCATGTCTGAAACTGAAACAAAACAGGGATCGGGTTTTTTGGTAGGTGGTACCTATTTTGGTAAAACTGATGTGTCTGAAGGAAAAGTGTTGTCACATAACATAGGGACAGTACTTTTTAAACTATCAGAATACTCTGTGTTTCTTTCTCCATCTTTTCTATGTAGTGAAACAAAATCTTGCTATAAATTTATTGTCTACATTTGAGTGATGTCATATGTATATGTGATACTTGCATGCATTCCCTATTCAATCACTAAAGAGGCTCCATAAATGTTTAGTTTAAAACCAATAAATTTGAGGGTGGGGGAATGGAGATTTTCACGGTATGTCATTAAGGAAATGTTGCAAAACTGACGTAAGGGTCATTTTTTTACTCTGCAAGCTCTGCATGTTTCAGGCAAACTTTGCCATAATGGAGCAGTTAGAAAGCGGTGGTTAGTAGGTCAGACAGGCCCAGGGGGCTAAATTGGGTTTTGTTCAGCTAAATGCTAGTGCTTTTTAATCAACGCTGAATTTTGCGTGCAACACTCACTTCCTTCCCCAAAGCCATAACAAAAAAAAGAGGGTGTTCAATTGGGTTATGCACAACATCTGTCCTTTACTAAATCAGTTAGGGAGTTACCACAGCAAGGGAAGAGAAGCTGCCTATAGCTACTGTTAGAGCATCTTTTTGCCGCTGTGGCTTTGGTGGTCTGGTCCAAGCAACTGTTGATGAAGTTCTGTGGGCAGTCCTCAAACTCCCTTTAGAAGGAAAAGGAGAATTTCCTTTTATGTTTTGTGCAGCATTTTTACAACAAGCGCAAACTTCCAACACAGCAGTGTCATGAAAATTGGAAGTGCAATTAATTTACAGTGCTATGAAATAATTGCTTAGATTTCTTTTCTCCCTGTACAGCTTCCTTAGGTGTTAGGCTGTTTCACATTAAGGAATTGTTTTTTTCAAATCTCTCTGCTGCCACCTGTTCAGTCTCCAGTAAATGTAATTAGTGTGATGGTAAAATGACAGAGGCTTTGGCCTCTCTTGTCTAGAGGTTTTATATGTTCTCTATCATAGACTGTGTGTTAATTGGGCTATCCTGATAAGTTTCAATTTTCCTTGATATGGGCCTTTTTTGACAAAAGGCTCCGTGAAGGCCAATTTCATTTTTTAAAAAGTCCATTGCAGTAAAAAAGCTTCAGTGAACATATAATACAGGATCTTTGGTTTGAAGTTTTTAAGTTCAGCTGAACTTCTTCAAATTAATGGGAGTTTATTATGTTCATCACCCAAAGCAGACTGAGTCTGTGCTATATTTAAAGTCAAAATTTAATCACAATTTACTGGATACTTACTGGTGTCTGCCATAAAGGAACCTAAGAGGAAAAAAATGGTAGTTTTCTTTTTTGAAGTTCTGAAGTAATTCACTCTCTTCCATGAGAAGAAATACAAGGGTCTAGTTTGACGAGACCCACAAGGATCATCATAGCCCAACTCCTGGCCCTGTACAGGACCATCCCCAAGACTCACATCATGTGCCTGAGAATATTGTCCAAATACTTCTTGGACTCTGTCAGGCTTGGTGCTGTGAGCACTTCCCTGGGAAGCCTGTTCCAGCACCCAGCCACTCTTTGGGTGAGGAATCTTTTTCTAATATCCAACCTAAACTTCCCCTGACACAACTTCCAGCCATTCCCTGGTGTCCTGTCACTGGTCACCACAGAGAAAAGATCAGTGCCTGATATGGAGTGTTGTTTAAAGCATAACTTGGAATAATTTTTATTTGGCTGAAAAATTGCATTAAAGACCCAATGAAATACTTCCTTAGCTTCATCTCTCAGATAAGTAATTACAGAAATATGCATTGGTATTTGATAATCCAGGAAACAACTTTTGATTATAATGAGATCCACAAAGCGTATTTCATGCTATGAGCGCGGTCTTGGAAATGTGGTTGAAGAGCACCACCGTGGAAATGAAGTATGATGCAACTTGGATACAAATGATTAAGCTTATGTAGAGAAATGATTCATCAGAGCATGGCTACTGGCCTGTAACAGATGTTTCAGGCTAGCAATGGGGCAACATGCATACAAACTTTGGCTTGGAACGCTTTTTCTTTCCAGAACCACAAAACACTTTCTTTTTGCAAGTCTGTTAACAGTTACCACTGCTTTCCATCTAGCACTTAAATACATTGTAATAAGTAAAATCTTGGTCTGCGGTGGAGATTGTATTTATAATTTCAAAATTTTTGCTGTTTCATAGTTGCAAAATGCATTCATTAAAACCAGGGCTTCTGACAGAGTCATAAATATGGTGGGAAGTGCTGAATTGATAGCCAGGTCTTCAGGAGAACAGGCTTTTCTGAGTTGCGTTTTTTGGTCTTTTGTAAAAATGCAGAGACACCCCCAAATGCCAGTTAATTTTTCAATAAAGAAGTGCTAGCAATTACTTTTACTGCAGCCTTTCTGGATAATAATTCTTATGTAGATAGCTCCCCTTATATGTGCATTTAATGGCATCAACTAATTCTAGAATACAAACATTATTTCAAAACTGCATTATATTTTGAATAAACTGTCATCTCTGAAATACTGAAACTCCTTTAGACATAAGCGTACATAAACCTACATGTAGCAGCTAGGTGGCAGAAACTGTGCCTTTTTAAAATAAAGTGGCACTATAAATGCAACAGTGTTGCTTTGTAGTGACTCTTCAGTGTCTTTTAAAGAATTTCCTGATACCTTTGTATTGCCACAGTGTATCCTTTGAGAAGACAAAAGGAAGCAACATCCTTTGGTTTTATTGATGGCATCTTTAGGTGTCTGAATGGTCAGAAATAGATTCTTCTTTTGCATGTCTACCATCTGTGTGGTTATAAAAGAAAAACAGCTAAGAGATGTCACCTTGTGCTTTTACCAATGACTTTCTTAGTGTCTGCTGTCAAGTCATTTACCTGTTATACCTTGTAAACTATATTATGTACACCGGTTAAACATTATAGTGGAACAATTAGGGGGGGAAATGGGGGAGGGGAGTGGGGAAGGGAGATTTTTTCAATTTTGACATATTCTACTGTTTCAAAAAGTAAATCAACCTCAAATGGAAATGCAGCTGGTAAAAAATACTATGCCCTGATAGGATATTCTCTAAACTCAGTACATTACTGCAATTCCATGTAGGGGTTGTTCAGTCCTTTGCTGGGAACTGCTTACCAGCAGAAGTGGTCAGACATTTTAGTGGATTGCTTTAAATTCTTTGACCTTCCAACCTTTTTATGTAGGATCTAACTGACAGCCACTGTGGTTGGGATAGGAAGTCAGAGAAAACTTAAGCTCAACTCTGCACAGATGTCTGAACTTTGAGACAGGGCCATCGTTAACACTGGCAGCTATTAGACTGAAGCAATAAAATGGTTAGGGTGAAACCCTTGCTTTCCTGCGTAAAAAACTCCGTAGGGTTCTTCAGTTGTACGGTCATAATGTGATACAAAGAACAGTCAAGTGCTTTGAGTTAGAAAACAAGGCAAAAACCCCTCCAACAGTCTATAAGCAATGACTGCCCAGCCTGCTGGGTTTTCCCTCTGCATAAAACGTTGGCCCAGCAATGTGTGAAGGGGTCATACAATCTGTGAGCTACCTGTGCTGTGTCAACAGCACAAAAAGTACTTTTGTGTGCACCATCTTATCAAAGTTACACAAGTTAGCTTGTTTTAAGAGTGCAGTAGAGTTACCGAGGAGGAACCAAGGTATTTTGTGTGACAGGTTGGGAAATAAATGCCTTGTTACAAAATGAGGTGTTTAAGAAAGTGCTTGAGGATGCAGAACTCATGCCCTCTCTAACTGAACACTGTGTGCAACAGCTCTCTTAACTCTTGAATTTCCAAAATGCTTGATTTCTTAACGGTCAGGTTGGTGGGGATTTGGAACATAAGAGCTGTAAGATAGTTCATTTGTTGTGATGTTTAAACTTCATTAAATGTTAAACTAAATAGAATTATATAACTTTAGTAGATTCAGAAGACAACATACAAGTTTTCCTAATACCTGAAATTGTCAAGAGCAGGGTGTCCTAAACGGTAGTGAGAGGGAACAGTGTATCTTACATGTATTGAACACTGAGGAACACAAGTCTTATGTAGCAGTTGAACAATTTTTATAGTCACTGTAAAGTCCTTTCAGTCTTTTTAATTGCTTTTTAATGTCAGTTTTGGACATCAACATTATTGAGAGAGCATTGTTTTTGACTACAGAGAGTGCTGTCTGATTAAAATGTTCTTGAGAATCTTCCCAAGTGCTTTTTTTACAGGAACAAGCACATTGACTTAGCAAAATGCTAAGCTGTTCATTAAGGCAATATGCTGTAGCTGCCAAGCTCATGTGATTTACATGAATTTGTAGTTGTATCTGTACCTGTTTCTTGTTTGTATGACTTTGAACAAATGAGCTGAATTCTTTTTTAGCACACTTCTCTTTCATTTGTTTATGTATTCTAGATGCTTAATGGGTAATTACTATCTTCAGAATGCTTCAGTGCCTAAATGGAGGCTGATGCTGAAGGGGTTTCTCTGGAAAACATGTGATTTAAGAGTTGCAGGTTTGAATCACACTTGTTCTTAGTATTATCAACTACTGTGTGTTTTCACTCTCCAGAAGAGTGATATCTGAAAAGGCTCATAAATCCTGACACCTTGGTTTCTTTTGTTGCAATTATCAAGCAGAAGATTGGAAAGCAAAATGGGTGGTGTCTGAGGAAAGAGACATTGCCTTGCCTTTCAGAAACCAATGGCATATTTTTCCTGCAATTTAGTTTCCTTCTAGCACTCTCTGGCATGTTGTCTTTCCTCCCTGCCTTTCCATCTATGCTAGTCTAACTATGAAAGACTTACAGCTTTTTATCATTTAAGAGGAGACAAAAAAAAAACCTCTACAAAACAAACCCCAAAAACTAAACAAGAAAAAAAAACCTGGAGAAGTCCATTGCCACATTTTGATTTGAAACTCTCTGGATCTTCAGAAATATGAAGCATGTCCCAGCTGCCAAACAGCCTGTTGTTGCTTTGTGTATTTACATGAGAAGGCTGAGCTGCATGGTCATCCAGTTGACAGAGGGACCTCTGCCTCTGCTATGTATCTGAGAAAGAGCTGGCTGACAGGGTTTAGGGTTTTGAAAAGAGTAACTGCATTTCCTGGGGTTTGTATGCTTGGTGGCTCTTGAATGGAGAAGCTCTTCTACTCTTTCCTGGTCCTGCAGTCCCTTTCTCTTTGTCTGCCCATCCTTAAAGATGAATTTTTCCTTGTGCTCTGCAAGTGAAGTTAGCTGTACTCTGTTAGTGGTCATTCAAAGGATGGGAGAGACCCCGCAGCTGGAGCAGGGAAGAGGTGCATCTGCTGTGAGCCCCTGTGAGACTCTAGTCCCTGTTCAGCTGGTGGCCGAGTGACCTGGGTTGAAAAGGAGAGGGAGGGGGATTGCAGTAGAGTTGGGAAAGGATGCATATGGGGGAAAAGTGGAAAGTCATGGGAAAAGAAGCACTTCCTGCATATGAGGTTATAAAAGAAAAAGTTGTCTAAACAGGAAGTGAGTTAAAATTTGTGCTTGAGACTCTGTCAGTTAAATCTTGATTTATCTCTTCATACAAATTCTGTATGTAGTTTAATATATTACTACTGCTATGGATGTCATTATATGCATTTTATTTTGGATATGTAATGCTAGTGACGAAATGTGGCATAAATCATCTGGAATTTAGACTTGTGCCTATTTCACAATTTAGTACTTCTTTCCACTGTTAAATTATTACAAGTTACGGTCTCTTGGGGCAAATTGGGCTACATGGCAAATTGTGGGATAGAAAGTGTGTGTGACTATTGTTCATTGCAATTTTAAGTGTGGCTAATTTCTCTTTGTCTTCCTCCCTCTCTTATTTTATAAACTGATCTCAGTCTTAGTTTCAGAGCCACTGATTTACTTGTATGAGCAGTCTCTCAGCTGAACACCCCCTCCTCCAGCCTCAGGTAATGATTTATCATGAAATAAATACAGAATTCACAGTCTGGTTCAAAAGAATTTGGGAAGCTGTGTCAATGCTTTACATTTCTCAAGGACACAGGGTATGGTATTTTCAGGTCAGATTCTTATATCCCTTCTTAATCAACAGTTTTCATTACAAAAAAGTCCAAGTCCAAACACTGAATGTAACAGATCTGATAAAAGCAGCAGAATTTTACTCTTTTTAGCTTTTACCATGTCCGCTGTGAACTTCAATAATGTTTTTTCATGATGTTTGTGAGATAATCCCTTTCTTTTCTGCTTGATTTGTTTCTAACAACTCTGAAGGCCAATGAATATGGTATTTTCTGGAATAAAGTGTGCGTTTGGAGGCTGGGGGGAGTGTCAAGCTGGTTTTTGTCCTTTTGTTTTGAACTCCTCTTCCATAGAAGACACGGTGTCCTACAGACAGATAGAACAATGCTATATTCCATTTTAGCATCGAATCACAAGCAGGGTCTTTGGAATTAAATTTGGCGAATTGCCTGGATATGTTCAGTTTTTAACAAGTACTGCTTTGTGCATTAGCACCCTACGCTTCCTCCCTCCCTCCCCCTGATGCTGCCACTGAAGAGAGAAGGAGAAACAAAAAAAAACCAAAACAGAATAAAAGCATCTGTTAGAGTGAAAATAAGGAAGAAAGAAGGGATGAAAAGGGCAGAAAAGATGTATGCCAGAACAGCTGTCAAATTTGTCAAAAGAGCTGGAGAGCTGGACATTTTGTATTAGTCACACTCCGAGTATCTGATTACCTATGTATAATATTTTTTTTTTAACATTAGGAGTAATGTAGATGCAACACAACTTTTAGTACAGAATGCAGCCTCAATTTCCATCAGAATGTTTGAATGCTCATTTACCAGGACCCTGTTCCAAGGCATGAGCATGTTAAATATTTGACGCTAACATGTTCAGGCTCTAGAGAGTAAGTCATGTGAGGAGTGACTGAGGGCACTGGGTTGTTTAGCCTGGAGAAAAGGAGGCTTGGGGGAGACCTTGTCACTCTCTACAACTATCTGAAAGGTTTTAGCCAGGTGGCGATTGGCCTCTTCTCCCTGGCAGCTAGTGATGAGTTGAGAGGACATCAGCTCAAGCTTGCCAGGGGAGGTTCAGATTGGACATCAGGAAGAATTCCTTCCTGGAAAGAGCTGTTAGGTGCTGGAACAAACTACCCAGGGAGGTGGTGGAGTCACTGTCCCTGGAGGTGTTAAAGAAATGACTGGACATGGCACTTAGGGCTGTGGTCTAGTTGACAGGTTGGTGATAAGTCAAAGGTTGGACTCCATGATCTCAAAATTCTTTTACAACCTAAATGAATTTAGGTTGTGATTCTTTTTTTAAGTATGCAATTGGACATAGGCTGTGGTGAGCTATGTAGATTATATTGAGCATAGTAGATAAGTCAGGCTGTAACAGGCTTTAAAACAGTATTCTATTAAATGTTATTGTTTGTGCTGCTTTTCTTTTTTTTTTTTTTTTAATTTCTCAAAGGATAAGTGGAAGTGTCAAGCTCAAAAGATTTATTTTCCTTGAAAGAGATTGTGAAATTATGTACCTCATGACCTGAAAGACCTGTGAAGAAAAGTACTGTCCTACTGTTGGTAAGCTTGTTGTTAACTTACTGACAAAATGGTAGGTGAAGACCTCCTTCCCACCCCCTGGTCCCCTGTTTTAGTTTGGTCAGGCAGGGTGATTGATTGCAAATCACCATTTTCACTCAGCTGAAAAATGTTTGTCTGCTACATTTAATGCAATGCGTTATATCAGCCTATCTACAAAGCAAATTTCTCATTTAAATGAGAATATATTCCTAAAATTAACTGCCTTGCAGTGGCTGCACCCAATACTGTGCTCCAAAGAGGAAGGAATCATGAACAAGTGTGAGAGCTGTGAAGCTGAACAGAATTCCTGTAATTCTTCTGAACTGCAGGCAAAATTATTTCACAGTGAAAATTGTACCAGAGGAATGTGTAAGCTCAAATATTTTAAATTTAGAGACGAAAGGGAAATCCATAGTCAAATAAATGGCCATAACAGATGGCGGGTGTTTTCTGCATTTGCATTTTATTTTTGACCCAGGGATGAGGTTCTGAAGCAAATCTCATTTTTCATTATGCACTGTGCTTTGATTCAAATCTCAGAGCAGTCCTGGAGTCCATGACTTGGTTTCCTTTGGGATGGTAATGGACAGAAACGTGCCCTCCAGGAGGGCACCTGGAAAGTTTCCAGCACTGAGGGTTGCTCAGTTCATAGGATCAAGCTAGAGCTGGTTTGAAGTCACCTCCTCTGCTGTGGAAGTGCATGTTTTGTGGGTACTGAGACCCCAGGAGCAACTGTTTGCCTTGCAAGTCTGCTGTTATTGCTTTGCAAATTTATTTTCCAATTGGATTTCCAGTGACCACTTAAAACATGTTGGCTGAGCTATAGATAGTTTTTGTGGTAAATTTGCACGTTGTTTTGTAATGCATACAATTTGCAGATCTATTTTAAGAAGATACATAAGTTTTTGAGTTTATTAAAAGATGGAGGATAAATTATAAATCAGTTTAAAGTCACCCTTTGAATGAATAGCCCATCCTTTAATGCACTCCAACATCTTTTCAGTATTTATCAGTTGACTAAAGCAAGGTTAAATAAAACTGTATACCAAACCTGCCTTAAAAAGGGACACACAGGTGTAGCTACTAAGTAGAAACAGTTGCTTCTGGTCACTCTTGACCACGTGTATGCTGTATTTTAAACCTGCATGTGACCTTGCACATGGTGCCAGAGATCCACATTTGTTTGGACACAAGTCTTTGTGAGAAGGTACAGGTTTGAGGGGAGCTGGAGAGGTGGGGAGCCCTCCAGTGGAGGTAGGGGATCAGGAGAGCTCGTGCTTGTCCACACCCTCATGCATCTCTCCTTTCTGCAGTGGGGGTGGGCTGGGGGCATCCGGCCTCCCCGCTGCCTCTGGCAGCATCCTGAGGAATCCTGCCTACAGCAGGGTTGGTGAGCTTAGATGACTTGTACTTGTGCTGTCTAATGCAGTCTGGCAGTGCTCTGCTTTTGGCAGAATGGTGATCCACGTGAGAGGTGTGCAGGGCCAGCTCTGGGAAGCACTGCCTGGCCCATGGGCAAAGGAGGTGGCTAATGTTGTTTTTTCTCCCCAGTATGAATTACTTTCTCAACTTGAAGTGACCAGGCTAGCAAATAAATAAAATGAGCAGGAAAATGAGAGTTTGAAAAAAAAAGCTATTTTAGTAGTCTCTAATTCTGGGTGCTTAGCTAGTGACTTCTGCTAATCTGATTTGTCTTCCTTTGAAACCTGACAGAAAGCATAATCTGCTTGGGTATGTGCTACATACAATAATCAGGTAGGTGATAAATCAATGTAAACTTCAGCATAGGTTTTCAAAGATAGAGGTAGTTTTACTTATGAGGAAAACTAAGGAAAAACTAATTTTCTTTTATGGTATCTCCCTCCTCCCCCACCACAGCCCCCCAGCCATGCTTGGATAGCTGACCAGGGTTCAGAGTAATGTCTGTGCCAAGGAAATGATGCATGTGAGGCACAAAAATATCAGAAGGTAAAAAGCATGTCACAAGGGAGTGAAGTTATTGTGACTTATTTCACCTGGCTTTAACTATTTGATGGGTTTTTTAATATTTGTAGGGGTTTCTGTTGTTCTCCCTTTAAACTGTGTTTAGCTTTGACAGAGCAGACTTCAGGAACAAGTAAAACAATCAAGTGATGCTAAAATGGTGGTGTTGAACAGGCTGCAGCACAGCTTCTGAGCTTCTAAAGAGCTTATTCAGATAGAAGGGCCACCAAGTTGATTAGGGGGATGGAGCACCTCTCTTGTGAGGAAAGGCTGAGAGAACTGCGTTTGTTCAGCTTTGAAAAGAGAAGGCTTAGGGTTGACCTAATTGCAGCTTCCAGTATCTGAAGGAAGCCTATAAGGAAGATGGAGAGGGATTTTTTTACAAGGGCATGTAGTGACGGGACAAGGGGGAATGGCTTCAAACCAAAAGAGAGTAGGTTTAGATTAGACATGAAGAAGAAATTCCCTACTGTGAGGGTGATGAGGCACTGGAACAGGTTGCCCAGAGAAGTTGTGGATGCCCCATCCCTGGAAGTGTTTATGGCCAGGTTGGATGGAGCTCTGAGCACTGGTCTAGTGGAAGCTGTCCCTGTCTGTTTTAGGGGAGTTGAAACTATATGATCTTTAAGGTCCCTTTCAAACCAAGCCATTCTATGATGCTATGATATTTTTAGTCAAACTGGACATGTACCACAACTTGTTGCAGCTCAGTAGCTGAAATCTGCATCCCTTCCTGGGCCTGATGAGAGCTGTGGCTCTTCTGCACCAGGTCCAGGTCTACACGGAGTGGGGCTGTGCACATCTGTACATGCAGCTGGAGGTGGCCATGTCCAGCACAAGCAAGGAGTGTGGCTCATTAGGGTTGGTTCTGCAGTGTGAAACCGCTGTTCATAAGGTCCCAGTGTCCTTGCTGAACATGTTACTGTAGCGTGGAGGGTCATGTCATATTAGTTCTGGTTGGGGTGCATTGTGTGCTCCTGGAGCACAGGTTTTTGCTTAGTTTCACTAAACAGAAAGTCAGTTTGTGTGCTCTGAGACTACACCACAATGTGGGACAAGAGGAGTGGCAAGGGGGGATGACTGGGAGATGTGTGGAAGAAGTGCACTTGTCACTCCATCTAAATAGTAACTTTTTAGGGTTTTTTCCTCCCTAGCTGTTCAATCTGTGTGTTTTTGTAAGAGGTCAGTGCTGATTTTTCCTGTTGAATTTAGCATTAATGTTCCCTGGCTATTGAAAGGATTCCTGCGATGTCCCTAGCTTTTTGTTTGTTTAGTTTGGGCTGAAGCATATCACTTGGTTATGATTCACATGATACTGTCTGTCACTACTAAATTGCAGTGTTGCCCTTGTCAAAACTTGGCTCCAGCTGTTCACCAGAGCGGTGTGAATGGTGTTTGAGTGTGCACATCTGGTCGTTTTGGAACAGGTTTAGTACATTCTTTTCTGTGCTAGAGTTTAATTTGCAGCTGGAAAGCAGACCAGCACAGCACTAAATTACTTAGTTTCAGATAAATGCTTTCTTTGTGACTGCTTTGTGAAAATGATTTATGGGAATATTCTGTGTCCTGATATGTTTCTTCCCCTTCTTCTGCCACTTCCGTGAAGTCTGACATCCTACAACTTGTGTGCTAGTCTTTGCATCTGTTTGCTAAGTATATAATCATCACGTAAGCTGAAGATACAGTTTGTGTAATTAAACAATAAACTGAAATAAAAATTTAAATTGCATACCTTTTGGCAGTTGTAGAAATTGAGAAGAATGAAAAATTGAACTCTTGCGGATGAGTACCGGCAACTTCTCTGTCCTGCACTTGAGGAATGTTTTTGTAATCTCTCTCAGTACTCTTAAAATAAAGCTAGGAAAAGGAAATTTCACTGTCTGGGAGAGCTAGAAATTGATTCTGGGCAGGCAAAATTAGATTTTTTTCCTATGGAATTGCACTTGAATCTGTTTTGATTAGAAAGGCCATTTTCGAGAAGGGATGTGTGTGCATCTGGCATAGATCACATTGATGCTCAGATTCAGCAGAGTTCCATTTTTAAGACTTACAATAATAAACTTATTATTTATTGAGTGAAATATTAAAGTACTTATTTTCCCTTGCAGACTTAGATCATGATATTTTTTCTAAGTAATAAGGGAAGAAGGAGAAGTGGAGAGTGCCTTTTTGCCACAGTTGCATCTTTATCTCTGCTCAGTTTTTGACCTTGTCATTGGTATTGTCTTTGCCTCTTGCATCTCCTCTGAGTGAAGACGTTAAGGCTGTACCTGTTTAACCATTTGCAATTTCTAAAAGGATCAGTCTACTTTGTTTTTCATTAATAATTAATAAAAAATAATAATTTGTTTATATATCATGGTAAGAGAGAAGTATCATTTATTCATTAAATTTGAGCAAAGAACTTGGACTCTTATAGTTACCTGTATTATGGAGCTGTAAGCGTTCTGGGTTTTTTTAAGGTACAATGTCTTTTACAGTGAGTTGCTGGACTTTGTTTCCTTCTTTAATTCTCAGTTTACTGGTTGAAAATGCTTTTTGTCCTACCTTTCCCCAGCAATTTCCTACCTGCTTCATTGCTAGAACCAGCTGGTGAAGCTCTTTCCATGTAATTACCAGTTTGCTGCTTTAGCAGTTTTTGGGATAGCATTCACAAAAAAGGGGTGTTTCCAGGACCAGTCAAAATTGGTGCGAAGTGTTAGAGAGGCCATGGGAAGTATGTGTGATGATAACTTGCTATTTGTCACCTGACCTGAACTGTTGCACAGTATTGATGCTTCTTGCTTGGGATGCAGGAGGAGAACTTGCTGCAATTATCTATAGTCTTCTATAAAAACACTCTCCGTTTTATTCTGCTTTCTAAAATGACTTTGAGAAATACCTCATCCAGTTCTAGCAAAGAGGAAGCCATCTAACTGTTTGTTGATTGTACCATTTGGAAGATGGATAGTTGAAATGGAGACCCAGATGTGTTTGCTCTGTATCCTCATGAGCAAACCTGACCAGGCAGTATATGGTGGAAGCTACATGTTTGAATTCCTCTCTGGACACGTATCACTGTGCACAGGGATCTCTTGACAAGCTTTCTACTAGCGTGAAAGTTATTTCTGTTGTGCAGGCTTTTCCCCTTTACCTCAAAACAACATGTGCATTCACTATGATATTATGCACTCACTTATTTTCTCTCTTTGCCAACTTAATTTAGCTAAGTTAGCAGACTGCTAACTTAAAATCATTGAAGTGCACTTATTAAATAAATCACTCAAAAGTATTTTACTCTTAAAAAACTATAAATGATTACTACATGTTTTTCATTTGACGTATGTCAGTTTTGAAGCCTCCTGATTTTTGCAGACTCCTGCTGGGGAGGTGGTTTATGTGAAGAGAAGCACTTTCTGAGAAATTTCTGGGTGGTTTTTTGTTTGGTTGGTTGGTTTGGTTTTGAGCTGAAAGAATTCTACACCAATGTGGAAAGTCATGTTTTGTTTATTGGATGGGAAGCAGAATGCAGTTTGCTGTTTCTCAGATTGCTTTATGGAGCTGAGTTGGGGCTTGGATGGTTAAATTGTATTTCTTTACAGGAGACCATAACTCCTGTAAAATCAGTCAGAACACATATGTCTTTGGATTTTCCTTTCTGTAAGCCAGCGAAAATGCTTAGTGCACATTTATGCACAGGAACATATACACACATATAGATATAAAAACCCCCTCTTCTACCCGGTCAGAGTATTTATCTAGTATTGTAATCCTTCTGTCTTATCACAAAATACATATATTTGCTGGAATATTTTATGAAAATTCCTGTTGAACTTTTTAGGCATCTCTTACTGCTCATAAGTAAAAGTAAACTCTTCATGTCCAGCAAGTTTGGTTTTTATCCAAATGCTGTCTTGATTGATCTTGGTTGTTTTTACAGTGCAATTAGATTTATTTCTTTTCTCTGTTATGGTAGAAGACTTTTGACAAGAGTGGTGGCTCTTAGTGAGAGGTCAATGAGACTGAAGTTGTTGACCAAGTTCACTGTTGCAGAAAAGGAGGAGCACATCTTTTGGGGTACTTTTTTATGATCATTGCTTGTTCAGAGATTTGTTGGTGCTTCTCTGCTCTGTCAGTGTAAAACCCACTAAAATGCTCAAAGCAGATTAATAATGACTTGTTGCTCCTTGATCTGTCACTCCTTTGTAACTACTTTATATTGGATTGAGAGATCAGAGAGGGAATTCCAGCAGAAATCCAGTGAAATATTTAGCAGACTATGAGAAAGGAGTCAGTGGGAAGAAAGAAGGCTGGGGCGTTGAGGGGCAGGCCTGATCCCTGAATCATAGTGGAGGTGTGTAGAGAAAGTGAAGATAAATACTTCTCATATACGCACACCACAAGGACAGGGGGCAGTTGTCACTTGTTGCAATAAGAGAATTTTTTTATTGGACATAAAGATAAAAAACTGTAGTGAGAGTGGTTAAGTGCTGGAAGTCACTCAGAGAGGTTGTGGAAACTCTGACCTTGGATATTTCAAAACTCAACTGGGCAAAGCTTTGAATAACCTGGTCTAACTTTGAAACCATTCCTTTTATAAGCAAGAGGTCGGACTCGTTCACCTCCAGAGGTCCCTTCCAAATGACTCTGGCTTAATTTGCACAGTTCATAACGCACCTTTGTGGGATGTGTAAGGTTCTGGTTCTTCCCCCATTTCTCCTGCACCCCCTTCAGGGAAATACAGACACATAACTGTGGGAGAGAAATCCTTGGCATGAAAAAGACTGTGTTCTTATTATCAGAGTTACTTGAGAAGATCCTGACAGACAACTGGTCTTTCAAACTACTGCCAAACTTCACAGGGAAACTTAATTTATCTGTGATTTGTCATGACTCTCTAGGTGAAAAAGACACAAGTCAAATTTTAAATAGATATGAAATATCAGTGGGAACGTGTTCCTATAACTCTTAACAGCTGTATGTGACCTTGTAGTGTTATACATAACTTTTAGTAATGTCCTGCTGTGAGGTGAAGACTCTGCAATGAGGTTAAGTTTCAGCTTTTAATTAATGTATATTTGTCCTCTCCTCCACCCTTATCATCTACTCTTGTAGCCTATTACTATTTTTTGTAGATGGCCAACACCTTCTGAATACTTCATTAATGGAAGATTTAGTGTGAGTGCCTGTTGTTTAAGCGTTATTTAATGAGTCAGGCTGTTTTATGAGAATTCATGGTTGACTCCATAATCACTGCATAATGCAAGGACTAAGCAACCACAGATGGAAGATAGAAGTGGCATCAGACAACACAAGACTATTTTTCATTTTCACCTTGAAATAGGAAACATTTATTTTAAAAGGCTGATGAAATTTTAATAATTTCTCTATACATTAACTAGTCAAATTAATTGGTTCATCTGTTACTATCTCTGCTATATCTGGTAGTTTTTAAGCAAACTGTCATTGAAACTTACCATTGTTACGTGGCTAAGGTTATTGTATTTTAGGTTCATAGCTGGACTTTTCCTGAATGGAAAAATTGCTTCTAAGAAGCTGATGACCAAACAGAGCAGATACATATGTTGAATAGTTACATTTGTGGAGTGCAGCCAATACCAATGTATGGAAAGAACTGCATAAGTCTTAGAAGATACTGGAAAGATCTGGTCACTAATGAACTATAAAAGATTTTGAGAAATTCCTGGTCTTATTTTTAAATTTTCTATTGCTTTCTGTGACAGCTTTAAGGACAGAGATGCCAAAAATCTGTGGATAAAAGCTGTTATGCATTATCCAGAGCATTACGGTACCATTTATTTAACTACGTAGTTAAAAAAAGAAAAGCAACTTCTACAACATTTCATTTTAGAGGATTAATAAATACATGAAGAGGGAAGGAAAGAGCTTAGTTGTACTCTCCTTGAGTCAATAAAAACCCCAGCGTGATCAACCTTCTTTTACTGACCTAATGAGAAATAATTGTTATGCTTTCAAAATACTGATCTTTATGGCTGAACAACAAAATACCCTTTTCTTTCATGTACCATTCAGTAAAAGATAATTGGATAGCTGAAACTGGTGAACACCACCCCCCCAACTTTATTTCCAGTCACTCTTTGGATTGAAAAGGAAATCGTAATGTCCCAGCTCCTAAAAATCTGGGATGGGTCTTTGCTTTGCGCTCAAAGGTGGGAGGTGCTGTTCAAGTCATGTGATGGGCCGGGGTGAATTGTTGAGGCTGAGAGCTTCTCCTCCTCTCTTCAGGCCCTTTAAAAAGTCTTAGATTGCCATTCACCTCGTGAATGCATTTTCTCCAGTGGGTAATCTCCTGTCAGCTCTCTAATAGATACATGGCTATTGGTGAAAGTGCTTGTAAGACAGAAAAAGTAAATTAAATCTGGTAATCATGCCACTGTAAGAAAACACACTGATATCTTCATCCCCTTGGTTCTCTCTTGGTTCTGCTCCTTGCAGTATCTGTGGAATTCCAAGCACACCTTTGTGTCACCTGTTCTGACAAACCTCCAGGGACTGACACTGTGGGCATGTCTAGGTGACCTGTTCTGGGCCTTACACCTGGGGCAGGCATCTGTCTTTGTTTTTTTTCCATTATTCATCTTCCCTCAATCGCCACCTCCTCACAGTTTCCTAATAACCAGTCTAAATTTCTTTTTGTCATAATTTTAAACCAACTGTACTGTCTGTCCCTGGGGAATAGGGAGGATGTTGCTCTCTGATCCTCTTTTCAGAAACCTTTCAGATGTTCAAAATCTTTTGTCATGTTTCTTTCTTTTCATGATAGACTATTGATCTAATGGCAGATGGAGGTCTATCTGAGCCTAAAAAATAAAGATATCTGTGAACCTACGGGTGTGTTCAGTAGCAAATACGTACTATAAGCATATGGAAAAAAGCATATGTACGCTTTCTTCCTATTGCTCATTCTAACCTTGATTTACATGGTATTAATCTGTGATGCTGAGTTAGTGACCCATAATGTTCAATAACACATAACTAGGCAGTGAAGAATGACTTAGAAACAGCTGGGAGCAGTAGTTCACCACAGCTGATCATTATTCTTGTCTATCCGGTCCAAGCACTGCCTGTAGCTGAATTGGAAAGGTGGACTTGCTTTGCCATAGTTAGGTTTTGTGACTCTAATGTCCACCCAGTCCAGAACTGAGCACCTGTTTGTGCCTGGGTCAGTCTCCACAACATTTGCAGTGAAACACGCCCCTGCTTGAGCCAGAGGGGGGATTCTAATCTGGCCTTGCTTGAAGGTGCTGTTGTCATTTTTATGGACTGCAAAGGACAAAGAGGTGCCTTTCTGCTATTTGGGTTCGAAAGGTCCTGCTGGTTCCAGTAAGTGTCCCCATCCAAGATCCAGAAGTAGTCCTGGAGGCCCAGACTTGAGGTTTTGTTGGTTTTTCTTTTAAAAGTGTATTAACAGGGTGAACTGTGCAGTCTGCTTGCAGAAGTTCTAGCTGTTGCCTGAAAGTCTTCCTACTCAGGAAATAAAAAATGGCTTTTTGATTAAAGCTTTTGGATTAAGCAAGAGCTTAATCAGCTGGAGTTTATATTGGTGTGTATAAGCTCTGAAACAAGTCTTGGCTTGAGCTGGCCGGGTCACACTGCATTTGTTAGTCCAGTGGCAATTTATAACTGTTAAATTGAAGTAACCTTGTTTGGTGGTACAGACATGGCTTTTTGCATGTTTTTTGTGTATATTTTTCATTCAGTTTCTGAAAACGGAGTGGGTATAAGGATGGAGCTGTTGTATATGTAGGAATTTAAGGTGATGACAGAATTGGGGAAAAAACTGAGAGGAAAAACAGCTGGCCTGTATTAGTTTTCTCCTGGTAGAAATGGGATTTGACATCAGTAGATGAGTATTCTGAACTGCAAGAGGATGTAGTAGGGATGACAACCCCATCCTCTTCATAAAGATTCACTGGGATTTCTCCTTTCTGAATGCTGCAGCACTTTAGATGATGCCCAGGAAATACTGTCGTATTATTTACTGGTGTTTTTTTTCATTTGTGCTCTTCTGAGTGTAGTAATGAGCTTCAAAATGAAGAAGAGAGAAATTAAACCAAAACTGAATAATACATGAAGAACTTCTGATGGCTACCAGTGATGCAGCTTGCTTTGATGCCTTGTTCAAACACTGGTCAAGGCACAGCTGAAGCCCTGCTCCTGTCTCCAGTCTTTTCACCTTGCTGTGATTGAACTCACACACCTGCCTATGTGACTGAAAACCTGTTCAGTTGGGTTTGTGGTGGCCTCTACTGGTGTTCCTCTGCAAAGGAAAGAATCACAAGCTCAGCTGTTCTAGTTTGCTCCTTTGCAAACATAATAGTCCAGAAAATCTCTCCTTGTTAAGTGGAGTTACGGGAGGGCACTGAAAAAAGCCCTTCTAGCGCATCTGCTGTTGTGCCCCTTTGAATCAAGACCTACCATCAGGCGTACAGCTCTCAAAGCTGCATGTGTTCCTCTGCTGAGCATTATGGGTTTATTGCCTCCAAGAGCAGCTGTGACCTGGGAGAAACTTGTCTTGAGCCTCAAAGCATCTCCTGCCAGCTTTAGCACTGTGTTGCAGCTGCAGACTAGCTGGGGTGGGGCATCTGGGGGAGTTGGGGTGCTCTGCCCTGTGTGCTCCTTGGTGAGGCTTTCTTGCTTTGGATCGAGAGTATCTGCATTCTGGCTTAACCTGTTCCTGCCGTTCAAAATAATCCAGTACCACAGGTTGTTAAAGCTATTTAGAAGTCTTCCAGCTGTCATGGATAAAATAAAATGGATAAAATTAAAAGAGGCCTTGAGCATGTTTATCGCAGAGAGGATGCTTCAAACTGATGTAGGTACAAGGCTCTTCCCTGCTTCTGCTAGGCCAGAGAAAGCATCTCACCAGCTTTGCATGCCAGGGAGAGCATGGTGGGGAGAAGCTGGTGCCGGGTCAAGAAACATCATGGGGAGGAGTTGATGTCTAGATTGTCTCCATCCTTTTCAGCTGAAGAGCAAGACATTGCTCTGAATAGCAAAAGACCTTCTTGCTTCAGGTTTAAATGACTCTTCACATGCTTGTGAACATCAAACTTCTGTGTGTTTGTAAAGCCCTTTTGCCAGTAAGTTATGGGGGGGAGGGGGGATCTGTAAATGATTTGTCTATCACATGTGTTTGGCTTTTTCTAGGAATTAGGAAAGTTACCAAGCTCTGGGATGTTCTGGTCCCATCTGGCAGGTGTAACGCAAGGAATGTGTGGGCTCTGATCTTTCAGTTTGTTTTTTTTCCCCTTGAATGCCCTAAAGTTGAGCTCTTGAGCTGGTAGAGCAGAGGGTCAGAGCTTCTCAAATCGATCTGTCAACTGACCTGCTACACTTACCTAGCTCAGGGGGATGGTGGTCTGATGTGGAAAGTCAGGCTGTTGGAAAGTCATGGCCCAAAAGCATGACGTTTTTGAATGGTGTGCTTGGAGCTCATCAATTTTGCCTGTTGGGGAATTGTTAATGGTTACATATTTAGGCTTTTTATCAGAAAAAATGGAGGCTAGAAAATTTGGTGGTTTTTTTTTTTAAACAACTTATAGCTCAGGTTTAGCAGCTGAGAAGCTGAAGCCCTGTTAAAAGCACTGAATATCATGAGACTTGAAGTAAAATCATGAGATGGCAGTGTTGCTTCTAGCAGCTGATCTCTTTGGCAGTGCTTCATTTTCTAGGTCTCTGTGCAAATGCTTTTTGCTTGCTAAAAGCCTTGTATTGACAAATTACAGCCAAAGCTAAATGCATGATTATTTCCACTGTCTAACCTGTTTATCACTTCTCTGTTGCTTCTGCATTTGTCACTTGAATTTCTCACAGGCACAAATTAATGCACTTGTTTTCCTGGCAACGCATAGATTTTGAATATGGTTAAATATGCTTAAATTAATCTGACATCTGGAGATGTGGGTAGTGAGAACCCGTTTCCATGTTACCAGCTAACTTTAGCCTCGTAGCCGAGGAGACTATCTAACTATCTGTGTGGGGTGGCAGGAGGGAGCTCATAAAAGAGTCCTTTGGAGACTGCAGTTGGTGTCGGCCAAGCTCTGCAATGCTGGCCTTCAAGAGCATCTGAAGGGACTGGCTTCTTGACTCATGTGCTTCAATTTAATCCAACCCATTTTGACCACAAGAGCGTTGTTGGCCTGAGAGCAACCAGGGAGCTTTCCCTTACAAGTTCAAGTGATCCTTCAACTCCTTCTGGCTGCATCTGTGCTTAGCTTTTAGCCTGAGTCTATTCAGGCATGCTTTGAAGGAAGGCATCACCAGTAGTTGCGGGAGTACCCTTGATCTGGAGCAAATATGCTACATCACACTAATGCAGGCAGTGCTTTATAAGCTTGTGTTTAAGAGTTTGAAATTTAAATGTTTAAGACTCTGTCTCCTTGGGCTTGCCAGGTACATCAAAACTCAGCTAACACTTGCCACCAGAAGAGGCTTCTGTGAGTCAGTGTCATATGCTGCTTGCTTATTGTAGTCTGGTGGCACTGTAATAACACTGCAGTGCTTCCATATTGAGCTTAAAAAAAGGTCTCAGCTTTTGCAGCCCTTTGAACAGGATCCAATCCCTAGTAAGATCTTTTCACATGGATCAAAGGGTAACTACACCCTTTAGGTACTTGGGGTTTTTTCCCCCTGGTCTTTCCTTCTTACCCCAAATTCTTCCTTCAGTTTGTATAGTCAAGGGGTAACGTTCTGTTGCGTTCAGACAGAATAATGGCTGCTCTTGCTACACTTGAATAATGTTGATGTCCTTTGAGCAGTGGGAGACAGAAGCATTTCCTGGCTGGACAGTAAACCAAACTGGTGCAGGGATAAGCTTTTAAACAGCTTGCATGCTGTGTGAGCAGCCTTCTCCATGGACTACAAGAGTGGGAAATTAACTTCAGTATGTGGATTTTTTTATATGGAAATCAATAGTCTTTATGCGAATGTGTTTGAGAGAATAAGACCTAAGGTTTGTTGTTGGCTCTTGACTATGGCTAAGCATGGTGGTAGCAGCTACTTCAGAGCTGCAGAAAACTCAGGTAGCTTGACTTTGCATGATACTGTGGTGGTGGCCTCTTGGTTCTCTGTAGTGCTATAGTGCTGTGGAAGCAATGAAACATGGCCTAACAGTGTGAACTCAGGACGAACAAGTACAAAAATGGTGGGTTAAAATAGGGCAATGAAATGTAAAAATATTCTTCCCTAGAAAGGGCCTTCACGCCATTTAGAAAGGAAAAAAAAGATGTACCTACATTCTTCTGCCAGGATCCCCAGCGCACACTGGCTTGGCTTCAGTAATTTTTAATAGAACTCAACTTCAAGCGCTTCCAAATGAGCAAATAGGAAATGAATTAACTTAAAGAAGGGCTTGAAGGACTCAAAGGACTGTGTCCTTTGGAGGACACCGATAACAAAAGAAAAATTCATTATAGAAATTAATGAGTTGCAGATAGGTTCCTGTGTCTTGTTTGGAGGCTTTTTTGTATTGCTGAAATTTGTGCACTGCTGCTGATCAAGTTTTGCAGGATCTGTCACAGTGAGGGTTCATTCTGGAAGGCTGTAATTTACAGGTAGGAAAGGATTCAGGATTTCAAGGAAAATTTTGGTGCTGAGTTCTAACTACCCCCTAGCAGCTTTAATATATCAATTCCAAATCCTCAGTGAGTATAAGGGGAAAGAGATGCAAAAAATGGCCAGACTCACACGATCTTTTTAACATCTGCTTTTGTCATTGTCTGAGTCAGAATACCAGGCTATTGCTCTGACACAGCTGGGCATCATTACTTATGTTTTTAAACAACATGAAATTCCTCTTCCCTTGTTCCCACAAACATCATACTACAGATATTTTTTTCTCTGTGTATACATATGGACATGTTTATTTCCTAGGGGATGCATGCACTCTCATATGGCTTATCTTCCCATGCTATTATTTCAAGATGAGTTGATGGCTGCAAAAGATAATTCCCCAAACAGGAAGATATCAGGTCTAGCTTCTTTTAAAGCTTATCTCTGGCACAATGCTCATTAGATGAGGGGAGGTTTCTTATTGTGTAATGTGGGATTGAGGAACCTGAAGGGGACAGCAGAAAGTTTTGTTGCTCCACCTGATTTTTTCAGTTAGGTGTTTGCATCAGGCTGCATGGATACAATCTGCACTGCAGACTCCATATAATCTCCATTAAAACTTTCTGAGTTAACTCATATAGAGTACCTTCAATGACAGGTTTGTTAAAACTTTGTCACCTTGTTCTCAGAAAAGTCAAGTGAGGAATTTCATCTTGATTTTCTTAAGTGGATTAGCCCTGGCATAGCCAGGATGCTACTCAGTCTTCAAGGTGCCTTCAAGGTTGCAGTGTCATAATGGCTTTAGCAATATTGCACTCAAAATGTGCCTGCTAACAATTTTCAGCACTAATGATAAACAAAATGAAGTGAATTCATGTAGAAAAACTTTACAGGGAGTTTAATCTTCTATCACAGTGTAGAAATGTTTAGCTGATGTGTAACTTTTTGTACCTTAAGGGTTATGGAATTTGTTTTGGTTGTTTTTTTGGCAAACATCCTGTTTCAGAATCTGTTGCAACTGGTTGACAGTCAATGTGTCTAGTTCAGTGGGTTTTGGAACCAAAATTCTAGTTGAAGGCTTTAAAGAGCTGAGACTCAACAATACTAAGGTGGGTCCTGTAATAAGTTACATCATTTATGGACAAATAGGGGAGAGAGGGTGTAAAATTCTGTCTTCGGGACAGATGATTGAGAGCCTGACTTGGGTTCTCCTCATGGGTTTGTGTTGCATTGAACTTAGGTGTCAGTTGCCTCAAAGCTGAGGACGGATAACATTTGTTTTGCTGATGAAAAGAAGTTTTGAATAGATGTTGCTTTAGATGTGCAGCTTTCACAAGCAGAGTAGTACAGTGTCTGTCAGACTGTTTCAGGTAACAGTTGATAGTGCTGTAGAGCATAGATTAAACAAAGTTTACACCTGACTTTGAAAATTGTTAAAATTGGTGCTGTTGTCATGCAAATATTGGCTGTTGCAAGCGTGCTTTGGGATTACAGCATTATGATTCAGAAGTGCCATTGTATCTCCTCCAGTGCTGTTTATCCATCTGTGCTGACAGTTTTCTCCTGACTCTGCACAGGGATGAAAGGGAAAGAGACAAGTCTAGATCTGATGATAGGCTCTATCATTCTTGTATACTTCAAAGGCTATTGCTTGTTCTCATCACCTCCTGCACTATTTATGTTGTATGTAAATCATCTGATCCACGTTGTGCTCCTAATAATTCTCAAGCTGTTTGCCAGAGTTGCTCATCACTGTCCTTGCTGCTATGGAAACAAATTTTTCCCAGTTTCATAGGAAGAATATTTTCTGTTTCTGACAGATTTGGTTATGATGCATCAGAAATTGAGAGTCCAGGCATCATTCTTTATAACCAGGTGCTCTTGAAATAGTTTTTGGAGGCTGCTTAACATTTGTTGTTTGTTTTGTTTGGAAAATCAAGTGAAAGAAAGGGGGGATGGGTATTCAATCATATTTGCTGCATTCTGTTAAGGGAAGTGCTGCCCAAAATCTTGCTGCAACACATCATTTTAAAAAATGAATGACTGCCATTGTCTTTCCCTTGCCCTTTGCATCTTCATGACAGTATGACTAGTGTGTTCTCATTGACTTTTTCTCTGCCAACATTGAGCGGTCGCTACTTATTTGAGCCACATTTGACCTTTGCATCCTGGTGAACAAGAAGTGATGAGTGGAAAAAACAACCCTTCTCCTAATTGCAGTATCCTATGCATACACTAGTGGGATTTATGGTGGTACAATGCCAGCTTTTGACTGCTCTTAGCTAATCTGCTGCTGGACAGTTGCTAAAAGCTCAAAAATTGATTAAATAGTTTTTCCTTTTTTATGCATGTGAACAATGCATGTTTTTTATGCATGTGAGCCTTTTTTATGCATGGTGAAGGGCCTTGAGGGGAAGCCATAAGAGAAGCAGCTGAGATCACTTGGTTTGTTCAGCCCAGAGAAGAGGATACTGAGGGGAGACCTCATTACAGTCTGCAACTTCCTTGTGAGGAGAAGAAGAGGGTCAGGCACTGATCTCCTCTCTGTGTGGTGACCAGGGGCAGGACACCAGGAAATGGCCTGAAGTTGTGTCAGGGGAGGTTTAGGATGGATATTAGAAAAAGATTCTTCACCCAGAGGGTGGGCACTGGAACAGGCTCCCCAGGGAAGTGGTCACAGCACCAAGCCTGACAGAGTTCAAAAAGGATTTGGACAACTCTCTCACGCACATAGTGTGAGTCTTGGGGATGTTCCTGTGCAGGGCTAAGAGTTGGACTCTGATGATCCTTGTGGGTCCCTTCTAAGAATGTACCGTGCAACAAGGTATTCTGACCATCTGGATATGAATTCTTACTCAAGCAATTCTGTTGATTTTTTTTTTTGTGCCTTGTGCCTTTTTTTTGCACACACTTTTGGTGGTTCATAGTGGTGCCACGGGCATGTAGAAAGAGCTCCCTGTCTGGAAAAGTCATGCTTAGCTAAAACACCCCTTTTCCTATCAGGCTGACCATGATCTCAAGCATCTGATTAAAGTCTCAGATTTTTGTAAAATGTACCCTGATTTCACTATTGCTTTATCCTTTTAGTCAAGGAGTATTCCCTCCCATCTGTTTTTTTTTTTGTTCAGCTCCTGCAACTTGTCTATATAGCATAGGATTCAGTCTAGGATGACAGCAGTCTGCTTTCTTTGTTTCTGACATTCCTATCACAGCAGGAGACTTCTCCCTAATTGAGTCTTGTAGGTTCTAATGCAGTAATACCTTTGCTGATCGTGACAGCTCACAGGATATGGCTGCTTCTCAGCAGAACAAGAATACCCTCACACAGCAGAACTGCAGGGTGGGCAAGATAACCTCAGCAGGTCGGTTGCAGTTTTGCATTTCACTGGGTGGAGCAAACTTGCATCAAAATGGCTGTGGATTCTCCTTCTTGGTACCTTGAGTTGATTTTTATCCTGCTGTTATTGAGTATCTATGCTCTGGGTTCTGCCCGTCAGCAAACTTTAGCAGTGTTTGATTTCAGATTTAGTGGGGACCCACTGCTGACAGAATGAGGAAAAGGAGAGGGAACATAGGAAATCGGGATTGTTTTGACTTATTTGGCTCCCAGATCATTGAGTGACAACTGAAATAGGTAGAGGAGAATGAGCTCCATCACTCCTACTCTGTCTCCCCCTTTCAATAGTTTGGACCTTGGGAGATACATTATTTTAAGCATATCTAAATTAATTCCTCAATTTTTCATCCTTAAATTTTGTAGGAAATGTGTCAGAAAGAAGCTCCTGTTGTTTGTTTGTTTGTTTGTTTTGATATTGAGGGTTTTAATGTAAAGAGATTTCTAATGAAAACAGAAAATTTGCAAGCAAATCATTAAATTACATACTAGCTAATGACCTGTGCCTATCTCATACTCCAGCAGTCCTGGTGGTAAACCTTGATACAGGACATGGAAATGAAAATTAACTCTTTGTGGTCTTTGTGATTTCCAGCCAATGAAAATTGACAGTGGAACAAGAGAAAAGAAAGCTATCAGAGATACCCTTTTGTCTAACAGTATAAGCAAGCAAGAGTGTCCAGTGCCCTGCCAGGAGGATTTCATTGGGTGGTGTGTGCTGCTGTTCTCAGCCGTCACGTTTTGAGGCAGATCAGGTGCAGGGCTCTACAGACGTTTCGGAGCACAAAGCAGTTGGGGGTGAGTGGGTGAAACACTGACTGACTTGTGTTGGCAGATGGGAATTCAGGGATTCATTAGTCATGCTGTAGTATCTTGTTTTGCAGTATCTTGTTGTGTCGTGATGATATGAGAGAAGAGAGTTGCCTTTCTTTAGCTGAAGAAGGCTTTTAAATACTGCAGGCTGAAAACCCCTGTGCTTAAAAGATGTCTTCTACAGCATTTGATCATTGAGATAGTTGTCTTGCAGATCAGAGGGACATATATGATGGGGTTAGCATTATCAGGCTCCATTGATTATGGAAAGTGGGCTGCTGGACCTTATTTTGGAATGAGAAGAGAATGGTTCGAAGAGATGCTGTCCATAGGTAGAAAGACCTTTTTTAGCTGCAGCATAGTCATACAGTACTATAGTTCTCATCTGACAAAATTAGGGTCTGTTCCAATAAAAATCAGTCAACTGGAAGATAAATAATCTTCTTTTTCTAACCGTCCTACTTAACTGTACCTTTGTGATACCCAGATGTGGGTTCTACATCTATCTTTGCTTGCTCTTTTCCCAGGAGGCTGTAGTGTGCCTACTTAAAAGAAGCTTTGCCTTGTCATTCTTCAGTGATTCACTTTTTTGGGTGGAAATTAGGTCTAGACCTGTGCTATCTGTCAAAGAAGTATAGGATATGAGGTATGCTGTCCTGGTCACATCATTTTAATTTTAGATCACAGGAGGGAGGAGGAAGACAAACAAGTCTTTCCAGCCACCTACATCTTCAGGATTGAAGTCACAAATGTCTAAAAGGGTGTAAGTAGAAATGATTGGCAATGAAATCATCCATGTAAGTTAATAGATGGGTAAATATACGATGAAGAGAAAGATGCCATAAAATTAATAGTTGAAGAGACATGAATATTTGTAACCTCACTAATGTCTATGGCAAAATGAAGTACTCTGGAATAAATTAGAATAACAATGAGGGGAGTAAGCTTATGAACAGTTTGGAGTATATTCTGTCAGAACTGGGCAACATTTCTTAATCACTCAGATCTCAGATACATACTTCTGCCTGAGGAAACACGACCAAGCCTTGTGAAACATTCCATCCAAGAGGAAACCAAATTAATGGGCCATTTTGCAGTGCTTGCTTGATACAGAAAAATGCAAAATTCCTCCTCACAGTGAGATCATTTTAAAGGGACTAAGTACTGGCAGCCCCTGGACGAGAGACTTCTAAGCTCGTTTTCACCCCTTCTCCTACTGAAGTCTAAGTAAATAGAAAGGTTTAAAATAGATGTTCCTCAGTGTAGTAAATGCAGTTTCACCAAAGCTTTTCACCAAGTCTTCCCTTGGCTGCCTTTTAAGACATTAAATGTTGTGCTTTTCCCATGGTCTCTTCTGTCCTTGTTGCTCTGCAAGCATTGGAAATTTTTCATGTTAGCAGTCAGCAATTACTCTTTGGGTTGCAGTGCTGGGCACAAATACCCTTCTGGCTCTTACAAGAAGGGTCATAAATTGCCCTGTTTTAGATAGTTCAGGTAAGCACAATATTTGGAGGTGATCTCAGACTGTGTTGTTCTTGAATTAGGGGAATTGGCCTTTCTTTTCATTTCTTCATTAGCTGTGAGTGTCCAACACATGCCACTGACTGCAGAGCCTTTCCAGGAATGGTGCCTTCAGAGTGTTTAAATACAAATCAAGGGGCCACATTTGTGTATCTCTTAAGGGGCTGCTTCTGCACAAATATGACCAGGGTCCTTGCAATGCTGAGGAGAACTAGCCTGATAAAAACTGAAGCCTCATCTTTGAGTAGCTTCTGAATATAAGTGCAGTGAAGGAGCAGCTTTTTTACATGTGGGGCGGGGGGAGAAGAGCTGAAGAGTTCGGTATTTCCAAAATGTTCTAACCATACTGTCAGTGTTGCTTAGCAGCAGAGAGTTTAAAATAGCGGTATTACTCAACAGTGTGAGCCACATTTGCACATGGTAATGTTCTGTGTCCTGTATTGACTTGCTGCATTATAAAAGTGCTAAGTTAATGTAAAGAAAGTGAAGATAGCTCACCTCCTCCTCTCTTAACTTGATGAACAAATGGCTGAACAGTGACATGTCTTCCTTATGGTTTCAACCAGTAGATGTCCAGTAAGACATGCCATGATGTTTCAGTCCCCATAGGTGTGCACATGCACATGTAAAAGCCTTTCACACTCCCATTTGCCTCTGAACAAGTTTAGCTCTTGAGCCAGCAGCCTGTGCTGGTGCCAGCTAAGGTTGTGCTGTTAATGCAGCATCAGTTGGCTTGGGGGACACTGGTAATGAACAGCAGAGACAGAAGCAAGTGCAAAAAACACTCAGTGATCTCCCAGCAGCCTAACTTCTTGGTCCCTGTTAGTGCACATTCCCACCACTTGTCTGCCTCCTGGGCAGTTTGTCTTCTTAAGTGATGCTGAGGGTACCTGAGGTGGAGGTATCACTTACCAATTGTCTGTGGGAGTCCCAGCCTCTGCTGGAGGAAGTCAAAGGACTTGCAGCTCTGCAGCTGTAGTTGTTGTTGTCTCCAGAAGAGTGGAATTATAGTGATGAAGGCAATAGATTATGCTGGCCTAAGTGAAAAGCTTGATTCAGGTATCAAGGAGTTAAAGAGTTTTGTCCTCTACAGGATTGGCTAAGGGTGGATGGTGGTTAAGTTGTATGGTAGCTACCGAAAGATCTTATTTGCTGATGTAAAGATGGGCAGCTCAGTGTATTACACAGTCTTCCTGCTTTGAAGAGCTTCAATATTGCTTTAGAGGTATAGAAATTATCCCTTGGCATTGCTAATGATCTTCCTAAAAAACATGACTACATGTTGTTGTGTCAGTATAGGACCATATTTTAAAGACTTGAAGTGAGTTAAAATAGCAACTGGATCTGTCTTTAGTGATTTGTATGCCGTACCATGGAAATAAAATGTTTACCAGATGTGGATGTTTAAATGCTGACCTTAAAATAAGGCAAATATGTTTCTTAAGCGGATCTCCCTGTTTTTTTCAGTATTTAAAACCATGGCCCACTTCTTCAGTGAATGCTTGTAAATAACCCATCTTAAATTGCACCGTTAGAACATCATCTAAATTTACAGTTATTTTATTCATGCTTTGCTTGAAGTATCGGCAACTTTTATGACTTTTATATACATTGCCTCAGCACACAGTATATGAACAGTGGAGGAGTATGACCATTAAGTGTTAATCTAAGACTGGGAGTTGTGAGAGTAAAGTACTTCCTTCAGCCACTTGCAGTTTGCAGGGTAATGTTTCAAAAAGAAATGTGGTAGTGCTTGTGACAAATAGCACAATATAAGTTATGATAATTTATATTGATTTAAAATGCTGTTTTAAAGTTTTTGAGGAGGAGAGCTGAGCTCAGTTAACGCTTTTGGGTTGGGGGTAGCAATGGATTTAATTCTTCCATGACTTACCGCTGTAGAGGCTAAAGATACAAGAGGCAAGGATGCTGAAAAAAAAATGATTATGCCACTATTGCTTGTAAAGAATGATTTTCAGTTGTTAAAAGAAAACAAAACAGTCATCCCATTTTAGTCAGAAAAAGGACACCTGATGTGCCAACGGCTGACACATTTTTTTTCCCCAGAATGATTATGAAAGACATGAAGGTCATATGAGAGACCTTGAATTTCCCTGCACACATGCTTTGTACTTCAGAGCAGTGAATCTCTTGAGATGTCAGTTGCTAAGAAAAATATGCTTCTGTTTCCAATTAGGCAAGCAGGGTCTTGCGAAACCATGTCTGCAACCTCTTGAAGCTTTGTTTCAAAGTCCCTGCCGGTGGAGGGGCATTCATGGGAGCCCAAATTGCAAATTCTTCAGGTGCTTAGGAGATGGTGCAAGTAATTTATACACTACTGGCTTTTCACAATTGGGCCATATGTTACCCAGCTGATGTACAGTGTCACATGCAGACTGAGGATGTCACTGTCCTGTGCTGGCTGTTTAGCCTCTGAGCTGGCAAAGCCTTTTAGAGAATGTGATTCAAGGGTAGTGCTTAAGGATACACTACAAAGAGGAGAGAGCTTTTTCAACTGGGATCCCTGTCAGTTAATTACTCTAAACAGATTCTTGACTGGAGGAGAGGAAAAGTGGGAAATGGGAAAGAACTCCGTCCAACTGAATTCCTCATAGATATTATTTACCACTTCTAGTTTGTCCCTGAACAAATAATTTCTCCATATCTCTGTACATGTGGATGCATGTGTGCTATAATCAGGTCTTGAAAAGTTTATCCTGTATTTCAGAAGTATCTTGTTCTTGTGATTTCTAGTAACACGGCTTATCTATGACCTGTTTCCTGGATGGTTTCCAACAAACAAAGATGTATTTAGTTAGAGGAAAGCAGATGAATGAAAATTAGCTGGCCACATACACAATATGGTCCTTTATATGACTGCCTGCCCTTGCTGACACACAGAGATGAGCAGGGCTTCTTTTCTTTGTTGTAGATAGAGATCTTGCTAGAGGTTGAAGTTTTTCATAGGTTTGCAAAATGAGCTCTTACTAGCCTTACAGGACTCACATGGGCTTCAGCAGGGCTTGGATTTGGTCCTTTGACAGCATTTTTTCTGTATATGTGCTCAAAATGTGTGTTTTCTCAAGGCTTGCATGTTGCCTTAGATTATCAGTTTGTTTCTTGGAGATCTGGTGAATCCATACAGGAGGAAGGATGAGATTCCAGTTCTTTTCTGTCACCTTCCTTAACTATCCTACAGGTGGGTTATCTTCATCCTTTTTTGTGTCCCCAAGTCAATTGCTGTGTAAAGGAGGAAAAAAGTTCCATGTTCAAACTACTGCTGGCATGAGCCCAGGTTTGCCATGAGTGTCTCACATTAGGCTCTGAGGCCAGGCCAAGCAGAGTGATACATTTCCGGGTTCTCTTTGGCTTTAGAAACTTGTTTTACATCTGGAGACAATGCTTCCATGAATCGCTTATTCCCTTTGGGCAGAGGCAGATGTGGGCCCTGCACACAGGCCACGTACCGGCACCCGGATGTTTGTGCTCAGCTGCTCCTTTGAGAGCTCCTGGCGCCCACAGGATATGCAGGGGCAGAGCTGGGGGAACAGCACCCCTCCCTCTTAGACATGGGGTGATGGGCACTTCAGGGCAGGCAGCTGAGCAGGTGCCTCTTCTCTAGTGGAACCCCAGAAGGTACATTTGTCTGCATCGTCTAGCTCTAGGCGTTCCTAGGTGTATTTCTCTGGTCCAGCAGATAAATGCTGCATAGTGAATGTAGTGGTGTTTCTATTTGTGATTAAGTATTGCATAAACCACTGCATAAATTACAGTGCTGATGTATATGCACGTGCCTGACCTAGCTGTCCAAGATCTGTTCTTGCGCTTTTGCACCTTGCCAATTCAAGATCTAAATAATGAAAAACAGAGCTCAGCTGCATAGTTATGACTTCACTTCCCTGAAGTTTGTTGCTTTCCCATGTTAGGCCTAGTTTCACTCTCTTTGCCAGCCCTGCAGGTAGCCATCAGCTGTGGGGAGCTCTTATGCATGTCATCTCCTGTTCTGGGACGAGTTAGCCTTTTTCTGTTCCTGACTTTCCTTGTTGTTTTGAAGGGAGTTTTTTTCTTAAAATTTTTCCTACAGCCAAATGAACAATGTGGTTGCCTGTTTTTGTTTAATCCTAGGGCTTCTGTTTTCCAAACATGCATTGTCTTTACTCTGTTTTGCTACCCTGGAACAGCAGTTGCTGCTACCTGAAAAGGCTTTGAGCCCTAAGTGTTTCGTAAGTGTGTGCTGTCTACATGTAATTGAGGGGCAGGCCAGAACATGGCAACATGGGCTTTTTTTCTGTTCTGTCCCTGGCTGCCTGGTAGATGCTCATGTTTGAAGTATCCGTCTTGGTCTTCCTTGTTGAAGGAGAGCTTGGGATGTCACTCCTGGTGCAGCTTCTTCTCCTCCAGGGTGAGCATTCTCCTGACAGCACTTGTATGCAAACCAATATGGATTGGTAGGAAAAGCTAAACCTGACACAGAGATGGGATTAGCACCTAACTGCTGACTGAGGTGTACTGTTTAGTGCTAGGTTTCTTAAGCTTATGTCTAGAAATTGCTCCAGGAGTTGGTACTTGCAGAACTCAAGCCACTGCAAAGTCCACTTAGAATTTGGTGGATATTTTTGGTTCTATCTGCATATTTCCTGGTGGTCTTTCCTCTGCAGTTTAGATGTCTCAGAGCTGCCAACGCTTAGTGGTGTGTAAGAGCTGCAGGATGGGAGGGTGTGAGCAATGCAGTCCTAGATATCTCCTTGCTGCTTCCTGCCTCCTCCAGCCTATCTCTGTTGCTGTGGCAACTCTGAGCACCTACAGGCATGGAGCATTTGTTGCCTATCCTTGCCTTCATGCTTCATGCTTCTTGTATTTCTGTGCCTCTCAATTTGTCACATGTTTTAGGACTTGGGGTTCCTTTTGATTAAGGCTAGAGACTGCTAACTTTTTAGGAGGGCACTTGTCTAAGACAAGATGTCATAGATCACTTTTCGTCACGGTGTATGTAGTGTTGCGTTTGTGTTTGATTAAAATTCTTCAGGCATCTTTTCTGAGTAAAGTGAAGCACGTGGTCATGCAGTGTCCCAGTCACATGGTAACAAAGGAGTCCATTACAACATTTCATTAGAAGTCTGTGTATATCACAGTTGTTTTCATTTCCAACAAGAAACCTGCGAACAACCCAAGGGAAAGTCAAATATGTGTATGGTGCTGTCCAGCTATCTGCAGCTGTCTGGAAAGTGTTTTTGCAATCCTCATCCTCTGTTTCATTATTTTCTTGTGCTCTTTTTAATTATAGGACTTTTTTTTTTTCCATTTTATCAATTATTAAAAAATTTGAGAATTATATAGAATGTATTTTGCTCTCACTTTCTTCAATTTAATACTTTATCTTCCACTAATTAAGCTCTTTATCATGAGCAATTACTGTCATCTTATACAAACAATTGCCAAAAGGTTATCTTCCTTTAATAAGAGCACAAGAAATTGTTCTAGGGGTTACGGACCCTGTGGAGGTTTGCCAGTAAATCTTCTGCATAAAATATTTGTAGTCATTGTAATTGCATACTGTACTTTATGCTACTGCAGAATCACATTCTTCCCTTGAGTTCATCATGCCTAAGTCTTAGGGCTTTTATGGTGCTTATGTGTTTAATGTGAACTTGCTTCTGCAGCCAGAAAGTAGATTTAAATTATGGAGGAAAGAAAATGGCAAATATTTTGCTTATCTTTATTACTGTGCTATAAACAGTAATAACACAAATGCAGATATAGACCAGTGGAGGGGAGAGTGTCATGCCTGAAGGGCTGTGTCAACCCCTGTTGCTGGACATGCCTGTAGAGAAAGTGCAGGTAAGAATGAGGGGCATCAAGTCAGACTCATCAGAGTAGACTTGGTTTGATGGGGGATGCAGTGAAAGTGTGGTGTTTCACCCTTCATTTCAGATTAATTGTCTTCATACAGCTTAGGTTTGCATCTCTTTCCATCTGACTTGACTTGTGATTAATAACAATACAAGTTAGAGAGAATCTAATTTGGGCATGTCTTCCTGTGCTACCTCTGCACCTCTGACGGTGATGTGTGCTGGAGAAAAACGTATGGAAACTCTACAGGTCACTGTGAATACTTCCAGTCATCCCCATTCCCAGTTTACAGAATCACAGAATATGCTGAGTTGGAAGGGACCCACAAGGATCATCAGAGTCCAACTCTTAGCCCTGCACAGGAACATCCCCAAGACTCATGTGCCTGAGAGTATCGTCTAAATGCTTTTTGAACTCTGTCAGGCTTGGTGCTGTGACCACTTCCCCGGGGAGCCTGTTCCAGTGCCCAACCACCAAGGGTGAAGAACCGTTTTCTAATATCCAACCTAAACTTCCCCTGACATAACCTGAGGCCATTCCCTGGTGTCCTGTCACTGGCCACCACAGAGAAGAGATCAGTGCCTGCCCCTCCTCTTCTCTTCACTAGGAAGCTGTAGAATGCAATGAGGTCTCCCCTCAGTCTCCTCCTCTCCAGGCTGAACAAACTAAGTGATCTCCTTATGCGGCTTCCCCTCAAGACCCTTCACCATCTTCATTGCCCTCTTTTGGACACTCTCTAAAAGCTTAATATCTTTCCTATATTGTGGTGCCCAAAACTGCACACAATATTCAAGGTGAGGCCTCCCCAGTGAAGAGCAGAGCAGGACAATTCCTTCTCTCGACCAGCTGGTGATGCTTTGCCTGATGCCCCCCAGGACATGGTTGGCCCTCCTGGCTGCCAGGGCACTGCTGACTCACATTGAACTTGCTGTTGACCCTGACTCCCAGGTCCCTTTCCATGGCACTGCTTTCCAGCATCTCATTCCCCAGTCTGCACAAACTATCTGGGGTTGCCCCATCCCAGGTGCAGAATCCAACACTTTCCCTTGTTCAACTTCATTTGGTTGATAGTATTGTTCTAGCCAGGAGTCCTGCAAAAACAAACACTGAGTATTAGAATAGAAACAGAGCTTTTTTGGTTTTTATGGTCTTTTAACTTTAATGGAATGCCCTCTTGATAATTAAGATCAAATGAAGTCTCTCGAATAGGATCATTAGTTCGATGTTGACCTCAAAAGGTTTAGGACAGTGATATCTTTTATTAGCAAACTGATATCCAAACTTTGCCAATTGTACATCCATCTATAGAAAAGGCCCTGCTGGTTATTGGACTTGTAACATTTAGTTGTGTTTGTAGACACATGTATCATAGCTCTGTATGTTCTGTTTTGATTTATTGCAGCAATAATGTGTCTGATATATTGTATCTGAACAAAAAAATAATGGTGCTGTGGCAGCAGAGGCAGTATCTTTGTAAGGGACAGTAACTTCAGACCAAACCCCACACCAGAAGAGGCTTTGGCTACAGAAGGCCAAATTTACAAATATTAAAATCCCTACCCAGTTAAATTCAGAAAACTTGTCAAGAGGCATGAGCTTGCTCCTGGGTCCCAGCCTGGCTGCCAGCCTGCATGCATCACTCATCTTCTGCAGAGCCTTCCTGACTAGCTCAACGTATCAAAATCCAGCCAGAATGAACCAACTGCAGCTGTCAGCCTCATACAGCAGCTGTATGTCTTTCATTGTGTAATATGTTGAGTTCCAGCAGCAAGGCAGTGCTGGGAGTAGAGATGTGCAGTGGTGGGGTGTAGAGGGCCCCTGCAGTGCACCTTGCATAGCAGGTCCATTCTGCAGCTGATCTATCCAACCCTTTGGTCCTTTTGTCCATCACCTTAGCTTTTCCCCAGCTTTCCTTCACAGGTAATCTTTTGCTGGTGTGGATAGGATGTCTTTTGACTCTTATGTGGATTGAGATTTTAGTAGGCAAACTGCATTCAGGAGTGTTGTCCATCCCTTGATCCAACTCATGTTATTTAGTATATCAGGAGCTCTCATGTCACACTTACTTAAAATATAGCATTTGAAATTGCCTGAAGTGATCAGTTCTAGTGCTTATCTAAAGATACAAAATTAAAATAAAATCTAAATTTAAGGTTTCTAGTATATTGCTTTAATATAAAAATAATATTTTCTCACCTCAATTGCAGACTTTCGAGTCCAGTTCTTCAATGTCTCAGCAGGCCCCCAAGTCTGCTATACAACATGCAAAATGAAGCCACCAGCTACTCTGAAGCCAAAACTGGCCATTATAAAACCTCTGTAAGCTGGCTGCTAGTCTCAGAGTTCATTATGAGGGGAGGTCATTCTTCCTTTCTTCCTTGGAGCAATGAATGTAGCTTTTGAGTACATTTTAAAAGTTTCATTTAATCACAGTGTGGATGAATTGTTTCAGCCGTGATCGCCTGATGGGAAACTAACTTTCTTCTTCCTGGAAGAAAAAATACTGTGTTGATTCTTGCAGCAGCTTTTAGAACTACAGGATGTGATTTCCCTTTTTTTTTTTTTTCCGAAAGACTTGAAGATTTTGGCACTAACAAAGGAAATTTTTCTCTCTCTCTTCTCTGCTTTTTATTTTTTCAGTCAGTTTTCTTTTGAAATTGGTCAATATGCAGAATAAGGTCTTTAATGGGCTCTTTCTGTACATCCTCTCAAAGTGTTTTTTCCCTAAATGTATTCAGCTCCTCCATAAAAACCATGTGATTGCAAAATGCTTTGAAGAGTGTATCAGTTTCGTATTTGGCTAAAATGTTTTAAATAGTGGAAAGAAAACAAGTATATTCTTATTTTTTGTCATGGATAATCTTTCATTCCCTAATAGATGGGTTTGGAGAAGATGCCAGACTTACCTAGGAGGTACATACTATTAGGATGAGAAACCATGTCCTCAGGCTGGAACACCAGAATTGCCAGTGAGATCCAAGGAAATCTTTTCTTCTTCCTTTGAGGATGGTTAAGGATTTGAAGACATTGCCCAAGGAGGCTGAAGACGCTCCACCCTTAGAGATTACTCAGTGCAGAACTGGGCAAAGCTATGAGTAGTCAGCTGACCCTGCTTTGGCCTGGGCATTGAACCAGAAACCCTCCCAAACCTAGATTACGCTGTGATTCTGTGAAATTTATCTTCATTGTCTATGCAACATCTATAGGGTTGGATGAATTTATTGTTCTATTATATGATATTTTCTGTATGATTGCTGACAACTGCAGAGAAATGGAGAGGGAATGGTCTTGGTAGAAGTGAGAAATCTACAGCAGCACCTAGTTGGGGAGCAGCTACAGTCAGGAGTCCACTGCAGCAGGGTGCTGCATGTTCAGGATATTATCCTGCAGCCATGAAATGATGGTGAGAGTGTGTATGTTACTCCTCGGCAACTGCCTGAGGATTGTCATGTTGTAAGTAGCTGTGAAGAGGTATGCCCAGCTTTGATTTTCATTGCGTGCATAAAAATGTGTTGGTGAATGAAAATAGTAAGCTTAAAGTACTGTATAGCTTTACTTTCCTAGTATAGACCCTTTGCCAGGACTGGTTTAGAAGAATCCAGTCTCATAGCACTAGTGCATGAATGCTAAGAAAAACAAATAGCAGTTCTAACACCTGTCTTTTCCCAGCAAAACTCCAGGATTTTTTCCAAGTAAGTATATGTTTCAAAACATGTTTAAATGTTAAATTTTTGCATGACTTAAATGAAACACATAAAGTATCAGGGATACTCAGTTCTAATCCTCTGTAATCCTTTTGATTACTTTGTGGTTTTTGGAAAAACTGTTGATTGCCTCTTGCCAGAGAGATTCAAGATGAGCAAAGAGGCATGGTAATATGTGTTACTTCCCAACCCAATAGATCTGAAAAGGAAAATCCTTGGCATTAATTACATTTAAATGTTTCAGCAGAAAACCATTGTGATCTCCAGAAAACGTTGTACTCTCTACTCTAGATGTTTCCTTTCTTGCTATTTGGAAGTAAGTCATTAATTCAGGTTATCTTAGTTTTTAACATGGATATATCATTGCTATCCTGTTGCAGGTCCATAGAAATTCTGAGCCTTCATCATCAAAGAAATTCTAAAACAATTAGGTGAGTGGTCTAGGCTGGAAGGAGATAGGTAAGATAATTTAATTTCCAATCACATTCTTCATATTGGTAAGGAAGAGTACAGGAAGCACTAGACAGGGTTCACTGGAAGTCAAAGTGTTTGTCAGATAGATTTGAATAATCATTTTTTTTTCTGAAAACAGCCAAATAGTGTTGAGATGTATCTTCAACACTACACAAAGTTGCAAAAACCATTTAAAATGGTCACACTGCTGAGCTGAGATGAAAATCTTTGTAGCTGTTAGCTGTGACTCAAAAAGCAATACCTGGATTTTTTTTCATCTCTCCTATCACCCTTAGAAGTGGAAAAGTAATTCCTTTAATGCTAGCTGTCCCTGGAGTACTTAAGCCAACAAGTCTAATTAAGGGTGACTGTTACATTCTTATTAACGAATAAGAAATAAGAAAAACATAAGAAAATTTTGGTAGCACTGTTTAAACAATAAAAAATGCTATTGTGAATAAATTATACACGATGTAAAGTGTCTTCATAAAAATCCAGTGGGCTTCAAGTAGAAGTTGAGGAGGAGGGTGCAGTACATGGATAGGGGAGAAAGATGTTCTGGTTTTTAATTAATTCAACCAACTGTAGGTGATGAAGATAGAGTATTGATATGGCTGAAAAAGAGATTGTATCTAGAAACCAAATGTAGGTCACAATCCAAGCGGGGAACAAATTCCAGTTTGAGAGGCACATACAGTTTGTGATGGATAATGAAATATGAGCCCTCAGCGTAGAGGGCTGAAGGGATGCAGCTGATCCCCGGTTACCAGGAGTGATGAAGATTCAGTACTGTGTGAAAGAGTTGGATTCACAAGAGTTGCAAGGAGAACAGTAAGTCTAGAAAAGCTGTGAGGGAGTGAGGTTTTGCTTTGATCCAAGAGATGGTTAAGATGTTGCCAGGTCAAACTCTTGTGGGAGAATACTTCTGCCAGTGGACAGAGAATTGATTCCTAAGGAAATGGCATAACAAGTTCCAATGTCTGGAAGCTGGAACACAAAATGCATGCTACTAATAAGTAATACTCTTTATTATTCTGATGATTCATCTATGAAAGAACTAAGCCATAGATTTAGTAGGTTCCTCATATGGCTTTTAAAACATCAGGTTAGCTGTATTTCCCCAGAAGAAATGGTATAGCCTTGCCTATGAGGCAAAGGTAGAAGACAATGAGATGACAGAGGGAGTCTTGTGGGCTATAATACTCTGTAAGCTTTGTGAACTGGAATAAGTCTGTCAGGAACTGGAGTGAGGCCATCAGGTTTTTTTCAGATAGGCTGCTGAACAGCTGTCAGACACTAGCTGCCAGATAACATAAAGAATGTGTCCTGCGTTGCCAAAATGTCTAAGTGGTTTTGGCACTGGGAGGAAATGTGGGCTTGCTTCATAGTCTTTTCACCACAGGAATGCATGATGCACATTATAATATGTTCTATCAGAGCATTTTGTAGGGCGTCAGAGGAAACAAAAGAAAATACAGATCAGTGCCCGGTGGAAGAGGGCAAGGACCAGATCTTGGAGGCTTTTACATGGAGTTAAGTGTCACTCTTCAGAAAAGTTTTAGAAGCAACTTACAAAATCATGTAATATTTTCTGTTGACAGTTCTGACTTGTTTGAAGCTGTATGCATCACTGCTTGAGAGGAGCTTCTGCTGGACTCACAAAAATTAGAGATGGGAAATGTGTCTGCTTTTGTATTTCTGTTGTCCAGCAAGCCTTATTTCTCTCTGTTTAGACTGTGCCAGTTTAGAGCTAGTGCCCTTTCACAAGTGTCAGAGCTGAATGTTATGCTGTATACCCAAATGGATGCTGACCTCCTGCTGATTTAGGTGTCCCCTTTTCCCAAACCCAGCTTCCTGGGGGCTTTACTCCTCTCACAGCAGGTGCACATGGTTTGAGATGCAAAATGTAGACCATGCAAATATTGAGAGGGAAACTGAAATTTCTTGTACTCCAAATCTTTTTATTTTCTTCACTGCTCTGGAGTTACCTTTTACTGCAGTCAGTCTTGTCCCCCTACATGTCTTGTGGCATGGCCTACTATAGAACTGCATTACCAAGTGTTTGGCTGGTTCAGTGATTTGTCTCCTGCCCATTAGGACAGACTGAGATCTCCAGGTGCTGGATTTTTCTCTAGAGCTTTCCACGTGAATATCAACTATGTTTAGTGATTCTTCATTACCAACTTGTCATCACTCTTTGCAACTTTCTTATGAGAAAGGGATAGAAATGACAAAGATGTCAAACATACCTTAAATTCCTCAGTTTGTAGAAATCATGGTGCAGTCTATAGAAATAAAAATAGATAAAAATAAGGAATCCTAGATTGGACAGAGACCACTGAGTGCTGTCTTGATCCAGCTTGAAGGTACCTCATCTGGAGAGAGGCATGAAGAAGATACCAATACTTGTCAGCAGTGATCAACTGGCAGCCATTCCTAACTTCACAAGCTGATAGTGAAGAATTATATTAAAGTAGTGACTACTAAGTAAATTCTAATGAATTGGAAATCGGGAAATGAGGATGGATAAATATACTACATAAGCACAGCATTATTCAGACAGCATAGATGTTTAAAATATAACTTCTCTGCTAGTACTGTGAATCTGCTGGAAGTCAGTCTTAAAAAATAATCCATTGCAATGAAACTCAGCGAAGAAGTTATAATTAGTTATCTCTCATAATAATCAGATATATGTAATTCGTGACTATTCAGCTCTATGAGAGACTTGTATCTCTAGGAAAAACATTCAGGAAAGCTGCCAGGGTTCACATGAAAGAGGGGATCAATGCACTTTCAAGTCAGTTTATTTGCTCAACCAAAAATAAGCATATGCAAACATTGTAGGGTTCAAGGGGAAACCAGTGAACCAGCTAGCTTCCAAATGAAGGATCTTACTGCCCATGCGTTTCCACAGAAAAGCACCTCTTAGCCATCCCTGTATTTTGAAGAGCCACTATTGTTGGGTACTTTATTCTGTAATTGATGTATAATCAAGAACTACTAAGAGCAATTAGAAAGTTCTTTTAAAGTAATTCAGGAATAGTTCAGTGCCATCAAAGAAGAGGAATTGAACTGGATGCTATCCCTCAAATGCCTTTTTGTTGTTGTCAAATCCTCACTTCTTTCTGTAAAATACCTGCTTTACTGAAGACTCCCCATGTTTCACACTCCAGGTCCTCCCCCCCACTAACTCCAGGCTGTGTCTGTAGGTCAGATCTTTATCCTGATAAAGTGACAGTTTGCACCTCATCTGGTCCTGGGCAGTTCTCACAAGCTTCTTGAATTTGCTATGCTTTTCTGCAAACAGTGCTGTATTGCAAACTTCTGCATGTTGCTGTGAGTGATGAAGGAAGAGAGCACAGCTTAAAGTTCTCCTTTGCACGAGGGTTGACAGAGAAACCCCAGTGAGGTTCTCATGTGCTCTGGTTACTTCTGAATAGCAACCCCATCTGGGGCTATGTATATGCCTCATGCTGTTTAGTGCTGCTGTGTGAGAAAATGAAGCAATGAGGCAAAATCTGAGCAAAAATTTACCACGTTTTACCAAAAATGTCTTTTACATAGCAACTTTTCTGAGTTTTCAACCTTAATTAATCCTCTTCCTTGATTATTCACTTTAAAAATGAGTGAAGTCCAAAAATTTGCAAAGTCTACTTAGGTATGTAGAGCCATGAGATATATTTACATATGGAATGATTATTTCCATGAACTTTCCGTGAGTTTTGTGACTAGCTCTCTGAGCCTGGCAGCATGACTGAATTCCTGGCATCATAACACCTTGCTGGGCTGTCATGGTGCTTTTGGAGAATATCTTAGGTATCACATGCCAGAGGGAGAGAGGGGAGCACCCATCTTCTACTTGTAGTAAGAACTAGAGAGAGGGAGAAGAAACCCATTGGCAAGTTCAGGTGTGTTTACACTGCTGTACCTGCATTTATAAATTTATGTGGTCACAGGCAAAGGTGTTGCTCCTCCTCATGAGATAAGGCAATTCACAAAGAGAGGAAGTTTCTGCACCACAAGGGCATTCCTGCCAGAGGACAGATTTTTGTATCAGATACATTGAACAGGCTGAAATTATATCTAATTAATGACTGTGTAAGCTGGCCTTGTGCTAGAAAGCCATATGTTCATTTGTGTAGACACGGTGGAGACAGGCAAACAGCATCTGCAGCGATTACAGATCTGCCCCAGAGCTGCTTACTCACTGCAAAGCACTTGATGAGGGAGGCAATGCCGATGCCAACCACCTGAAGTAGCACTGATGCTCACTGATAATACATGAACAGATACAATAATATGTGAATTATCATGGCACATTGCTGCCTGAAATGTTTTGTCACTATGGGATGGGGTCCTCAGCCTGTTGACTGGTTGGGGGTACCTCATCTGTAGAAGGGCTGAGTTGTCAGATAAGTGCTTGGATGCTGAAGGCAACCTGTGTGTGCAGCACTAGCATGGCAGATAATGTATAAGCAAGTGTTTCTTTTTAAAGAGAGAAGGGAAGCAGACATGGGTGGGAATGGCTCACCTATGTGGAGTTACAACTGAGAGCTTTTCTCCAGCTCATGGGAGTAAAGTGACTTTCATCACCAGGTCCACTAACCCTGAAAAAATGTGCCATAGCTAGCAGAAACATGTATGTGCATATGCCTCTTTTAGGTATATTTCTTGTCAAAGAGGGAAAGGAAGGTGTGTTTTAAATGTGGGCAAATAGTAGCTCAGTATAAAATCTCTTCTAGAAATCTCTCTCAGCCTTTGAGAAGGTACTGAGAGTGCTTTTTAGTTGCTTTTCTTTTCTTCTTGAGGACTTTCAAGAATGTTTTAAGGAGCAAATAGGAGACTTGGGGAAGGACCAGAGCAAAGAAAATAATTTTGCTGTTATTAATTTTGATAAGGTGAGTAGTGACCATTTACCTTTCACCAGAGTTGCATTTTTTTCAGGGGGAAGGTGATGCCTTGGATTACATAGGCAGTCTGAAAAAATTCTATTGAGCTAGAGGAGAAAAGGCATTTCTTTATCCTTGAGGTGTTTTATAGTTGTCCTCTGGGATGAAGACTAAATCAAACAAGCTAATTTTGGAAAACTAAGAAGTCCCATCATCTTTTCCTCTGGCATTTTTGCCATTTCAGACAGCTCTGTCTTTCTAATACCATTTTTCTTCTGACTCTTACTCTGCCAGAGACCAGTATCCTTGGTGTATGGCTTCCAGTGCTCTTCTGCATGTGAGAAAGAAACGTTAGCCAAGGGAAGAGTCAGAGAAGGGGTATTGTTCAGCTTTGTGGCCACATACATCCTCCCTCTCTCTGAAGAGGAGCCCTTAAATCCTTCAAAAGTGAATATGAATAATGAAGTGCGTTAGAAGATGGGAAATTTTGTAGTTACTTACAGTGATCTGGTACCACTTTAACATCTACCTGTACACCATCAGTGGGCAGGTGGGCTTTTCTAATCAATTGCAGGAGAAATTGGAGAAATTTTAGTTGTCTCAGTATCTCTGTGGGTTTAGTCCTTAATTATCCTTTTGTACCATTCTGCTGAAGCATGTTTGTTAATCACTCCAGAGTACTTTAGCTTCTTTCAATATATTGAATTCCACTTGGATGCTTTTAAAAGTGTTTGCGTAGCATATGCCTTTCTTAGCAGTATGGGAAATGTCCACAGTCTGAAACAAAAGTGCAGTGTTCCAAACTCAACATCCATGTTGTTATTCCGTAAATTAGTACGTACTGTGCTGTTACGTAAGTTTGTCTTGTGTCAGAATAATAAAAGCTGAGTGTGCTAAAAGACTGATAAGCCTGCCATGAAGAATTACATTTTTCAAGTTCTTCTGCCTTAAAATAACACCTGTTGCTTTACCAACGTGCTGGTAGTATAGCATGTCTTGAGAACTAGTATAAAAAAAGAAAAAATTAAAAAAAAAAGCCATTTTTTCAGGCCGTTCAGGTCTGAGCCTTGGCAGCCTTGAATTTAGTATTGTCTCTGAGCCACTCTTATACAAAAGGACTACGAGAAAGCACAGCTGTTCTGTATTTTTGAATATTAAAAATGGACAAAGTCACTTTTCAGTAATACTGCAGTAGCCTCAAGGACCGAATGCAAAAAACAAGTGCTCCTTCTGTTGGCAGGTGGGAAGTTCAATCCCTTAAAATGCAAAATAAAAAAAATAATAAAATAGATGGTTGTGCAGATCCTGAGGGTAGCCTGCAATGAGGGCGAAGGGACAAGTACCCCACAGCTGCTGGTGGAAATCACTGCTGGCAGTGTGTGCGCATAAACCAACAGCGCACTTCCAGCAGCCCTTAAATAAATGGCGGGGGGGAGAGGGGAAGTTCACCCCTGATACCGCGGCTCTGCACAATGACCGCCTTTCTGGGTGCCGGGGTCACAGCTGCTGTCTGGAGATTACGTACAGAAGCACTCTTCTTCTCAGGAGAATGAGGTTTCCTGGAGGATTAAGCAGAGGCTGAAAGCAGGAGGAGTTATTTGGGAGGGAGACAAAAGAAAGCGAGCCCTTGGCTGTGACAGGCGACGGGGGCGGAATATAGGGAGTGAGAAGACAGTGGTTGCTGCTTGGATGGGAGAGTCTCCAGTTTGGGATCCTGAAGTGGTCCAGTTGTTGGGTGAAACCCACTGTGGGTTTGGCACGACCTTACCTGCTTTCAGGACCCAAAGCGCTGCTTTTCCAGCAGTGGGAGGTGGATTGAGTCTGACAGGGCTCTGCCACCTCCTGCATCTCAACTAAAGTAATTTCTTTACTCACAATCCAAAGTCCCCTTCAAAAATAGTGATCAATACAGTAATCTGAAAACCCATGTAAAGGTACATTTTCACTCCCTATCTGCTCAGAAAGCTATGCTTTTTTGCATTTTCCTCTGTCACAAACATGATGTCTCCATGCCTTCTGAATCTGCTACTTTTGTGCTTCTTCTTAGCTTTCTTTTTCTTTTTTTTTTCTCCTTTTTTCTCTCTTATCCTGCTATTTCACCTCTTGGGTGCAGACATTCCCAGGCAAGTATCCAGAATATCCTTCTACCCACGTATCATGTGCCAGCACCTCTGTTTTGTGTAGGAAGGTCTTCTATATTTGAAGCCAGGGCCATCTGCCTCAATGCTAAAAAAAAAACCAAACAAACAAAAAAACCCCCAATCAGATTTCTTTCAGTTTGTGCAAGGGCAGTGGCCACAGTTCTTCTGTAAAACTTCAAAAGGAAAAATGCAACCCATTCTGTATTAATAATATTTGAAACTTCTATTTATCTGTTCTAAAGTTGAGTCTTATTTCACCTACTGGATCAAGTTTCCCACATATCCCATATGTCGACAACTTCTTTTTAGTGGCTTCAGAATCCACTAGTGCTTTTTATAATCTGAAACAAATGCATGCTGCACATAATGTAGGAAAGGAGAGGTGGAGGCAGAGGAGGCTGACAATGCATGCATTCAAACCATGAGAAAATGCAAGTGGGAAAAATATGACTGTGTTGGTAGAGCTTGTCAAAGGAGGTTTAAGGCATATCATGTATTAGCAAATCATAGCTATTTTGAAGGCAAAAGAATGAAACTTCTTAAAAGGAGCAGAATTCCAGAAGGATGCTAAGGAGTAAGTATTGGGTGCCAGTGTTTAAATGTAATGTCATAGTTGCTAGTTATTGACCCTGCTGCATGGATATTTCCTAAGTGCAGTATGAGTCATAACCAAATCACTTTTTAAACTCATTTCCATTTGCCTTTCACTCCATAAAATCCTCTCTAAAAAGGAGCATTGTCAAATAAATTGGTAGGAATTAAAATACTGCTATTGCAGCTGAAAGTGGTTCATGCTTTTGATGTTGCATCTAGGCACAAACATAAATAAACAGGAAATCATACAAAAGCTATTGAGGGGAGAAATTCAGTGTGAGGTAGAAATGCAACCTGTGCTGCTCACTTCAGGCCCTGGTTGATACTTTCAATAAGAGCAAAATGCTGAAGAATGCTCCCCTTGCAAGGAGGAACTGAAGCAACTTCTATTTTTTTTGAAGTACAAGTCTATAATATGAATAGTACTGATGACTGCCCACATCTGGTGAATTGGATTAGAATCTAATTAGCATGTAGAGTTTAGAAAACTTTTTTAAAGTTTCAAAAATAATATGTGAAAGAAAGAAATAGCTTAGCTAAAAATTCAGAGAAGTATTACTGAAATGTTCCTTTGGGGATAACTTGAAAGTAGCTTTCCTTCTTCTTAAAGATGTAGCACGCATGAATGGTAACCTATTTTACTTGTTAACATTTTCTGTTGAGATAATTTGGTATGTTTAAAGGTATCTGTTGTATCTAATTGACCCCTGTAGCTTCAAGTCCATCTGGAAATCTAGGCACATACTGTGAAAGATCAATAAAGCGATTTTAGTGTTTGTAAAAGCAGTTTTTCTGGCCTAGTTTATGCATTAAAAAAGATAATACACCTGTCCTACATTTGTGAAATATCTCAACAAACACAAAAGGATAGTATATTCTGTTTATGTACTTCGTTTTTCAACACTGTGTTGTAATAGCGTGTTTCCAAGAAACTTTCCCCTCTAATCTCATTCACTTACATATACATCAACTATTCTGTATAGCAGAGAGGTTAAATTCAGGCTGAAATGTGGTCAAAAGCAGAAATGGAGGCAGAAACTCCTTCTATAATTCTTACTGTAGAGAAATTCTTTCCCCATGTCTCTAATCTTAGGGTTTACATCAGCACTGAGAAGTCTTTTTGAAGAGAAAAAGATGATTTGTGAAATAGAAATTACAAATATTTTGAGATGCAAACAGCTGCTTTTTTGTCTTCCCGCTCCATTGCAGTTCTGACTATCTGCTCGGGTTTAGGTGTGCAATTTTGTTTTTTCTGTGGGACTGCACAGGGCTGATTTGCAGAGCATATTCATAACAGTGCTTCAACTTGTAGGGGTGGAAAGTGGAGACCACTCTGTATTGTTAGTATGCATTTTGTGTCACAAAGGAAAAATCTCAAGCAGTATTTGTGAGAATGGACCAGCATGACTAGCACTATGTCAAATGATTCAAAACTGTTGAAAATTTACATTTCACTTCTGTAGGGCATCTCACATACTTAGTTGCTACATCTTGGATTAGTTGGGAATTTTGTTTATTTGTTTATTTATTTATTTTCTTTGCTCTGTTTAGAAGAGAGATGAAATTTTGTCAACCTCTGTAGTGATGTTACATTGCAGATAGAGCACAGGTAGAAGGGAAGGAGGAATGTGTCTTTTAGAGGGAGAAGGGTTTGTATGTTTTTAAGCATGCAAGCCCTTGAGTGTTTCTGGGCTTGTTAGCTTCAGTGGAGTATTTCTATGAGGAAGCCTCTCTGTAGCAGAACACAGGATATTTCTCCCCAGTTTGGGATGAGCTTGTGCAGCATGTCTGAGACCATGAAGGATCGTCATGGGAAATTTCAGTGCTCTAGAATGATAGGCTCTGTCCATGCAGAGCAAAAAATTTAGACTAGCAAATTTCTACCATAGCCTGAGAAGACTGAAAATCACCTCTGCCTTGATTCCTGGAGCCAGGTTCCCCAAGTCAGGGCAATATTTAGAAAGTAGTAAAAATAGTAATGATCAGTTTTGTTAGATTGAGTTAAAAGGACAAGAAAGGAAACATGAGGGGCTTGTCCTGCTTCATAGCACATCAATCTGTTGTTCGAGTGTGAGTAGTTTTGGGGTTTGTTTTTTCATGAGATTAATTTAGAAGGCCAGAAACTATTTCTGCCTACAGGAGCAGCCATAGTATGTCCTGAATGTTTTCTGTGGCTTCCTTTTCTCACTGAAAGCTGAAGCGTGAAGCATATTCCGAGATAATTCTGTGCTGTGCACTTGCACTAAAGAAAACAGCAGTAAGTGGGATACTGGAAAAGTTAATAACGCTTACTCAATGTGGAGGTGAGAAGGTAGTTTTGTTTCAGCAAGGTAAGTGATTCATGATGCCAAAATGAATGTAAATGAGGATGGTTTATTTTAACTTACATATCATACATACCTGTTGAGGTCTAAGATGAAGCTAGTGAACCTTCAGTAAGCATACTGTCAGAGTTCAATACCCTGTAGTGATCCAAGCTGTAAAAGCCCTCCTCATCACATGAGAACACAGAGCGCTCTTTCTGGGGCCCTTTGAAAGGAAGAGTGGTGCCATTGTTGGTGGGGTGCTGCCCTGTGCCAGAACGCCACAGCGGATGGCGGCATGTGCTGTGAATTCATCATTGGTCTGAATCCAGTGAATCTGAAGAATAACTGAAATTTGAGATTATTTCCTCGATTGGTTGGTGCTGTGGTCAGGTCCCTTTGGGGCAACGGCAAGATGAAAGGCACTGCTTTACCCTGCTCTGAGTTCTTTCACTTACTTTCTTCTTCACACCCCAGGCATCCTGATGAGAAATTCTGCAGATGAGACATAGTATCTCCAAATAAATGGAGGGCTTTTTTTTCTCAGCTTTCTCTTTTCTTGGTTTAAATTCAAAGTTATGAGACTATTTCACCTGAAGTTTCTGTTGATAGATCCCATCACTAAGAAGCCTACAATCTCATTGCTGAGTTTATTGGACCTTTTTAGTGGGCATATCTCTTACCACTTGTGGTGGGTTGACCCTGTTTGGACACCAGATGCCCATCAAAGCCACTCTGTCCCTCCCTTCCACAGCTGGGCAGTGCAGAGAAAATATAATGAAAGTCTCATGGGTTGAGATAAAGATAGCTAGAGATCACTCACCAGTTAGCATCATGGGCAAAACAGGTTTGACTTAGGGAAATTAATTTATTTTATTACCAATCAAATCAGAGTAGGGGAATGGGGAGTAAAACCAGATCTTAAACCATCTACCCCCCCTACCTTTTTCCCAGGCAGAACTTTACTCAGGATTCTCTACCTCCTCCCTTAAGTGGCACAGGTAGGCAGGAATGGGGGCTGTGGTCAGTCTCTGCCACTCCTTCCTCCTCAGGGGGAGGACCCCTCACGCTCTTTTCCTGCTTTGGCACAGGACCCCTCCCAGAGGTCACAGTCCTCCCTGAACTTTTGCAGTGTGAGTCCTTCCCACAGACTGCAGTTCCTCACAAACTGCTCCAGTGTGTGTCCCTCATGAGATTGCAAGTCCCGCCAGGAACCTGCTCCAGTATGGGCTCCTCTCTCCATGGGTCCACAGGACTTTGTCCAATGTAGGTTTCCCATGGGGTCACTGTCTTCTTTGGGTGTCCACCTGCTCCAATGTGGGGTTCTCCATGGGCTGCACAGGGACATCCTGCCTCACTATGTTCTTCCCCATGGGCTGCAGGGGATTCATAGCTCTGGCACCTGGAGCACCTCCTGCCCATCCTTATTTACTGGCCTTTGTGTCTGCAGGACTGTTTCATGTATTCTCACTTCTGTCTCCAGCTGCAGGTTGCTGTACAGATTTTTTCCCCCTGCTAAATGGATTATCCCTGAAGCGTCACTGTCACCGATGGCCTTGGCCTCGGTCAATGGTGGGTCCATCTTGGATCTGACTGGCATTGGCTCTATTGGAAATGGGAGAAGCTTCTGGCATCTTCTCACTGAAGCGACCTCTGTAGCCACCCCACTACCAAAATCTTGCCAAGTAAACCCAATATGCCGCTTTTTTGTGACCTCTATGTCAATGGAGCTGAGATCTATTTTATTTCATTTTCTCTGTCAGGTTGTTGCAGCATTTGATTAAACAACACTTCCAAAGAACTTAGCTCAGAAGGAGTGCTTGCAAAGTGAAGTACTCATTCAAGTATGAGTGAGAAAACCAGTCTTCATTTTGGTCTTAAATTTCTCTTTTCTCATACCTAGACTGCTTTATTACTCTCACCCATCTGTTAATGATCTAATGAAGGCCTCTGAAAGGCCTAGTAAGTCCTTCCTCCTTTTGCTTTGACATGAGACCTTTCTGTGGTAACATGTGGAGGTCATATCTACTATTTTGATACCAAGTTGTGAAGTGCCTCAGAGCATGGGAAAATGCATGTTTAAAGGCAGTTTACAGGCAGAGGTAGAGAAATACTGCCAAATAATGCATAGTACTCTCCAGTCAGATTTCTTTAGCCCCACTGAATGAATATATTGTTAAAGCAAACCTGGAGACTATGAGAAAGTTTTCCTGGGGATCAAATTGTCTCATTGCTGGCAGAACTGGTACATCAGAGGAGAGTGTGACCCACTAACAGACAGACCCTTGGGCTGTAGGTGCTTGATACTGCAGAGGACATTTTGGTAAAGAGGATGTGAGAGCATCTGCCAGAGGGAGGAGAATGTCTATGGTTAGACCTCAGTCACTGCTGCGTGGTTGCCATGTGGACACTGAAATGCATCAGCACCAAGAGCTCTGTCATTCTGGTGGAAATCAGTAAGTGAAATCAGTAATTGAAATGCCTCTCCTGCCAGGTAATGCAGATCCTCAAGGGCTGGCACCCTGCAGGAGGGAGCATGATGCTGTGTGGACTGCTTGGCACGTGGCAGGGTAAAACTGGATGGCTGAGACCAAAGTGCTCGTGCACAGCAGGGACTGTTGAGTATCTTGAGCATTGCTCCTAAAGAAGTCAAGGAGTAGAGATGGATCGTCATCCTCAGGAAAATTTCCTGAGGCAGAACGGAAGAATCTGAACAAAGCAGACATTTCTCCTACAAGACTCCTGCAGGCTGCAACCCAGGCTTTTTTTTCTGAAGAGTTTTTATATCCACCTTACTTGCAAGCTGCCTGCCTAGGATCTCATTGGCATTCTGCTTTTCTGCTGTAATCTCATGTTGTTAAGGAGCGTGATTTTTGTTCTTAGCTGTGCCACATATAGAAGATTACATAAATACTTTGGAAATCTTGGGAGAGGGAAGACAAAGAAGAAGAAGAAGAAAAACCAAACCTAAACCACCAAACCCTTCCTCTGAGAAGCACGTGTAGTCTTCCTCTCAGAGAAAATTCTGTTTAATGTAGGAGGAAGGCAGACATGCCTCTTTACCAGGAAAGCCACAAACTGGCTTTCTAATGGTCCAACTGTGTTAATGAGCAATTACAGACCAGCACACTGATCTGAGATAGATTTATTCTTCTAGCAGCTGTTACCTAAAGATGTTTTGATGGAGGAGTGCTTTTTCCTGCTTTTGTGTCTGTGTTGAACTCACATAATTTCCATCTCCTGCCCTCCTTTCCCTGATAAACAGTTATTCACTTTCTAATTTGAAGCTATTTCATGAAGGTTGTACTTCTGAGGTTCAGCTCTCCTGTTCATAACCCTCAAGTTAAACCAAAAGATAATCCCAGAATGGGGGGACGGCTTTCTTTGCTCCTCCTTACAGCACAGTGGTTTGATTTCTCACTTTGATATTTTCAACAGTGTGCCCCTGGCACAGTAGTAAAATTGAGCTGTGGATACAGGACCCTTTCTCTTGGGTTGCTGTGAACGTATTCGAGTTCTGAAATTCTCAATGACAGGGTCCACGCAGGTGCTGAGTGCAGTCAGACGAGCTCACTGGGGGGTGGACCCTGAACTGCAGTTCAGTGGAAGCACTGCACAGCACCGTGTTGCTCTTTGCAATACCGAAAGATTGGCTTTTTCTTTTAAAGTCTGAACCCGATCAAATAATAAGATTTTTATCAGTCGCGCTTCCTTCTTTCAGAAAGAGTGAAAATTTGTTAAATATGCTTGTAACTCGGGAGAGAGGGAATAAAACTTCAAACAGTGCTGCTAAAAACAGCCTGGGCTGCTTTTGTTTGGACTTGCAAACCGCAGCAGCTTAATGCCTCCATTGTATGCAGGGGGAAATATGCTAATTCGAAGCACATTTCCCATCAGAAGCCCTTTCAGGCCTGTCATCGTTGAGATATGAAGGATGATAAAAGCGGGGAGAAGGGGGAGGCCCGTATTCTGGGAGCGCGGCTGCTGGTTATTGTGCACGGGGAGCGGGGCTGAATAGGGCTGACGAGCCCGGTCACCCGTGAAGCCCCAAGGCCGTGCGGGTTCCCATGGGCGGCCCTGGCCCCGCTGGGACCCCCGCCAGTGCCATTAGGGCAGGGGTCCTGGAGAGCGCTCCCCAGGCAGCCGGGACAGGGGTGGTGGGGCTGCTGGCAAGGTTTGCAGCGCTGGCCACCATCACCCATCCTGCAGCTCTGTAAACCAGTATTTCTTTCTGGCTAACACGGACAGCTACTTTCTGTTCACTTTAAGTGCAGTTTAAGCTGAAATAACAGATTTTTCGTGACAAGGCCTCCATCGATTCCTTTCCAAGTTGCTGATGTGTGCAGGGCAGTGGTGCTCTCTGGCTGCGCAGTACTGAGCTCCCTCAGTAAAGAGTTGCCTTCAACTCGGGGAAATGGGGGCTGCCGCAACTGGGGTGATTTTTTTCTTCTCGGTTATGCAACAGAAGGGAGTCTGTGAAATGCTACTTAGTCTGTTACCACATTTGTATGATTGTATTTGAGGTTGAAATAAATGGATTCATCAGTGTTTCGTATGTATTGAAAAAATCCCTAAACACTAGTCTTTACTGAATGATATAGATAAAAACCTAGAATTTGATTTTTTCCTTCTCTCTTAAAGTTATGAAAAGGTCTTTAAATGGTGGAGTTTGTCACAGAAGCCTGACACTGTTGGTCCAGAGCTTGGGAGTTGCTCAGTTTATCCAGGACTACATTTTCTGTTTTCTTTTAAACAGATGCTAGTGTTGTTTTATTGTAGAGAATTTGGGATTAAGTGAACTCGAGTTCTGATAATGTTGCTATGATATTTACTTGGAAACTGCCTGAAATGGCAATGAAAATTTAGTTATAGTTGGTTGTTTGTCTCTATAAACCTGCAGTGTACTAATGGCAAATTACACTAAGAAAATGGGCTTTTGATTGCATTTGCAATCTGGTGATGTTCTCTCTGCATTAGAAGTATGTGCAACCCTTGAACACACAATTAGTTTCTGAGGACCATAGCTGGAATTAAGTGCTTAGAAATACTTTTAAAGCTGTGGGTGGTCTTCAGTTTCTTCCCTGTACTAATGAACTTGTGAACAGGCAAATTGGGCTGGTTGATTTTGGCTTGACATGAGAAGCTGTGGTCTTTTTCTGCAACCTGTGGGCAAGTCTGATCTGCAATGAGAAGTGCTCTGTCCCAAGTTGAGCAACATGCATCTGGTCACTTCCAAGACAGTCAACCCATACTTGACATAGTAAAGTTTTTTTGATACAGAGACACAGTTCCTCTTACAGACAAAGGAAAGAACCTTAGCCAGAGCTCGGGGTGTTTTCTTGCCTTATGCTTTTCTCGTTCTCATCTCCCAGTATATCCATCCCTTCTCCCTTTCCTTGATTCCTTGGCTTCTTTCTTTTCCTCCCCAAATGGTGCAGAAAGGTAGAGCAGATGATTGTACTTCAGGAATCGGTGGTGGTGATAGATGTGTCTGTACTACTACTGAGATCAAAAAAGCCTGGTACCATTTTGCATAACAAATGTGAGGGTCTCCAGAGTAAAGTAACTACAATGCTTACTGTTTACACTTGGGAAGCTCTGAGTGCAAGAGAAATTGTTACAAATGTACTGAAACCCAGAGTGCAGAAATAAAATGGGATGGGAATGATACAAGGAATAGATGAAGTAGATGCTAAATGAATTTCACTCTGATTCATGACAAAGTGCAGAAATGATGCCTTTCAGCTGTTTAAAACAAGTGAATGTCATGTTTGGAAAGAAACGGAGAAATGGGGATGTAACTAGGCAATGTTGGGGTGGGATCACTCAAAAGAGAGTCTGGGTGGTTTTCAGGCAGCAGGACTGGAGGCCATTTCAGAGGCTGGGATCCTGCTTCTTCTGGAGAAGCTGCTCTGTCTGCATTGACTGCAGCAGGGGCCTGTCATTGTGCAAGCCCTCCTTTGTGCCAAGCCTCAAAACCTGCCGGGCCACAGAATGGCTCTTCCCGTGAAACGACTGAAAGGCTCCAAGCTTGAGACACTTAGAAAATTAGGCGAGACAAAGTGTTGGAAATGTATACTCTAGGGAATAATCCTGCCCTGGCAAGGGATTTTACTTGACAGCCTATCTGGGAATCCACGCTGAAAGCTGCTACTTTGTCCTTAACTCACCCTATAGCACTTTTGTCTCGGAGCTCACTTTGTATGCAGGATCACCCATTGCTGAGGTTCGGCAAAAATCGAGGCGTGACATGATCCAGACGGAGCTCCAACCACACTCGTTGTTAGCAGGTTAAGTCATTCCCTGTTTATAAAGGTAGAGGGTGGGTTTTTCTCTTAATTTCGCTGAACTCCCTGAGTGCACACTTAACTTTTTATGGGTGCAAGTGAAAGACCCGTTAAACATTTCAGCTGCCGTTGTTTGTTGTTCATCGGCGGTGTTCTCAAAGGCTTTGCAGAGCGCAGAAAGAACAGCTACTTTATACATGACTGGGATCCCAATTGCTGCAGCTAGAGAGGATTGGAAAAGCTAGGCCGGGCAAAGTTGCCTGGCACATATTTAGTCGATGAGTTAATTGGACACCCTCAAAGTGGGACTTGTTAATGTCCTGCTGGTTTCCTAATGAGGATATCTACTCTTGCAAAGAATACAATGATTAATTGGGGACCCTTTCATTAGTGTCTTAACTGAGGATTTCATGACTAGTGTCTTGTGTGTGAACAGAAACTATACTTGCAATTCAACTGGCAGTCCAGCTCTGCATGACAGGACCGGTCCAGGATCTTTCCCAAAGTATAGTTTAATTACACTGGAATGGGAATTTTCTGTGTCAGGGAAACAACTGTAATTGTGGTGACTTACAAGGTGCTGAAACTTCAAACAATGAATTTCAGTACCTCATACCAATCATTATTTTGATGTTTTCTTTTACATCAACATTTTGACTGTCAAATTAGGTGGGCTTTTCAAAATGTCGACACACTCAATAATCCACGAGTGGGGGCTGAGCCTTGGACTGGTGGGGCGAGCCTTTCACCCGGGGATGCTGAGGTGAGTGGCTAACGGTGCCTAAGAAACAGTGCTCCTGCCACACAGTTTAGCTCTGCTGCAGACTCCAGTCTGATGTTGGCTGACTTGGTTCCTGGCCCTGAAATCTTGAGCTGGAGGACTCTGTAGCCCTGGGATGGTTGTGCATTCACTATTAAACTGAATGCTATTGCGTGACTCTGTAAATTAGTTTGCATTCCTCACAGTGGTACCAATGATGCTTGTATGCTTTTCTGCTCAATAAAAATATGTATGTAATCGTTTACATCTTCATATACATATGAAAACACACACGTGTTTTTTGCATATGTGTACACACACAGATCTACATGATTTATGCATAAAATCCTTCATGACATTCATGAGGATTCTCCATCCCTGACTCTCCCCATGTGTACCCCCAGTGTGGGGTACCCAGTGAGAGGTACCTTTTTATAATCAGTGCTCCTTGGTTTCTTTTTGGGAAGCTATAGCGTTTTGTACTTCTTTATATTTCCCTGCTTTTTTCCATGCTTTGTGAAAAGACTGGACTGAGGCCAAGACTGAAGAACAAAACGAGCACTGAATAGATGAGAGATTGTAGGTGGGATCCTGAAGTCTATGTGAAGAGTGGGAGGGTAATTTTGAAAATCAGAACTGGATGTAAAGTTAACACAGGATTGCCTGGTTAAATCTCATTTTGTGGAGCAAAAGGATAAGTTTGGGTCAAGGCTGAACTCAGAGAAAAAAATTCAACATGTAACCTCCCAATACCAGTCCTGTGTCAAATTCTCATGTTTTTGGAGATGAAGCAGCTGTATTAGCAGGAGTATATTATGATACCTTTGCTGCCTTCCAAATTGCTGGCAGAAATAGCTCTTCTACAAGTACAAGAGGCACTTCTACTTGAGTGCCAGCAAGTGTGACATAAATATCTAGGATGCTATTTCAGTATGTCCAAGTATTCAGAAGCTGTAGTTATTCTTCTGAGATGGCACTAGGCTTTGGCAGTAGTATTGGAGAAGAGGGTTCAAGCAAAGCTAAAGATGTTGGATTGTCTTCAAGGTGCAGAATTAAGGGAACAAAGGCAAAAGACTTGAGCATATTATTATCCTGATGCACTGCAAGGCAGAGAATCTCCCCTCAGTTGTGAGGGACAGAGGGAGCAAAGAAAGGTGGTTATGTGTGTCAATATCAAGAACCTAGTCCTTAAAAGTATGGAGGAGCATTTGAAGTACTGTTGAAAGGTTTCATAAATTAGTCATGTAAGTGAGATATTGCTACTGATGAAGAGAAAAAAATATGCAAGATAGGGTAACTCAAACCTTGTTTTGTTGCCTAATTGTAAAGTTAAAGCATTTGAAACTTGCCATGTAGTATACTTATAGAAAACTGTACATACTGCCAGAAAATTGTTGAGCTGGAGTAGAAGCTGAAGACAGCCATTGGAGCTGGAAGTCTGAACACTACCTGCTTAATGAAAGCTCCTTCTGGGGGAGATGCTAGGAAGCCTTTGCTTTGATTTTCTGTATTTTCATGCTATTTCAACTGTAGAGTTCTAGTTTGGGCTCCAGTTTGTCACTATATTTCTTTCTGGCTTGCCAAAAGCATGGTGCTACTCCAGGCAGCCTCACCAGAAGGGGGTGCAAGAGGTGATGCTGCTTCCAGCTTAGGTTCAAGTGTAGCCTGTTTTGTTTTCATTTTTATTGCCTTTCCTCAGATGTCTTTGGCATGGTTGAGATTTCTATATTTTGTCTGTCAGAGTTACGAATTGTTTTCCCAAGGTTTTTTTTTTTTTTAAATACAAGTTTCTTACACCCAGGAAAATGTTACAAAGGCCATTACTTAGATTAGATAAATAAAATCTAGGGGTTTTTTCCTGTGCTGTTGACCACCTTTCATGAGCAGAAATGGAGCTTAAATTGCTTAAGAACACAACAACTTTTGCTTTGGTTTTGACTTTGATTACACCTCTTTAGGTTTTTTTTCTTTGGTAGCCTTCACATCTCTGCCATCTGAGTCATCTTTGAGACTAGGACTTGATGAGACCTAACTGCTGGAAAAGCTGTACAGAGCCATCTATTCACTTTCTAAGGGATTTTTTTCCCCTTCCTTTATGTTCCAACTAAAGGTTAGCCATCCGTGTATGTTTTGGATCTGGACTGTTTATTGCCTTTGATTCTCATTGGTGGCTGTGAGTGCAGTGGACTAAAGCAATGGTCCAGATGGAAACAAACAGGCTGGACAGAGAAATGTATGCAGCCCAACTACTGAACAACATCTACTTTGCCTGCCTGCTTGCTGCCAGGCATTTAGCTTGGCAGCAGTTATTGCCATCTTCATGTGGCTTTATTAAGGGGGCCATAGAACTGGTTAACGTTTGCTTACCCTTCTGGGTGTAGGTGCTTTGGTTAACTCAGTGATTTTCTTTGGTTGCAGAGATAACCACTATCCATGCTCAAGCCTTTACTTTTGCTCTTTCTTATGGAAATCTGAGATTTAAACCCCTAAGTGCAGTGCTTTTTAGTAGTCTGTATTTTATATCGTGTAAAAGTGCAGGGGTTTTACACTGTTATTTGTTAATTAATTTGGATTTTGTTTTTCTAGTAATTTAGTATGTCTGAAAGAACAGACTTCAATGTTTTTTTCTTAAAAGTACTTGCCAGGAATATGACTTCTCTGCAACTAAAAGCTTGTTGTCATGCTTTGATTTTATCCACGTGGAAAATTTACCTGCATTTGCATAGGCATTTGGATTGGGTTTTCTATGCAAGTCTTTGGTAACTGGTCTAAAGCTGGTTTGAACACAACTGATTACATTGCACCAAGTGGCTTCATGTGTATTTGTTCTTTCTCCTGAATATTTTTTCCATATTTTCTAAAAAAAAAAAAAAAAGTATTCTGCAAGTTGTCTGTAAAATTAGCTGTTTGGACTATGTTTCGGTCTTGTTTGAGGGACGGTCTATGTATTTAACTTCTGGGTCTTGAATCTCATAGACAAATCTCAAATTGCTCTTCAACTATATGAGAACACTCTTTATTACAGCTCTGTGAAGCCTTTGTAGAAATTGCAAGTGTGTATTCATCTCCTGAAAGCTTGTGAAGAATTTGCTGTAGCTTATGGTAGAGCTTCTCAGCCTTCAGGAATGTAAACTAGATTCAATGACATTAAAGATAGATGTTCAAAAGGAACTGGCACATGAACAGAACTGGGTTTTTAATATCTTTTTTAACTTCTACAATTGTGCTATTTTAACTGACTGAGCACAATGATTAAATAATGGGAATTTATTTTTTTTTTAAACCTAGATAAAATAGATTTCAGCCTCTTTTTTTTAAACTCTTTTGCACGGAATGTGACTTGGTCTGCAGTGCCTTCACATACTTTCCTTCGCTGCTATTCATCCTTGGGTTTGGTAGTAGGCTCAGAGCTGTAGTTTAGCAGCAGAAACTGTTGCTGCTAAGCCCCCCTCTTCATTTTCCCTTTTATTTTGGTCTGCAAATAAAATACTGGGCCGAACTCCTGAAACATAACTAAATGTAACTAGCTGCCATGCCTGGTTGCTGGTTATCTAAATCAGCCTGGTTTGTACAGCAGGTTTTTGCTGAATGTCAGTCTTTAAAATTTTTTTTTTAATACCTGCCTTTGTGGATTAGTCTTTGGCTGTATTGTCATAGGCATGAACTTGATGTCTCCCAGTCTCATCAGATATTATGAAAAGGATGCATCTGATTAAGGAAGGGAACATTGGATGAGACAACTTACTGGCTGAGATTAATGCTCGAAGCACAAGATCAGCACTCATATTAGCACTGGAGGAAATAGCATATAGTTTGTTTTATTTGCTCTGTTTATCAATGATGGGGCAGAAGCTTGAAAATTAAGGAATTACTTAGGATACTAAGTGGTTAAAACCTATCATACATTGCAGCAATCTGGAAAATAGAAAGAAGGGAGGGGGAGAACTTTACGCTCATGCCTCACTTGAAGCTTTTAAAGGATGATTTAGTAGGTAGAATTAATGCTTTTGAATAGTTGGGTTTGATGGTTTTTGAAGTCTTCAGTTCAAGCTCTTGTGAAGTTGATTCTGGTATTGTGCACTGGTTTCTTCATTGCTTGTTTGGGGAAGAGGTTATCCTGGGAGACAGTAAAGAGTCTCCCAGCTTGCTAGGTTTTGGATTCTTAACCATCAGCTCTGAAGTCCTGAGCCTGCCTAACAAATTCTGCTTGCAAACAGGAAAGTGTGCAGCTGTTTGAAGGAGTAGGTCTCACAGATATAGCGTGGAGGGGTTTGTTTGTGGGTTCCATCCAGGGATAATCTGTAACCAAAGGTTCTGTCTAATGTATTTTCTGTTTAAAAAAGGAAATTCCAGATTATGTTTATATTTTCTGTGTATTTATCCTGATAAGTGCATTGATATTATACTACTTGAATTAAGTTATGAACAGGCTTTTGTAACTTTTGGTAGTCAGAAGAGATGTTTCAACCTTTTAAAGTTTTAGACCTTCCAGTCTAAGTAAGCAACGATCATTAAGAATCAGAGATCTAGATTGTGACAGCAGTGAGCAGAAGTACCAACTGCACAATGAAAAGTTCCAAGAAGTTCCATTTTAATGTCAGAAGCAATCAACTGCTTTGACCAATGACTAAAATTTGTGTGACTTTCAGGAAGTAGGGTGTGTTTGGCATGGATTTTCAATCCTACTGGTGTAAAATGGGGAAAAAAGCACTCTTTGTAGAATATTTTCTTTGTATATTCAGCATCCCAAATGTAAAGAAGATGTTTTCCTTTCTTGACTGTGGGATTTGAACAATTTTTAGTAATGGCTAAAAGAATGTAGCTAACATGTCACCTGCTTTTTCACCTTTTGGCTGATTCCTTCAGGGAATGTGTTTGCAGTGCATGATCTTGCTGGGGAAGGATTTCAATATGTGTGTGGGCATTGGAGAAGACTGGAGAAATATGCCATGTACCTGGGTTGAGGTCTCTTCTGGGGCTGCTGATTTGATTACCTTCAGGAACCTATTGCCTCACATTGGTTCCTGAGGATATTTCATCTCCTCTACAGATTAGCCTCATCCTGTTTATATAAAGGTCTTCTGAGGTGGGAACTTCAACTGCAGACTTTTCCTGGACTTCAGGGAAGCATTTTAGGCAAATACTTGACATCAAGTTTAATACTGTGATACACAACCTTAGGATAAGTCCAAGACCTCTTGGCAGCTGGGCTGGAGCCTGAACTCTGAGCAGTAATGTTCAAAGCAAAGTAACAGCTATGGTGACTGTGGTGAGAGAAGAGATTTTATGCACTAATTTCTTGAAAGAGAAGGGAACTTTCTCTAAATGTTTGGTGTGAGGTTTTTTGTGCTTTTCGCTAGACATCTGTAGAAATAAAAATGCACAGCAAAATTGTGGGTATAATAGCTTCAACTAGAAGAGGCTGAATTGCAACTACAAATCTTTGGACTGCTTCCCTCTTCCCACTTTTCTCGTTGAATCTGTTATAGGGGACATTCAGTGTGTAGGTTTTAACATCCTCAGGGTTTGCTGAGTCCGCTAGGTGTCTTTGCAAGCTGCAGAATTGGCTGCAGTGACTGGACCACAAGGACTATTGCTCCATGGTTGCTCCATCATCCTATGCACAAAAAGGAGTGCCTTTGGGCACATCTGCCCTGTGCAGTGTGTTGCACTGTGGGGCATTGAAACAAGTAAAGCGATAGGCAAGGTTAATTAGCCTCAGCACAGTACAGCCTTAAATGTGTCAGTTGTCTTGGGGTTTGGGAGGGGAATAATACCCCTATGTGGTTTTGTCCTGCTCTGTGGCACCCCAGCACGGGCCCCTCAGAGCAGGCTGGAGACACCTAGTCACCTCATGCAATGCAATGTTGACATGTCTTGGGTTTGTTGCTCCTAGAGCCAGGCTAGTACAGATTGTTAGATCATGCTACAGTCTGTCTGAATTAAGGGGAGCAATCAAACGTGCTGAACAGCAGCTCTGTGCTCACTTCCAAGCATGGCTTTAGGTCTCTAGTGGCAGACCTCCTTTTAAAACCCAAGCTGTGTTTTCTTAAACATTTTATCCTTTTAAGTATTGCACGTGCATTTTGGGTTACTTGAACTCGCTTCCTTTCTGCTTGGTTGGATTTTCTTTTGCTTCTTTTTTCCCATTGCGCTTGCTAGTCAGAGAAAGAATTTAGATTTTCCATGTACATACATATATGCCCACTTTTGCTTTTATGCTTCTCTCACACAGTCTTTTGCCGTGGGTGAGCGGAACTTAGTCGGCAAAGAAAGCAAACAGAGAGAACAGACCCATCACCCCCCGCCCCTTGAAAGAGCAGAGGGCATGTGGAATAAATCAAAATGCGAAGCATAATAACAAGGTCCCATGGGAAAAGGAGCCTTGTGATTGTGTGCCGGCGTGCACTTCTCTTAGAGACGGCGGCCGGGGGGCTCACCCCACAACGGCCAGGGGGCTCCTTTCTTTCTCTCTTGCATCTCCCCTCCCGATGTCACCAATTCATTCACCGCCCAGAGAATTGATTAGCGTTTGTTGGGAGCCTTGGGAGACGGGGAAAGAGGGGGAGAGCAGAGGGCAGGAGGAAGGGGGCGCAAGCGGGTGATGCTGGTCCCCACGGTGTGGCGAGGCGAAGCACAGTTGGGCGCAGGATGGCTATTTTATAGCTGGGGACCGTGGTGACGTATAGCTGAGCGCTCGCTGGCACAGCTCCTCGTGGACCAGTCAGCGGAGCGAAATTGAAGCTGACAAGACTTTTCTGGCATTTTGGAAAGGACTGTAATCTACTGTAGGGGAGAACAGAGCCGCTCAATCACCGCCGCTGTAAATAGGAGACGGAAGGGAGTGAGAAAGGAGGCGAAGAGAAAAAGTGCTTGCTGGGGGGGGAGGGGGGGGCGGCATTTTTGGTGGATGGTATGAAGCCAGCCATGGAAACTGCAGCGGAGGAAAATGCAGAACAAAGCCAAGAGAAAAAAGGTACCCAGGGGTCTAACAATAGCCTGTTTAAATCTTTTCATTCAGGGGGCTTAAAGAGGTTTAGGCTAGTTTTGTCACTTTTTCAAATAGCTCTTAAACAATCATTACTGCATCTTCGGGCTTTCAGCCGTCCTTTCCTGCATGGCTTGACAACAAATTAATAGAGCAGCAATCTTTCTGTCTGCGTCTGTATTTGCTCTGAATCTGTCCTAACCCTACCTGAAATGATGCTTGCAAAAGAAGTCTTGTTATTGCTGCATCTTTGAGGGATTTTGGTAAATTTGGTTTACAGAAGTAGCGTGTGCCTGTGTGTTTGCATGTTGTTTTCAGAGCCATAATCTGGTGTTTTCATCGAGACTAGCCATGTAGCAAGGCTTTGCAATGCAATGTGGGAGACCTAGGTTATAACAACATATAATAAATTATAATGTCACACAACCTTCATGTAGTGAGCTTGATGCCAAATGGTACTCTTATTTTTAAATTCCTTTTCTATGGTGTCATCTGGCAAATTTCACTTTTGTAGAGATCTGTCTGTACTATGATAATGGGGAACAATGCAATGAGTTTTTCAACATTAGATTTCAGGATGTGTTAATCACTGAGAATTGCTGCTTAATAGAGAGAACAATTCTATAGTAGTGGTTCTGTGGTAGGGAGATGGCAGCCCAGAAAGAGAGGTGCTTCATCCATGCCAGCCTTACAGGTGATTCTGTTTGGTCTGGTGTGCTGAACTTCAGAGGGTAAATTCAACTAGCAAAGGCTGTTTTGTTTCTGTGTCATGTAATTTATGTCAAATATGTGTTCCTCTTCAATGTAGCAGACTACTGTACAGATCATAGCAGTACTTTTTTTTGCTAAGTGATACAGCAGTAATAAAATTATTTAAATTTCCACTGCCTTTTTACATGAATCGTAGTATACTTTTTAACCTGTCGTGTATAATTTATAAGCAATCTGAGTGTCTCCTCTGGGTATCTCATAGGCTTAGGCAGCTGATACACAACTAATACATTTCTCCAACCAGAATTCTTTCATTGACTGTTAAACAGTTCAGATATGAACATGATAAATCGTGGTGCTGTCCAGTGCCAGATTTTGTTTTCCTACTTTGAATTTGGTTCCTGCTACATGCTTCCTATAATTCAAAACGAGCTTCAGTTTCAAGTAAATGAAATTTGTCAAGTGATTAGATATAGTACTACATAATCCCTTAGGGATTTCACAAAAGGAGGTCCACTGATGAGAGATTAAACTCTGAAAGCCATTAATGTATGGGGACAATAACCCACCTCACTGCAGATTTTGAGTAATTAATGTACAAAATGGCCTGAATAGCTTGACTGTAAAACCACCTTGAACTGATAGATCATTCTTTAAAAATGACAGCAATTTTTTGTTCTCATTGATGATCTTCCTTTAAACTAATGGAACTCATGTTATAATAAACACCAAAGAAAATTATCTGTATGCATTAGCAGCTGTGCAAAACAAAATGTGTTGCTGAGTGTGTTTATGATGAGTTTATGGTTTCCCTTTTGTTTTGGTAAGGGTGAAAGCACAACAAGTAGAACAGTAAATATGCTACGAAGTCAAGGTGGTTGATCTGTTTTTTTCATCGGATGCAAGCAGGGGAGCCTCCTCTCCTAACGTTACTACCATTTCCTAGTTTTTTCTGTGATAATTTTATACTTTGGGTTCGTTATATAGGTATGTGTATGTAGCACTCCTAGGCTTTGTTCTTGCCAATTCTCTGATTTCTTAAAGCAACACATGGTCTCTCACATTATGCTCTGTATTTCTATTCATTTAAATTCCCAATATGTTTCACAGCAAATTAAAATGCAGAAATCTGAAACACTCGTACTCCTAGTTTCTATAGAAAAATAAATAGCCCAAAATCCCTGCAAAGTTGCTGCCATGAAGTGGTCAGGTAGGAGGTATATTTGGTTTTGAGAGGCAGATTTTCCAAAGTGCTAAGTCTATTGAGCCTGTTTGGGTTTTTGATAGGTTCAGTGGGCATCAGGTACCTCTGAAATGACAAGATTTTTCTAAAGGGCTCTTTCACCAGCAGCTCCCATGAAGCAAAATGAGCTTTTTCTCTATGTAAAGAAACTTGCAGGAAAATGTTGCTGCTTCATTTTGGGTATCAAACAGAAGCTGACCACTTCAAAAATATGTCCATTTACTCTCTGGACTGGATCTCTTACTTGTTATGCCTTACACGCTTGCCAGGCTTGCAACATTTGCATCTTACTCCAGGATCCCACCGGGATTTAGTATAATGGCCATCCTTTTTGAAATGCCCTAGATCCAGTGATTGCAAGGCAGCTGCCACAGACTGAAGTGCTGTCACAGAGTCTTTTAACTCGTCCTTCCAGAAACAAATTGCTAAGCCTAAGGAGGTAAATCAACACCTGAAGGTGTTTGGGAGATACTGCTATTGCTAAGACTGAGCAAGGGAAGATGCTGAGCATTCTGCTTTGGGTATTCAAGTTCACACTCATTATGCTTTACCCTGCCAAGTTCTGGGGAAAATATCTGCATTGAACTAATAGCAAATTTTACTTTTAAGCTAAGAGGGTTTTTTTTCTCTTTATCGGAATTTTAAACTGCAGGTTTCCAGGTTTTGGTTTTAATGCAAGGACCTTCTCAGTGATGTACTGCAATTTTGTGGAATAAATACTTGGAGGAAGTTGGGCTGAGATTACATGCTGTCTGTATACAGGGCTCCCCGTGCTTGGGGGAACAGTGGAGAGCAATGCTGCCAGAGCTCTTGGGGTGTGCAGCAAGGTCTGTTTTGAGTTTGAGAGCTTAATACAGTCATATCTGAGCATATCTGGTGTCACATAGGTACTGGTTTGTGTTTCCCATCTCTGTAGCAAATATGAATGGCTTGCTGTTTTGGATTGCAGTGTAGTTGAACCAATTTACACCAGCTAATGTAATTTATGAATAATTGCTGATTGATAAATTAAAATGATTGGTCTTATTTAGATTTTTAAAGTTTGCTAAATTGTATATGAGTTCTAGTTCTATATTTTAATAATTATTTTCATGAATCCCTTGCCTGATTCAGGCTGCTGAATACTACCCAGCTGATGGATTCACTGTTTATCTGACATTTGTTTCTCTGCACCCAGATGAGTGGCTGCTGCCCCAGTTTTTTTAATTGGAAATGGAACAACCCCCATGTTGATGGAGATAAGAAATAAGTCAGCTTTATGCTGTGTATCAGCAGCCCTTATCAGAGGAGAACACCATGAAAGCTGAAGCAAAATGTTTAACAGATACTTTGCAGGCTGCAGGACAGATTGGATTCATTTTAAAGATGAAGGTTTACAAATTATTACAAATGACAGGATTTATCTTGCAGGCATTAAATTAAATCAAAACGTGAGGACTGGGCAGGCAGATTTACTGAGGTAGAATAAATAAGAAAAACGAAATGCCGTTTTGCATCAGCAGTGAAGGATATAGATCCTGATACACATTAACAGAGACAAGAAGTTTCCCTCTTCATTTAACTATGAGAAATATTACAAAGTTGCAAAATTCAAAAAAAAAAAGAAAAAAAAAAGAAAAAGAAAAAGATAAAGATAAAGAATAAAATAAAATAACCCCCAACTGTGGATGACCATGGTGAATTCACCAATTACACATGGGATGGAAGAAAGTCATTATACTAGGGTGTATTTCCTTATATAAATACATATGATGTTCAAATTGCCTATGCTGTGCTGAGGAATAACGAAGACCAGTTTGAGCAGCTGTACCAAAGGTTCCTTTTAATTGGCTCTTCCCTCCTAATGTGCTCTCGATGAAAGGAGACCTCATGCTCAGTAATGGCTGTGAGCTTTATTATTTTCATGGTATATGAAGCAACGTTTCCTCTTTTAAGCTCTAAATAGACAAGTATATGCTAGTCAAAAATAGAAAGAAAATACTTCTCTTACACTATTTCTCACATCTGTACAGTTGTGTTTAAATGAAGCTGTAAAGTGGAACATGAGAAAGGAATGAAGTTGTGCAGTTTATTTCACTTTTAGTGAGGTTGTTTTACACAGTGATCTTATGACATTTTGATGCATCACAGATAAAGGTATTTTTCATTACAGCAAATTGAAAAAAAAAGTCTTTTATATATATGTTATGATCACTAACCAAAATTTCAAACATATCCCCTTAATGTTAGGTTTACACAGTGATATCAGAGCTGTCAAGCCATTCAAAGATTCTTAGTATGATGTATATTTTTCCCCCTTTTAAGCAGTTTATTGGTGTTTCAGATCCACTGAAATAACTGCTCTAAGGATAAGTCTCTGAAGAATACAACTGTAGGAAGAGAGGTCCAGCCCAGGGAGAATCTGGGACACGCGATATTCTGGGGATAATAATTTGGTAGGCTTAGTGATTTAGGTTTTAATGAATAGGATTTGGTTTCTAAATAGGAGGGGGTTGAAAAAACACTCGGAGAATGTACTCATACTGGTCTGAATGACCTCATGAAAGCAGAAAACCTAGACATATGTGCCATGGGATATGGTAACGGGGGTGGGGGAAACCCAGATGGCACTGTACGTGCACAATGGATTCTGCAGCAAGAGCAAAGGGACTAAAGAGGGGAGTAAAGAGGGGTAGAGGAGTGCCCTTCAGTCACTCTGGTGCTTTCCCATTTTCTGGCCAGCCTTGCTCCTAATGCAGTATCCATCACCAGACCATAAACAACCAAACGACAGCCATCTCCTTGCTCCTATGCACTGCTTCTTCAGCTGAGACAGACAAATGTCAAAACTGTTTGTTTCCTCTAAAACCATATGATAAAGGCAGCAAGCATGAGGATGTTGGGCACTGGGAATTTTATTACAGGCATGCAAGATGATTCATCCCAATGAATATTGAGCACCACAGCTGCCATCCGTGTGCCTTTGTGGTGTGACATGGAAATGTTGTCAGTTCTGTGGCTGCTGTGTCTGTGCAGGATTGATACAGCCTGGATCTGACAGGAGGCCTATGGCCACAGGAGCTTGGCTGTGCATGGAGGGTGCTGTAGCCTAACCAGGGAATGCAATTAGTGCAGTTAGTTCCTCATAAAGCAAAAGAAGCCATTTAAACCTGCTTCCCTTTCTAACTATTCAGGGTGCGGAGTTAAATTCCAGCTGATGCTGACTGTGTGCAGTAGTTGTTATGCGACTGAAGCCTATGGGGCTTTTGACCTGCTGGTGGTTTTACATGAGTGGGACTGAGTGGGTCCCAGCAAAGTCACCAAGAGATATTCTTCAGCTTCAGAGGTCGTGCCAGGCATGCAGTAAGGCTACCAAACAGCCATTGCTAAGTGGCTCTTTGCAGAGCAGTGGAAAAAATGAGATTCCCTGTGGAATTTGAACTGCCTCCTAATGAAAGGAGCCCTGTTACTGAAAAACCAGAAATTGCTAATTAAAAAACCCAACTCCACAGAATATTTGCATTTACAGAAATGATGCTACAAATTTTGCATACCGTCTCTATGTTTCAGGGTTTGATGTTTATACCGCAGCAGACAGGTGACTTCACCAGTGCTCCCCCCAGGCTAAGGGAGAAAGGCAGCTGCCTGCTCTGCTGCTCTGAGCAAGTGCTTTTTGTAGCTACTGCGGGAGAAATTTCTAACTGTGGGTTCAAGCGTGGTAGGATAAAATACTCTTGCTGCCAAGGGCTTGGTTGAGATACTGCTGCAGTGCAAATGAAGAAATCTTTTCTTCCTGTAAGTCTTTGCAGCTGTTTTTTTAATTTTATTTTATTTTTAATCTGAATTTGTTACCAATTTCCAGTAAATAGCTTCAAAAAAGCAGGGAGCAGACATTTGGGAGGCAGAGGAGAGGAGGTATGCAGTACGAGCAAAGAATTCTGTTGTTTTTCATTTTGTATCCTATTCAATTATTATGACATTCCTTGTGATCTCACAAGCAGGATTGTTCCTCTGTAAGCAGAAGGAGATTATATCATCCTGAGTGTGCGCTGTCATTTTGGAGCAATACTTCCAACATATTTTGAGTTTTGTTATGCTCATAAGATGTGGAATTTTTCCTTCCTAAAAGAAAGGGTAAGCCATAAAAGACAGGATAATGTCTTTTATGGAAGATTTACTAGCTGATACCTGCTTGCTGGTTTGTGTGTCAGATGCAGAGAGGGGAGAATTACCAAGCCACGGAGTATCCTTTACAGAGCCTTTGATACTAAGTTTACATCCAAAACCCGAAAGACTGTGTTAGTATTGGGTGTTCATATCCTGATAAAGGAGACAAATTCTTGTTTCAAATCTCTAGATCCAACATTTGGATTCAAGGCCAAGATTTTTTCTCTTCTTGACGTATGCAAATGTAGCTGTGCCAAACTCCTCTTTGCACGAGCATCAAAACCACATGAGAGAGGGACCAAGTACAAGACTTTCCAAGCCCCTCACAGGCTAGAAATTCATGGGTTTTCTACTCCCCCTCCCCTTGAAATTCATCTCTAATCTAGTCTAGAGTAGATGGGGTTTTCATCACCACAACCTTCACTTCCTCCACGTGCCCAAACGCTACCGAATTGGATTTAATTTGGACAAAAATGATGGTTGCTTTCTCAATTAGCCACTGTGGAGGGGGGCTCTGGGACATTTTAAATAAACATCTGTCAGTGTCACCCTGACAGCTTTGACAAGACCATACCGGTGCCAGTGTAGGTTCAAAAGTGGTTTGATGTTTTACCAGTGGCCTCTGTCGGGGGGCTCAGAAACCCTGTGCCAATGAGTGTGCAATGAGTGTGTGAGGTGAGGTGAGGTGTGCTACTATATGTGGGATCTTGTTGCTGAGCTTCATGTGTCCTCTGAAAAGATAAGGAGAAGCATGACTGCTTTTCTTCATCATAGACCTGGAACAAGTCTGTTTTAAAATGCTCGGTCCAGATTTTTGGATGTAAGCAGAACCTAAGTGAAATAAAGCTCACAGAGTTTTATTTTTTTAAGAAAGTAGTGGAGCAAACCTTTGTGTTTTCCCTACCTTTACAGAAAGCAATAAGCTTTTTCTTTGACAGAATTATAGTATTTTTAGAAAAAACAGGTAAAGTGGTTTTCTGTGACTCCTCCTTCCTTTACTTGTGGAGCAGAGCTTTTTGCCATGGACAAAGAGAGGGAGATCTGAGAGTGGGTGGGGGTAAGGAACAGAGTCCTTCCTTATGTGTTTTTAACTCAAAGCCTAGGCGGAGTTTTAGCTATTCAACCTTTCTTAACACGTCTGTGAGCATTTCCCTGTTGATTGTCCCTCCTAATCCCTCTCTTGGTCTATAAGGTTATGTTCTTTCAGTTCTGAAACTATAGCATATTTTTCTGGGCTCTTGTTTTTAAAGTTAAATGACTGAAAGTACTGAACTAAAGCTTGCTGGTGACACTGACTTTTTACCACCTAAAATTGGCAGTGATCACCAGACCAGAAATGGAAATTGGCAGGTACCACTGGATGTACAGGAGTTCAAGGCCACACCGGTACCATCATGTGCCAGCATTGAGAGGCAATATTAGTCCTTTGGGGATTCAAGGTAAATAAAGGGCTGGGTAAAAGGGAAATGAAGAGTTCAGAAATGGTAGTAGCATAAACTTAATGCTTTGCACTAGTCCTAACAATTTAAGATAAACGTTCTTCTATTTTTCTTATTTTGTTTGTTAAGGCTGTAAGGACTCTACTTCTTTTGTATGAATACTTGACTAAATATAAATTTCATTGTTAATGCTTGAAAGCCAATAATGTGTGGTGAGGGACAGCTTCCTTTTAATTGTGCTGCCCAATTGCTTCAAAACTGTTTACAGGTGAGATGTCATAGTAGGGAGGTTTATGCTGATGAATCTATCAGACTCATCAGCCACCAAGGCAGAAATTACACTAAAGCACATCTGACTTACCAGTCTCCTGCAATATGCTTCCTAGACAATATTCCATGGTTTTGTTTGCATTTTCCCCTTGCTGGAAGCACTAAGTGCCTATGTCAGTTTAAAGGAGGATTTCAACTGAGGCTTTAAAAAAAGGTTTGGTGATTCCACTTGCCTGTCCTTTTGATATCTGGCTTGAGACCTCAAAAAGATCCTATTTTGTTTTCCTGAAGCTTGATTTTAAGAGTCTGGGGGGAAATTTAGTTTCGAAGCATCTCAGAAAGGCACCTAAAATCAAGCTTGTGATTGATTGCATTGGAAAATTCCAGTCTGACTGAGTGTTAGCACAGTGAGGGATATGTATGCTCAGAGATAGCATTTGCAGCTAGCTCTATCCAGCAATCCTCTTCCCTTTATGGAGCTGATTGACTGAAGCTTGCTTGACAGCTTGTTTGCTGGAGATGCCTGCCTCCGCATCAGAGACTTTAATAGCAATTGCAGGGAAATATTCACCAAAGCTTGCTGCCTCATCCTTCCCCTTTCCATTATATTTTCACACTTTTATTCTTTAGGATTCAAATGTTTATGTATTTCAAATGTCTTCTCCCCCCCAAAAATACCTAAGTTGCTGAGTATGATCTCCATCTTCAATATCAATATTCATTTGGACCATATCTTATGAAAAATTACCTGGGTGACAAGACTTGGGGCTGCCAGAAGATCTTCCCAAACTTCAGATCAGTGCACATGGGATATTTTAAACATGGAAAAAATGCTTCAGGAAGGAGCAATAGATTATGAGTGCTGCCTTCTTGGGCTGTGGAAGACATGGAAGGAGCAGGCTGGATGCCTGGTTATCAGTCTTGTGCTCCTTCAGCTGTCCCCAGTGATGAGACATGTCCTTATGTGCTGGCACAGATGAGCCAGGACATGTAGATGCACAACCTTCTGTTCCAGCAGCTGGGAGTCTGGCACCTAAAATGATGCTAGAAACCCTTGTTTAGGCAACTGAACCCTATTCAGTCTGCCTTGGGAATCTTTCTGAACTAACATGCAGGTAAATGTGGTGGCTGTCATGGAGGAGTTGAAGATGAATGGGTTCTTGTTGATGGAGTGAAAAAAACCAGACCAATAAAGCCCAGAAATGTGAGTTCAAGGGAAGGTGCTTTAAATGGCTGCACTTAAAGAAATTAAAAAGCTTTTAGGCAGCAATGAAGCAGCTCTGAACAGGTCTTCAGTAAAACCAACCTTCCAGTGATGGGTTAACTGCTGTGAAAATATTGGTTTTTGCTCCTTTTCCTTAAACTGGAGGGAAAATGTCCTCTCAGTCTCAACACAAGTCCCTGCTATAGCATGCCTTCCTTCAGTACTGACCTGCAGCTCCCCACTGCTGGGGAGCCTTGGCTGCTGTGCTGAGATAACCTCTCTGTTTCTTTGACAAGCCATATTATTTCTGGGATGCCTTTGCAGTATGGATATTTCTGCTTTCCTCCTCTGTCAGTGTCCAGATGGACACTCTTGAGAGCACCTCTGGCAGTTCTCATGGCATCCACCTCTTCTCCCAGGGTCTCCATGTACAATATGATCTCCCTTCCACAATTTCAGCTTGAGTCCAGCACTTGAGCAGCAAGAGAAGAGTCAGTGTGGGAGATTCACTGCAGTGCTGGATCCAAGATATCCCCAGAACACCTGCAAGCTTAATGAGCCTTTCAAAACGCCTAAAACAATTTTTCCCCAGGAAGCAGAGTACCATCTTATTCTTTAGAAAGAGAAACTTTGCAATAGTTGTTTAACATGAGCTTAGCTGTAGGCACTCTTCCAGGCTGGGTGGGCGTTGTTTGCTTTATAGGAATCTTTTTATTTTTTTCAAAAATTTGCTTTCCCCAGCAGCTGGGAGGTGTTTCATCTGCTTTGTGAGAGCATAAGGGCATGTGAATGTGGAGTATCTCTCTGAAACAGCCTGCTCCCTTACCAAAGCAAGCTTAAATTTTGGAAATAGTGTGATGAAGACTCAGCTGGGGAAGTATCTGCATGAAAGTTGTTGCAGGGCAACGGACTTCTGCAGTTATGGTTCTGGTTTCTTACTGCTCCTCTTGTTCCATAGCTGTGTAAACCCACAGTGGGGTAAACGTCTGGGAAGACCTTTGCATCTTCAGTTATCTATTAAATTGAAAATTTACCTTTTGAATTCTTAGATTTGTCAGGCTGGAATACATACACACACAGTTTTAGTTCATAGCTCTAGGGAGAGAGAGGTTGTGTTTCTGTTTGCTTCTTTGTAGCTAGGGAGGAGTCAACTGGGGAAGCAGTCGGTAGCGGTGGCTGAAATCCAGTGTGGCAAAAGTCTTGCTCTCCTGCTGAGTGCTGAAGGCTGATGGAGAGTGAGGTGAGTTACAGCTGGCAGAAAGGTGAAGCTAAGAGTCTCAGCTCCAGTCTTCCAGGTAAGATATTCACCTTTGATTAAAGTCAGCTTTAAAAATCATGTCATCTAAGTTACAGCTTGAATCAAGGAAATCGAAACGTCCTTACAGATTTTCTCAGAACTGCAGAAGTCGCCCATGGGACTGAAATGCTTACGTACTCTTGTGCTTCCCCCACTGAGCTTGCTTAGACCTTCAGACGTTTGAATATCTTTAGCAGTCTGCCTATCAGTTCATCTCCTTTGCCTCTCTACCTCTAGTTTGTCCAAAATTACCACTTGGGCTGGCAGCTATTGAAGCAGCAGTTCTTACATGTTGAGCCTACTGAGCGTTTCTCCAAAAAGACAAAAATAGGTGAAGCAAAGGGAAGGAAGCAAGGACAAGGGCAGAAAGGAAGAAAGGTGTTCAGGCATGTTGACATGAGCAGTGAGTTGTTGATATGTCAGCTGAGAGTTACAGCCACAGTTTGGACCAGCAACTGGCCTTGCTGGTGCAATGTGTTTGAACTTTGAGCTCTGCATGTCAATGAGCACTTCCACATGCTCAGGCTGTGCTGCAGTCTCAAGGGTCATTTTGGATAATAAACCACTAGAACAAGTCTCCGGGAGGAATTATGCCAAAGCTTTTATCAATAATGCTTGATCTGTCCCTTATGTGAGAAGTCTCTTTAAATCACCAGCTTAACTTTTTGTTCTGCAGAAGTAGCTAGAGCTAAAAAATATTCCTTCTGAAGAATTCCCATGGAAACCTGTTTAAAGTAAGGCCTTTTCCAAAGTATAAATTAGGTATTTTTCTTCTGCTGTGGTTTCCACTGTTTCATAGACCAAAAATAAAACAGAGAAGACATGAATTGAAATAAACAAAGTTCTGCCTGACCTTTGTCCAAGAGCGGTAAAGGTGGACAAGAGCAATACTCTTGTCCCACTGTCCTATGGGGCAGTGACGTTCTTCCCGTCTAGGTCTGACTCTGTGCTCTCACACAGTAAACACCTGGGATGGACACTTGAAATATGTATGGATGTAGTGATTCCTATTTTGTAGATTTCACTGTCTGAGAAAGATAACTTCAAAACACCTGCGAGCTTATTAGCCTGCCAGAGGCTGGGGATGATATGGATGGGGAGTGTGTGTATTTCACTAAATTTGAAGAAGGTAAACTAGATAAGACCTGTAAAAACACATTCAGATCATGTGTCCGTGCATGAAGTGGGTTTGGTTCTGTAGTGTGAATGTAAATTTTTTTATATAAGAAGTGCCGATTTGGAAAGAAGGGATTTGGAAAAAAAAAAAAAGGTTATGATTACTGCTGTCTGTTTTTACAGTCTTCTCTGCATCATTTAACAGCATTCAGAAGAAACAAATCTTGCCTGGGTAAAAACAGTCTTTTCTCCAACTTGAATGTCATGCTTTCTTTAGCGAAGGGAAAAAAATTTAGCTTTTGCTGTGTGTGAACACATATAACCTCTGCAAGGTTGTTTGATTTGTTTGGGCTTCTTTGTTTGTTTGTGGGGTTTTTTGTTAATCGTGGTAGCAAAAATGTGCTTCATTTTAAACCTGTGCTTATTGTACTTTTGGTGACATATTCAGGAGCCACTTATTTTCATTATGTATACAATACCACAGAGATACTTGGTGCTCTGTGGATTTGAAAAGGGGTTTGCTAATGGTGCTTCCAGGCTGTGAGATGCTTGTTCTTAGTGTGCACCAGTTCTCCTGCTTTCTCTGTGTTGGTTTCCAGCACAGGAGGTGTGAACAAGGACTTTTAGTTCTCTGCTAAACAAAACTATGGAAGCATCTGACTGCTAACAGAGAATAAATGCCTTCTCAGAAGTGGGGAACTGGCTGTATGACAGTTCTGAAACCAAGTATCTTGTATCCGTATCAAGAATATCTGGAGAAGATGCAATTAATGCTGATAACCTCCAGGAAGGAGCTACTTTTTCTTCAAGTAGCTCTTAAAGAGTAGAGATTCGGATGAGATTTACTGGATGGATCAGACTACCCTAGATCTCACTGCTTTTCACCTGAATGAAGCACCTTGTGCTAGCCACTGTGAAGGATAGCAGATGGGGTCTTGCTGCATTTCAGGTCAGATCCTTTGTGACAGCCCTGAGGACTGTTCTCCAAAGGTTGTGTCTCCTCCATCACAGGTACTGTGCTGGCTAGGATGAAGTATTTATTAATGAACAACCATGGAAGAGGGGGATGCAATTGCAGTGAGGAGTGTATCAATCTGGCTAGACTAAAGTGCACTTGCGTTAAGTTTTCTGGCTCTCATGAGTTAATTTTCAGTATAAATCAATTTCACAACTTCTAATTTGGGTAGTACAAAAAGGCAAAATTAGGAAATATTGAACTTGAAAGGAGGTTTTCTGTGGGACAGCTTTAAGAAGTTTGAGGGAGGAGAAGAAAGGATTTTTTTCTGTTTGGGCTCATCATTTATTTAGTCTGTTTAATGTTAATCCAAAAGTGTGGTGAGTGAGCATTTATTTTAAGTAGTAACAGTGTGTTTAACTTTGTGTCATGTTTTATAAATCAGCAAAATTTAAGATGAATAGGAATGGGTAAAGACAGAGCTTCATCAAAGACTTCCTGATCATTTAACACAGAGCCTTTTTATTTTAGTGCCCTTATTAAACCATGGAGAGAAATTTGACACATGCTTTAAACTTACCCTTGTAAGATTAAGTGTTTTATCTTATTGTATTGTTGCCACTGACTCCTAGCTGCAGGTGTGCATGACAGATGTGGGAAGTAAAGTTATCTTACTGCCAGGTACTGGCCTAGTCTCATACAGAGAAGAAAGAGGTAAATTCTGATTTTGCTTCTGAGGTATTATTTTATTCTCACATCCCTCACAGCTTCTCCTGTAACTGTCAGTCACACTGTAAGGTAGGAAAATGTACATCCTAGCATACATAAGCCATTTACTGTGGAAATTTAAAAAAAAAAGACAAGTAGGTGACAGACAGTAAAATTGGTATTTGCTTTTATGGACATAAAGTTCATTTTCTGACAAAAATCCATGTGGTTTAGGACTCTGATGGTATTATTCACACTTGGTATTGGGTAATCTTCAGCACTGGGGAAGCAGGAAGTGAATGTCAAGTACTGAGTTCTCTTACATTTATTTGAGAATTAGGAGTAATGCTACCAACACTAGGCTCCCCTGGACGTGTAATAGTAAGCCTGATTTACATGTGATGGCTGCATTTAAGATGTTATCTAATGCTTTTTCTTTCCTTGGATTTCTTGCAATCTTCTTTTTGTTAAAACAATTTCTCCCCCTGTGCTCCCTGGACTGTGGTGCTGAAGCCAACCAATTGTGGTCCTGTGGTGGAACATGATGTGTTATTTCTACCATGTATTAACTGGACAGGTGTCTAACATGCCACAATTTCTAAAAATGCATTACACAATTACAGGAAGTAACTTATGAGGAAAAAATGGTGCCCATTGCTTTATCTTTCAGAATACCAGAACAGATTTATGGGAGGGGGAGCAACTAAACTTTTAAGGAAAAGAGAGTGGAAACTAACTCAGAAAACAACCACAGGACACTGGAGGTTTAGGTACCTGAAACTGAGAGCTTTTCAAACCTCCTTTTAGGTTTTCTTTGTTCCTTGTTTTTTAATTCCATAGTGACCTTGACTATGGACTATGGGCTCAATGATTAGTGCCTGAGATACATCATGGCACGAGTTCAACCTGATAGGGGTTTGGGACATTAAGGGAGAGGCTCTGTCCAGGAGGTGTGGACACTCTTCCTTTACATCATGTTTTCCATGCTATGCTTTGAGGGACAGCTCTGTGAACATCTATCTGTCTCAGCTTTTCAAGTCTGGGCTTCAAAGAACTGATGTGTTAACTTCTAGAGCAAGCCCTAGGAATACTCTAGAAGGCTACCTGATCCCATTGTCTTTTGTCATTTCCAAACAACAGATCCGACCTTAGTAGGATGAGTTACAGTCTGAGAATTGCCTCTTCATTTTATTTTTATTTTAAGACCTCCTTCCATTAATTCACTATTACCTTGCTATTCTGAGTTTAAATCTTAAAGCTGTACTTAAAGTAACAAAGAAGGTTTAGCCAAACAGTCACCATTCGGCATGGGAATTTGAATGGCTAAGCCCCTGCATATATGCAATAGCGTGTACACTGCTGGGTAGATTGTATAATTGTTCTTCATACATTAAGCAACCAATTGCCGATTTATGTACATATGTAGGTTCATCCTTTACCAATTTCCTGTGACTGATAGCTTCCAGGAGATTAAAAGAATAGCTGGTTCCTGTTTCTTTCTCTTCTCTTTATTTTTGTCCTGTAGCAAGAATATTTGTGCGTGTGTGTGTGTGTTTAATAGCATTCATTCCCTAGAGAATAATCTCAGTCTTTGTTTTAGCTGGCCTCCTTCTGAGAGTGTGTTAAATCTGTAGCCAAGATCACAGGCAGCTCTGGGCAAATCATTGGGCTGTTATTAACCTGCCTCCATGGCAACTGCTGCACACCAGCCCGAGGACAAAAAATGTTTTTATTCTGCTGAGTTGCACAAAAGGTTCTAGTGATGCCTTGCACAAAATGGTCATTGAAAAGGGAGATGCAGTGATGTGTGTTTGTGCTCTACAGTTTCATATTTAAATCATTTTACACTGTTACATTGGGAGTGGATATACAGCTGAAAAGTTCAGCATTTTGGCCATATGGAGAGTAAAAACTAGCAGAAAATCGGAACAAAACTTATTTTAATACAACTTAACTTTTGTCAGCTTGAGTTCACAGGCCTTCAGCCTACAGTTGTCATCAGTGTGTTAGCAAATTATTTTGTAAACGTGAACTAGGCAAACATCATCATGGGTTTCCAGTTGTATTGTATGAAGATAGTCACTGACTTGGGGTTACAGAGAGAGATCATAAAGCAGGTTTCCTGGAAAGCTTTCATTTTTTTCAGAACTCCTCTGATTTGCTTCAATGCTTGTTAGGGAAGCTTGGTAAGTGTATATTAGTTCTTGATGAGCTTCAAATTGTAGCTGGTTTTGAAAGCGGCTCTTGGCAGTACTGTTTAAGGCTTATGTTAAAACAAAAATTATAACATCAGTTATATTGCTTAGGCTAGGCATGGATTTATTCTGCTCATAGAGAGTGTTCACGGTGGGATCTGGGGGAAGGTCTGGCAGCCCCAGCATTGTGATGAGGTTGTGTCCTGAAGTTAGTTACCCTCTGGCAGGAGGCTGTGCAGCTCTGCTGTCAATTTGGGTGCAGAATGACTAGGTATGGATGGCTGCTGTCTCTTGGAAATGTGCTCATTTGGGATGCTTCATGCACTTGCGAGCTGGCTGCATGCTATTTCCAGGTGTACCGAAGTCCCTCTGCTTCCTGCTTTAGTCTCGGGGTGAAGGTGAGTAGTTCCTGGATGTCCACATTTGGGCAGTTTTCTCTGTCTTGCTCAAAATAATGTGGTTGCTTTGGGCACCTCTTAGGGCATCCCTTGGCCATGACCTGCACTGATAAAATGAGGGCCACCCGAATACTGTGATGCCTTTTCACCTGGACTTTAGAGGAAGACAAAGAGTATGGCCAGCAAGATGCTCTGTGCAGCTTGCCAGTGGCTGTGAGGTGAGAGGGGGTCTGCCACTGTTGGCTTATGTTCGAGGGTCTGTGGATTAGTGGCAGATACTGTCATGTGTTTGGGTAAGGGATCCAACAAACTCCCCAGGGCAAATGTTCTGCCAGTGGCCTGGAAAGCCATCTGTGCAGTGTGGGGTATTGGGAGGACAAGTACCTAGTTAGGGAGTGTTAAATGTCAGTCCTGGGTCTACACCAGTTTTTAGTTTTGTCAAGCAGGCTGCTCCCATTATCTGAAACCAGCAGCTTTTCTTTTGGATCTTGTCAGTCCCTTGGTTTCACTTCCAGCTGTTTTTATTTCCTGTCTTTGATGGGATCCTTCTACATAGCACTCTTGGGATCAGCATGATTTAGGTGATCAATCTCCTCCACACTGAGCAATGATCTGGCATTTAGTCACCTTCTGCTTTAGGAGTGCAGCCCAAAAGGTACTTTGTTTTGTGCTGGGCTGTGGCCACATGTGTTTTGAGCATTGTCTGCTGGGTTGGAGCGTGGTTACTCTTGGATAATCCTTCATGGCTAATCCTGCACCAGGTGCTAGCATCTCTTGGATTAACTCTGGGAGGCTTGGGCCTGACCCAGGAGCAGATGCTGCGGAGGCGAGCCAGCCTCACGTGTATGACTGCTGTTGCGTGTGGCTTCTGAGCTGCACTCAGGCAGATTCCCCAAAGCTCTGCAAGGTCTGGGATCTGAATTCAGCTTTGGACTTCTGTGATAAAATGAGACCCAGAGATGATTTCCTCTGATAGCACGCATTTGGATTTTGTTTGCCCCTTCACTGCTGAGCTGCAGTGTTTGTTCATTCGGCAGTATTTTTGTCATGAAGATAGTTCTGACTGAATGGACTACAGCTGTGGTCTAGACTATAAAAGCTTCCCAGGCTTGTTTCTATACAATTAAATCTTGTCTGCAGTTAGTGAAGTGGTGTTTCATAAGTCATTTCGATAGTGATAACTGCTTAAACCTGACTATAGCACTTGCTAGTGACTCTCTAAAAGAAGAGTTTCTCACTTATGAAATGGGAAAGCTTTCAATTGTTGGATGCATATTATTCACGGAAGTGCTTCATGGAGGTGCCTGCTCTGCAACTCATTCGTTAATGGGAAAGGGATTGGGATAAAAATAAACTTGCCTCATGTGGTGGCTGGAGACTTGCTGATCTTTGTAAAGAATTTTTTGGGTGGGAAGGTGTGATGTGATGTACTCGTTCACCAGCTGTTTCCTTGCCTTCAAATGCTTTGTCCCTTTAGCACATTGCCATAGAAGCAGCGGGCTCTTCCTGCGACATGCAATGCTGGTCACTCCATTAAGTGTTGTCTTAATGGCTTGTGTTTTGTGCAGTTGTATGAAATGCACATTAATGGAGACAGCTTAATGCCATCACCCTGAAGTAATGAATTGGTATGGATTGCCATTACCATTATAGCGCAGTTAAAAGCTGTGCTTGTTTCCGATTTACATTCCCCAGCTTTGTAAGCAGATGGGTTTTCAGGCCACGCAGTTGGAAGGAACCTGGCAATTCAGCTGCAACCTCCTTATTACAGGGTTCATACAAACAGCAGTTCTGGGGGGTATTTTGTTAACTCAGACTGCTTAAATGATGCATTTCAGTTGATTATGCTACTGCAAACTGTATTCAGGGATCACTGTAAATCCAGTGTATCCTATAAAGATGGAAATATATTGTAATATGGCTTCATACAGCTGCCCTCAATAAAAATTTTTATTCTTTGGTCTCCATTCAATTTTTCTGTTGTTGAAGTATTTGTATCCCTATAACCTGATATTGATTTATACAAAAAGATAATTTGGGAGTCATGGGAGAGTGTAGGGTAGTTAAGTTCTGCAGACCTAAATATGTTCCTCTTCCAATGAAAGTGCAAACTCTCTTACTTTTCCAAAAGGCTTCATTGTCTTGAGTATTTGGTTCTCCGACTCCTAGAATGTTGCCAGCATAGCTGGTGCTCCTGCCGTTAGTAATGCTGAAATGTGGTGAGCTCTGTATGAGCAGCTGAATTGCAATGGATCACTTTAGACAGTGATTTTTTTTCTTTTTCCATTTCATAGGCTGTCTCATCGATCTCCTCTTGATTCTGTAAAGAGAGGAGCACTCAGCCCACTTTCTGGGCTTTGAGTCCATACCAACAGATCTGTAGGTCACTGCGTTAGAGGGTGATGCTGTCTTGTACCACCTATAGATTTTTTGCTTAGCATGTCAATGCCTGGGCCTTTTAATCCCTGTGGCTTTTACCAAGTGGAGGACAAATATTCTTTTCCTCATAATTTGCTTTTTGCTCATGACGTTTCTTTTGCTTTCTCTCTTCTGCTTAGGTTGCTTTGAATGTTGCATTAAGTGCCTAGGAGGAGTGCCATATGCTTCGCTCGTGGCAACCATTCTCTGCTTCTCGGGGGTAGCGTTGTTTTGTGGCTGTGGCCACGTGGCGCTCACGGGAACCGTGTCTATCCTCGAGCAGCACTTCTCCACGACTGCCAGTGACCATGCTTTGCTGAGTGAAGTGTAAGTATGCCTCCTATTTCCATTATTCATCATAACACCCTCATGCTAAATGAGTAGAGATGGATTCAGACTTCTGCCTCCATTCCTGAGTATTTGTTTGCTTGTTTTCCTAGCAGCTCTTGGTAGTTTATTGGTGTTCACATACAAAGAACCGAAGTGTGTATCCTGCTAAACCAGTTTATATGGGGATCAGTACTATTTAATATCTTCATTAATATCATAAACTGTGGAACTGAGTGCACCCTCAGCAGATTTGCAGATGACACCAAGCTGAGTGGTGCAGTTTGTTCACCTGAAACAAAGGATGCCATCCAGAGGGACCCTGAGAGCCTTGAGAAGTGGGACTGTGTGGACCTCACGATGTCCACCAAGGCAAAGTGCAAGGTCCTGCACATGGGTCAGAGCAATGTCCAGTACCACTGCATGCTGACAGATGAAGGGATTGAGAACAACCTGACAAGAAGGACTTGGGGGTGCTGGTGGATGAAACCCTGGACATGAGCTGGCAATGTGCACTTGCAGCCCAGAAAGCCAATTGTATTCTGGGCTGCATCAAAAACAGTGTGACCAACAGGGTGAGGGATGTGATTCTGCTCCTCCACTCCACCCTGGTGAGACCCCACCTGGAATACTGTGTCCGGCTCAGGGGTCCTCAGCACAGGAAAGACATGGACCTGTTGGAGTGAGTCCAGAAGAGGCCACAAAGATGATCAGAGGGCTGGAGCACCTCTCCTATGAAGACAGGCTTAGAGAGTTGGGGCTGCTCAGCCTGGAAAAGAGAAGGCTCTGGGGAGACCTTGTACCAGCCTTCCAATACCTAAAAGGACCAACAAGAAAGCTGGAGAGGGACTTTTTTACCAGAGGCTGTTGTGACAAAACAAGGGGTAACGATTTTAATCTGAGAGTAGATTTAGTGTTTGTTGATGACATAAAGTTGGAAGGAATGACAGGAATAGTCGGGAAGCATGGTTCTGTCCATCCTCTCTCAGAAGAAGCTGGACTGGTATATGCGAAAAAACTGGAAAGGTCTGCAAACACAGCCTTTGGACATAATCACTGGTGAAATATTTGGGTCTTTTATGCTCCTGAAGCTTCCCCATGAGGCCAGAGGAAGGTCTGGAGTGCAGCATCAGGGCCTGTGCTCAGCACTCAGCCATGCATGTCTGCGAGAGGGGGCTCCTGTGGTGAGCACCGTGGGTGTGGCACATGTTGGGGTGCACGGGCATCAAGCAAGGCACCTTTACTTTGCTTACCTGCCCCAAAGACTCAGCTTTTAGGATATCTGAAGATTTTAGTGTCAGGGTCCAACAAAGTACACTTAATTCTCCTTATTTTCTTTTTAATTTCTGTTGTCACTGACTCCCTTTATATGCTTGCAAGCATAGAGCTCCCAGTTTGCTGCGTGCCCTCCTATCACTGGTGTCAGTCCCACAGCACCTTTTCAGGGCTTCCCCCTCCAGAAGACCCTCTGTGCTCAGACAGGCTCTGGGACTGCTCCCAGCTGGGGTCCCCCATCCCAGCACTGCCCACACTCAGTCCTTGGCTGTGGCTGGGCAGTGTGTCCCCAGCTCCAGTGCATGAGCCACAAGGACCCTGCACTTATCCACAACTTTTAGTGAGAAACTGTAAGCAGCTGTTCTTCAGTAACTGAATAATAAAACACCCTGTGCTTGTATCAGTCTTCATTTGAGCAAAAGAGAAGAAATTGCAAAAGCAGCAGTAACAGGCAGCAAGTTTTACATTTTGGGGAACAAAGTTTCTTGTCAAGTCAGCATCAGCAGCGGGGGAAATGCATGTTTCCTACCAAAGCAGCTCAGGGCTCAGGTTCTGTGGAGCCAAGGAGGCACGGCAGGCAGAAGAGATGTTAGAAAGGGGCAAATAATTGAAGCCTACAGAGACATAAAATAAATGAAAAATACGTTAGTGGGACACCCTTTGGAAAAGACTTTTTTAACCACTTTTCCTACTACTAATTTCTGGTAACATGCATTGAGTCTCTCCTAGACCCTTAATGATGCTGAAATGAATTCTTCTGTACTCTATTAAATCCTGAATTAATTTTTTCATGCTTTACAGCACAGGTGCAACAGCTTTATCCTGTTACTTTTAATCAGTTTGGAAAACAAGTATATCACTTCCCACATAAAATTTTAAATGAGCAATATCCTATTTTTATACAAGGATAACATTTAACTATATAAATGGTGGTAATCAATTTTCTTTAAGCTAAAACATGCATATGCTCTTTGGAGATCTGTGCTAGCAGCTACTTAATGGAGAGTGGCAAGAATTGAAAAAAAAAATCTGAGGAAAACATATTTATCCTTAGAAAACTGGTAGTGTGGATGCATAAAATTAACCTCTTTGTTCTGTGAATAGCTTCATCCAAAATAACCCTCCCAACAATCAAATTACTTTTAAGAAGTTCTGGGGAAGTTGTACTAATAACAAAGTATCACTTTTGGAGACCAGAAGTGTTGTATGGAAGATCTGGCATTCTAATCCTTCAAAACAATTGGCTTCAGATACTAAATCTGATTGATAATATTTAGAAGTTATTCTTTCCATTTACCTATTCTGTCATTGCAGATGGTAGATTTTTAAGGAATCAAGAACTTTCTCAAATAATATCTGAGGGAGGTGCTTAAACTATGTGCCCTGAGATCTTTTTTCTCTGGGTGGTTCCAGAGTACCTAAAATGGAAGCATTTCCTACATAATTCTTTAATTTTTAAAAAAAATTATTTACATTATGGGGAGCTCAATGCTGTTGTGACTCAAGGCACTAAAACTACCTGCTCACTTGGAAGTACCCTTCTAGGCTGTAGAGCAACCATTCCTTCTCAGGAGAAGTCACTGCTCACTGCATACTCACTGAGTTTTGTATCAGACAAATATTGCTGAATTTAGAAATTTTTGCAAACATACATTAACTGGATTTTACAAGTGAAAATAAGGAATTTCAGGGACTGCTTCCTTTCCCTAATCCTGAAAAATCACCATGGAGCCTGGTAGTTCAGTCAGGAGTTCAGCTCCAGGTTTTGCCCATTTCAAAGCCCTGCATTGTCCCTGTCAGACATTCCCAAGTTAGGTGTCAGGATCAGTAACAGGAAAAAGAAAACCTCCATAGTAGAGGTGTGAAACTGCAGTTTTAACCTGGTGAGTAATATTAGTCAGTATAAGGACTGCAGCACAAGCAGGGGATGCTCAGGTGGATGCAAGACTAATGCACATCCGTATTGCTTACCTGGAAAGTGGGGCAGTCATACCAGTGCTCTCCTGCAGCCTGCTTGCTTAAAATGCTAAGGAGCCTTGAACTTTGTTTCAAGAAAAAGAGTTCTCTTTAATTTAGTAGCACTTGGGAGGACTGACTTTGTTTTTATAGGACTGAAATCTAATTATATCTTTTTTTTCTCTTCCATTGTAGAATACAGCTAATGCAGTATGTAATTTATGGCATTGCATCATTTTTCTTCTTGTATGGAATAATCCTTTTGGCAGAGGGTTTTTATACAACAAGTGCTGTGAAGGAGCTGCATGGAGAGTTCAAAACGACAGCCTGTGGCCGCTGCATCAGTGGAATGGTGAGTAGCATCAGAACTGAGAACAGCAGTCTTTGCTGGCTAAAACCTGTTGGGCTTGGTTTGACTCCTGTGGTTTTGAACAACAATGTATTGCTGCCTTCTTTGTTTAATTCATTTTGGGTGGTCAGGGTCAATCCCTGGTCTTGGTCCCACTTTGAAGTTCAGGAGTGCTTGGTCAAATTGAAATTCTGCAGGTGGACTGTTGGGGTGCTGCTGTGGCCTCCCCTGTCATAAAGGTGAACCCACGAGTCTGAACTAAACTGAGGGAGACCATTAATTTTAAAACACTCAATGTGAGCCAAAATTAATTTTGTGCTTTTAAATATGTAACATTAGTGATGCTTAAAGGCAGAATGTTAAATGGCTGTGGTTTGCAGAGCTATTTAAATATCAAACTGTAATGCCTCTGACTTCCATAGTTAATTTTGCTTGAGTGTCTGGATCGTTCAAACGAACAGTAATGAATGAATGAAGCTTCACAACATCTTTGCACTTGAGTCAAGTATTGATTTGCAGATGGCAAAAGGCATACAGATAGAATAGTGAGCCTTTTTCACAAAGCTGAAACATTTAAAGCCTTAAAGTTACAAGCCTTATTCCCTTCAGTATACTTCTGTATTAGAACAAAATTGTAAGCAAAGTTTAACTAAAAATAAAACTTCAAATTCTCACCCACATTGTCCCCTAGGGCACACTCTGCAAGAACAGCCATAACTATGTTTCTGAGACAGGATTTCAAAGCTATTACTGAAAATCTGAATTCAAAGCTCATAGTTTTGGAGGAAGCTAAGCAGTATGACAGATCGCCCACGGGAAAGTGTGGGTGAAAAGAGAAGAGGCTTTTGATGTGATCGTTGCATTTTAATATACAGTCTATATCCTGTACTTAAAAAATATATACTTTCAGCTGGTTAAATACAAAAGAGATGCATGTTTATTTTCACGAGAGTTAGCAATTTTCCACTGTGCTGTTGGGTACTTACTGAATTTTCCAACAGCTAATAAAAATAAGGCACCTAATAATTTTCCAGTTAAGCAGCTATTTGCTCACTCTTTTTCTAGCAAGTGTGGTCTTCACCAAGGAGCAAAATTAGATCTAAAGCAGTGCTTTTCAAAGACCCAAAATAAAGTAGAAACATACACATGCGTGCATCTCATCAGTGCAGACAGTTGCTTATGCAACTGAGTGGTTGCAGGCACATGATTGTCAGCTGGTTATACAAATACCAGCATGGCACGTGGAAATATGAAAGAAAATTGTTTTCATGTTTGCCCATGTTTGTCCAGACAGTGCAGGAGAGAATTTACCAGCTCAGTAATGGCTTGGAGCTCTTGTAAGACATATTAATGTTTGGCAGGGACAGGAAAAGTGCCTGTATACTGCTGTGTAAAACTCTAGGATTAGAACAAGGTTTGCAAGGAGATATAATATTTAACAGACTAGTCAATGCAGCTGGGTACAGGCAACAAGGTTTTGGACATGCAGTGATGTTTTCTTTTGCCTCTTTCATTAAGAGCTCCTCTACTTCTTCCTTTGTTACATTACCGAGTGAGGCAGTCCCATCTTGCATAAGGTTATTACAGAAGACAGACTTCCAGCTTCCCTAAATTATTTGTGTTGGCTCTGGTAACACAGAATAGCCATTTCCCACAGTTATCACTTTAAATGTGAGAATGAGTGTATTTTTTTCTGGCTATTTCTTAGGAGTTAAAGGCTTTGTGCACTTCCTCTTGTGCACACTTCCACATACATGTATGCAAACTCATGTTTTATGTATAGTGTGTCTATAGAAATCCTTTAACCTGGTCCACTTAGTCCTTCCCAAAATCCAAAGAGAGTATCCTTAATTTGCACATAAAGCATAAAGGTCTGGTATGTGGCAGTATCTAATAGGAGAAGAGGTATTTTAGTTGAGTTGTATATAAAGTCTAGCTAGGGTTTTATGGGCCATGGTTTTGCAAGCACTTCCACCTCCTCACACACCACCTTTGTTGACTGAAACCTAACCAGTTGCTCAGCTTTTGCTCTAATGCTTGGGGGATTATTCAGTGCATGTGGCAAAAAAACCTATGATGCAAACTTCCACCACTGCAACATTAGTTCAGTCTTGTGGTTCTGGGTCAGACTGACACAACCTCCCCCCGAGAGCCTTTCCCATCCTTGCTGTAGCACACAAGTTTTAAGTAAGATAGGAGGGCACCAGTGATTTACTGGAAGTAAAGCCTTTCCAATCCACCTACAGTTAAGAGAGAACAGCTACAGCCAATGGTGAAAGGAGAACACAGAAGACGTAACAGCATTTCCCCGCTTTCCAAGTAGGATCCAAATCCTGGTCTCTCCAGGAGGAGGGAGATAGCAACTGGTGCCAGAGCTACTGTTTCACCATAAAACTCAGAAGAGGAGGGAAAAGGGAAGGGGCCCATTGGGAGGGGGAAGCTGGAGACTTCCAAAGCAATCAGTTCCCCACCTTATAATCTTACAAAAGAAAATGCACAGAATATTTTTTTTTAAAAAAGAACAAACCCAAACCAGCAAATTTCACTGGACGAACCCATGATTCTCTAAGGGAAGTAACTAATTTGCTTCTTGGCAATGTGTATGATATCAATTGAATCCTTCTAATCTGCTGTTAATGGTCATGGTATGTTTGCAAACATAGGTATTTTTAAATGTTATATTCCAAATTGATTTCAATAAATCAGAGAGTATGGGAGAGCTCTGTGAACATCAACTTACTGTGTTGTTTTGATTTGCAAGTTGCACAGAAATGCTAGTGTGTTATAGTTAATTAAAAAAAAACCTTAAATTGATTTTTGTTGGAATTTTATTGGTTTTAGCCTACAAACAGCATCCTTGCTTAGCAGAGAATCTTGAGAAATCAGTGGGCTGCTCTTTCATCTGTTTTCTCAAGCAGGCTGATTAAAAAGGAAATGTCTGAATTACTTTCTTAGTAGCACTTAAACTACCAAAGTAACTGTAAACAACGAGAATACTGATTTTTTGTGCTTGGAAATCAAATGTTTTCTTACCTGCATTCTGCAAGTGTGCTTAAAGATTATTTTGAAGCATTTTTAAGGAAAATTAAAATAGTCTTTTCAAAGAATAAATGCAAAGTGTTTGTATTTTCTCTGCCCAGTTTGTTTTCCTCACCTATGTGCTTGGAGTGGCCTGGCTCGGGGTCTTTGGCTTCTCTGCTGTGCCTGTCTTTATGTTCTATAACATATGGTCAACTTGTGAAGTCATCAAGTCTCTTCAGACAAATGTGACGGTTCCAGGGGACCAGATCTGCGTGGATATCAGGCAATACGGTACTCATTTTAATCCTGATTAAGTGCTTCATCTTTCTCCTTGGTCTGCCTTCAGTAGTTTTGTCTCAGCCTTATCAGATGAATCAAATGCAAAAGCATCTTCTATCTCTGAATGCAGTATTACTTTTCTAATTAATTCACATTACTCTGCTCTCTCTCCAGATGCAATCAATTTAACTGAACTGGCAAGTCATTTATCTAAAATGATTTTGTAGCAGTTTCCAATACTATAGTATTAGGTTTGAAAATAGATCAGCCTCAAAATAAACTGCTTGGAAACAGTGCTGAGAAATAGATAACCAGATTGTGGTTTTTGAACCCACATACATATATTCTTTCCTTTCAGAAAGTTGTTTTACATTTAAAGATGAAGTTAACACCTGAACGTTGCTCTAACGATTACTTTCAGTTAAAACCCCAAAAACCTGCAATTAAAAGTCTGCCTTAACTAATAATAAATTAATACTGCTTTCTGATGACACGCAGAAATCTGAGGGAACTGGGACAATAGCTTAAAATAGGGTCAGGCTTTTCAAGTTGTTCATTCCTTAAGGTGAATTTTTCCTGAAGTTAATCTTTTCAGCTTTCCTTGTGCAGAAGTTCTTTTGTCACCATTACTTTTGGCTTGATTTTAGCTAGCATTTTCTATGAATGTTTCTTTCTTTGGACTAAGTCATTCAAAGCTGAGAAAACGGATTCAGAGTTGAGAAAGTAAGAAAGCTTGGTTTTGCTCTCCTGTCCAGGTAAGTCCAGTAGAAGAAAAGATATACTAATTTTAAAAGCAAGAAGTACTCAAATTGGTTAAATGTTTGCATCCTGTTTTAGCTGCTGACAGAAAGAGGCTAGGAAGACATTTCCTTCAGCAGCAAAGCCTAGGAATGAAGGGAGATGTGCTCCTCCACTTTCCTGCTCCTTCTGGTTGTGTGGTAGCTGTATTAGTGCAGTATAGGGCTGCGTCATTGCTCTGATCAGTAAAATCATCTGGGTTTCAATGCATGATGGGAGAGAGCAGCTCCTTAACAGGCAACTTATTACTGTCACTGAACTGTCCTCACATTTTTGGATGGAAATGGTAGCTAAAAGGCTTCAATTATATATTGCAGATACAGAAAAGCTGACTTTAAAGTAAATCCTGTAAAATCTTTTTGAAATTATTCGGTGACCTGCTGCCTACGGAGTTGCTAATTCCAACCAGCTGGGTTGAAATGTGAAGTTGTATGGGGAGACAAACTGGTTTTCTCCTAATTCAAATGGGTTTTGCTTAAGCTTCACATCTGTTACAGGCCTAAAAGTTCGGGTTATTTCAGATCTGCTAGATCCTGTTGACTTTTCAGACTTTCAGTTGTGTAAGAAAAGTAATTGGGAGTAAATGAGGTGCATCAAACTGAATTCTCTTGTAGCAGTGTTCACTTGATACTTTTTACCTATTGGAACTAAACCAGAAAAAAATCCCATAATTCTTCCCTCTAGCTCCAAATTCACACTCTTCCACAGTAGTTACTTGCTCAAGTAGAATTTAATCTAGTAAGTGCTATCCTGAAAAGTGCCAAGTACCTCTGAGATGCAGATTCTCTCCTTGGTGCTGAGTGGGGGAGTAGGCAGCATGCAACTGGACCCAAAGTGCAAAAACCCAACCGTTTGGCTGCCATATGGGAAAACCACATCTGAGAACATGCCTTGGCAGCAAGCCTTGGTGTGAGGAGAAAGCATAACTTGAGGGAGTTGTTTTAATTCCTCCTGCCAACTCAAAGCTGTACTGGTCAATGCGCAGATGCCCAGAATGGGAACACAACTGGCAAGTGGGTGGAAGAGATGAGAGAGGAACAGAAAGTGTGTGTTGATTGCTAAAATTAGTGGTTTCTTTTGCTGTGGTATTTCAGGTATCATCCCTTGGAATGCTGTACCTGGCAAAGCCTGTGGCCCAATTTTAGAGAACATCTGCAACACGAACGAGGTACAGAAATGTAACCTGTGTACAGCTTTTGCCTACAAGTTACTTGGGCATCATGTAATAAATAACTTGATGAAAGTTTTTGGAGAGAACTCATATATTAGTATAAAGAATTGTTTTAAACACAACACTGAAATAATTGTTATGTCATCCATAAAAATGAAAATTATTTCAGAACATTTTTATTTTCTAAAGCTTTGCTACCTTGCTACAAAGATGGGTTTATTATCATTATTCTCTAGAACACTTGAAATGCATTTTATACTATCCCAATGAATTACCTCAATGTTTTTAATATGTCTTTTCTTCAGTTCTACATGTCTTATCACCTGTTCATTGTGGCTTGTGCTGGAGCTGGTGCCACTGTCATAGCACTGGTGGGTAGTATTTTTTGGTTTTATTATGTAAAATGTTCATTTCAGGCTTAAGATGCTTTAAGATTGAATTTTGTGCATATTAAAAATAGTGATACTAGACATTAAGGAGGGTGAGCTGCTATGGTTCGGTCATTATAAGTCAGCAGGTCCCAAACTTTTGCTTTAAGAAGTCATCTTAACCCACCTCCCACATACTTAGAAAAAAATTATTTGCATGTCCTTTGAAAATCCTACTTCTATCCACTATTTCTTCTTTTATGTCCATTATTTATTTTCATTTTTGTAGTTTATTTGATCAGCCACTTGTAACCTCTTGGTTTTTTTTGTCTGGACCCAGGCAGATTGACTAGTCCAAGCCTGCAATGCCAGTTACAGGTAGCAGTTGGGAAAAGGGATGTTAACAAGATGACTTGCTTCCTATGTCTAACGCTTCTTTTAGCGGCCAGCTTCTAACCTTGTGCCAGCCAAACCCAGGTGTAACACGCACAATTTGTTGACAGAATAGCCTAGGGTCTGTTTTGGGTTATCCTCCCCAGATAAATGGCAGGTTATTTATCTTGCATCTTCACCCTGGAAGAAGCTCAGAACAACGTCTGTTGTAAAAGTATCAACAGTTGCCCAAGTGGGCTTGAGCCGTCACCTTGTTGTATCTTACTCTCCTGTATTTTGTTCTCTTCCACCAGCTGATCTACATGATGGCTACTACATATAACTATGCTGTTTTGAAGTTTAAGAGTCGGGAAGATTGCTGCACTAAATTCTAAATTGTATAAGCCCAGTAAAGAGCTGCATTGCGTAGCTTGAAATACCACTGACACCCTAGGCTAAAAGTCTAGCTTTCTGAATTTTGTTACAGTAATTGTAAATAGCTTCAGTAAGCATCGTTTAGCTTATCAGATTAATAAAATGACTTCTTGTATATGAACTATGATGTGGACGAGATCTGGCTATTTTTTTTATGTTGAGAGGATTCAGTTACTGTAGGGGTGTTTATAAAGCATCCTTCTGAAAAGGGGATGTTTTCATTTCAAGTCTCCACTTGCTTTCTAACAGTCATCTCAAACAAATACTGGAAACAGTTCAGGGTCAGAATTATTAATTTATTCTTTAGCATGAAAGCCAAATACAAATACCCCCAAGCATACAATATATATAATGCAAAAGCAAAGGAATAATAAAGTAGTGCCAGTCTTTTTTGGCAGAGACCAGGTATTATGAATTAATATGCTTGTAGTTCCAAGTGATTCCATGGATGATGAAGTCAATTTTTTTCTCTTACTCCAAGTAATTGTCAAATCATGCTCTTTCTAGAAGAAAATATATCCTTGTCTTAGCTCTGCGTAAAACAATCACATTCTTTCTTTTGGACCCTGAACTAGTAAGAAATGGTATATAAATCGCTTCTGTTCTTGTGTGACTGCACTTTAGTAACTGATTTCTCAGTAGCCAGATCTCAAAAATGTAAGTATGACTGCACGGGAAGCAAAACCATGCATAGATCACAAGGAACTTTTTACACTGTTGGGGGAAAAAAAAAAAGAGAAGTGAATCAGTGTTTTCAAATGTAGATGTTTTTGCATGAAGTATGGGGAAAAAGAAGTTGGCAAGAGACAAATGCACAAACTAGAAAAAAATCTACACAATAATTAAAAAAAGAGAACCGTTTGTTATGTAAAACTCTTCACCTGAGGTTGGACAATGGAAGTTTAAAATGTAGCTATAAAAATACAGGATTAAGACTTCTTAACCCGGAGATTGCATGCTTTTGCTTAGTTTTGGACTCATACTTTGATGTTTAATTTTTCAGTGTGTTAATGTAGCCTTGTTGGCGTAAATAAAACGGTTCACAGTTTCAGGTTTTTTCCATGGGGAGGGTGGAATTCTCATCTGCTTGTTGGGGGGAAAGAGATACCAGGCTCCGGCCTTGGATATGCATAAACACCACAACTTTAGAAAGCAGTTCTTCTGAGCACCTCATAGGTTACTGATTACGTATATTGCCACGTACAAAACTGTTTTCCTGCTTCCCCCCATTCTGCATTTTAATTGATACGTACGACTCTGTAGCTCTTTTTAATATTGTTATACTAACTTTCTCTGAATTGTGAATAACCAACTGAATTATTAGCATGCCAAATTCTAGAGATCTTTGAAAATAGCCTCTGTGCTTGTTTTAATAACAGAATGCTTATTAACGTAGAATAACTTGGTTTTTTGGTTGTTATTTTAAAAAGCGTCTATTAATCTAACTACCAGCTTGCTTTGCCTCTTGACATGCTCACTCGCCATCATGCTCACCCTTCTCTTCCAGATCCACTTCCTCATGATACTGTCTTCTAACTGGGCCTACTTAAAGGATGCAAGCAAAATGCAGGCCTACCAAGATATCAAAGCAAAAGAAGAGCAGGAGCTTCAGGATATCCAGTCTCGGTCAAAAGAGCAACTCAATTCTTACACATAAATGTTTGCCACAGTAATTCAGCAGAAGAGTTCTGTAGCTCTGACAAATCAGCAAATAGCTGCTCTGCAGTACAGATGTGTGTCTACCAAACAAAATTAGAGAGAAGTGCAAAAGCTTCACATTCCAGCTCCTGGAACACTTTAATAGGGAAATCTTCCCATGGGTAATCTTCCATCCTTTCATACAGAGAATGGAGGGTTTATTCCAGGCATTTTAAAAGGCAACACTTTACAAAAAGCGACCAAATGATTCTTCTTTGAGACTTTTGGTGTTTAACATTTGACTTGTTCTACAGCATCATGTCCTGCACCAAACCGTGGCAGGTGCTCCAAACCAGCAGGCAGGAGATCTGTGCAGACCTCAGGCACAGGCACGTGCACGGTGTGTGATTGAGTGTCTCCCAAACAAACCTGGAGCCACCTGGCATTCCTGGCGTAGGCTTCTGCTTACGTGAGGCGCAGCTACAGCATCTCCCAAGTTGCAAGGAGGCTGTCTTGGAACGTGGGCCACAGGAGCAGCACTCCACCCTGGTGCCACACTTGTCCATGATGAAGCCGTCACGTCCCTGTGCTTACCTGAGTGTCGAGCAGATGTCCCAAGTTTTAATCTTTTTATTAACTATTTAATGGAATGTAGACCCCTGGATCTGGATAATGATCCCCTTCTTTGAAAATAAATGTCAGCTTTGCCTTAATATTTATTTTCTATAAATGTCTTAGCATTTATATAGTGGCAGGAGACCATTATCCTACATTTTAAATAAGTGAAAAGTGTTACCTTATTAAAATGACACTGATTTGACTATTCCAAATGAGTGGATGAGAAAGTTTGCAGAGTTTTACACAAACAATAAAAATTACAGCCATAAAAAATAATACAGGATGTCCACCTTTTTCTATCTTGGTGCTTAGCAAATTTATAGTCAGTGCTTATGTGTTTTCCTTTTTACAAATTAATTAGCACACTAAGAAAACGTGGTGTTCAGAAAAAAAAAGAAAAACAAACAAACTGGTGCCATTTTAAAGTCATTACCCATAGAAGTCTGCCTTCTAATTAATGGTTTTTTTCAGAAGCATTCAGTGATATCTTGAGTATTAGTGATGGTATATTTGGTGTTTGTTCTATATGATATATATATATATATATAAATGTTGGGGGGGGAAGAAAAAATACATCATTCATTTGAAAAAATTAAATATTCAAGTCATACCCCTGCTAAGCTGATGTGTGGTTTGATAGTTCTAACTGTTTGCTGAATATACATCAAAGGAAGCACAAATTCCTTCAAATCAGTACTATGAGAAAAGGTATTTTTTGGGGGTATTAACTTCAACTATAATTTTTTTGTTAAATATTGAAGTCTAATTTGACAGTTTCAAAAAAGGGGCAAAGTTGATTGATGTAGAGCAAATATGACAAAATAGCCTAGTGTATGTTCTTACCTGTTGCATGAAGGAGACATTTCTACAGCAATGCAGGTGATGTTCTAGCCCAGTGTTTGCATAAGGGTAATAATGGAGGCAGTGTCTTAAAGCCTAATTCTTTTCTAATTCAGTGTAGCTATTACTGGGAGTTTTTGAAGTTTTGTTTAAGTAGTCTAATATTTTTATGTAAAGAGCATTAAATTTTGCTATGTATAAATTTTTGTAACCTAACAGTGAATCAATATTTTCTATCAGTGCCAAGGGCTTCCTGTAGTTACATCCAAGTGTTAAAATAAATATTTGTAGATAATAGACAACACTTGTGTATGCTTATTTGAAAACAGACCTACAGCTACTCCATGGCAGTGCATCTCTAGGCTTTTTGTCTCTATCCGAAGTGAAACACGTTGTGTTCCCTAGTTCCCCGCTCCCTCCTGCAGGGAAGGGGATGCCCTGTAGGTGCACGCTGCAGTGTGGTGAGGCAGCCAGTGTGTCTAGCATGAAGTAGTGGTAGTTGTTCCAGGCCAGCATAATGCAACAAGCACTACCCGTCCCGTTCCCGACACCGAACAGGAGGAGTCTCTCAGAAATTTTGTGAAGGCCAACGTGGCTGCAACAGCAAATTAAGCAGCATGTAAAATTAAGACTAGCCACCATCTCACAGTTTAGCTTCATTTCAAAAAGCAAAGTTTGTATCTGTCACGGTTTTGGTACATTGTGTTTCAACATCCAGTGAATTCAAGACAGAGCTTTGTTTTTTGCCCCTAAATTCTGTCAAACTTGGCTTCATGTTCTTGTAGTTAGATCAAGATGAGCAGCCTCAAATGCAGTGCAAGTTGTAATATATGCTGCCACCCAAAATTACTTCATTGATAAAAACTACTGTATTTTATACTGTAAATAAAGTTTAATGATCTTGCCTATAATCTACCTACAAAATACAAAGCTTAAATAAAGATGAGTTAAATAGCATTTTTATTTTAATCTCTCCGTTCTGGGCTGGTTAATACCAACAAGGTGATACATGAGATGGGCTGCTTTTGGAAGTGGTTGCTGCCCCTGCCACAGCAGTAGAATGGGCACGTTAGTTTGAGTCTGTCACACTCGACACTCTGAAACTGTGCAAGCCCAGTGTCTCCACGGGACACCTTTAAAAGCAGGTGATGATGTCAATGTTTTGTTACCTGCACACAGTTACTTTCACCCACACATTGCACCATTTGGAGGAGAAGGGGTTGGGAGGTGGGGGTTGTCAAAGTTTCCAGGAATTCAGTGCCAAAACAAATCTACCCAAACATCCTGATCAGTTTCTGTTCTCTGCTTTGTCCTTTCTCTAACCCCACCCAAGGGCTTCCTCCTGGATTAGTGGCACATCAGGACTCGCTATTTGAAGTCAATGACTGAAGTGATGAGACGGCTCAAAATCAGCTTTATTAATTTATAATTACACAGCCTGCAATGTTAGTGCTTAACATTTATTACAACTTTTTACAGGCAGAAAGCTGCTTCAACAACATCTTTCTTATCATAATAATTAAAATTAAAAAATCAGTAGCTATTGTTCACCAGAAGCTTTCATCCATGTCTCCATGAGAAATGTCTGCAACGCTGTATTGATTATAGAGAGAGAAGGTGGTATGAGTCCAAAGTAGTTCTTGTCTTAAATCTTAAATATTAATACTCATTTTAAAAAGAGAATAAAGAGACTGCCTCTGCTGCAATTCTCTTGATGTTTCAGGGAACTAATGGCAATAAGACAGACCTTAAGGGTGAGGATTTGGGCCTTCATTAACTGAAAGCCATTACCTATCTCTCAAAAAGCAGAACTATCTATCTGCTGCTTCTGTAGTGCTTACCCAGTGAAAACAACACTAGTGGTGCCATCACAGGAGCACCAGGGTAGGGTCTGCTTTGTTCAACAGCACTTTAAAGGCACACAAAATACTGAATCATTACTACGGTTATGGTGAGCCTTTAGGGTTTTAGTTTTTTTAACTGCTCCACCTTTTTTGCTTATTTTCAATTCTACGTCTTCAAATAAACTGAAAGACTTGATAGGAGGTTGTTTGATTTTTTTCCCTTTCGAGCAACTAAAACCTACATACCCTTATTTAGCAACGCCCAGAGAAAACCAGAGGAAGTGCCCGGGCTGTCGTAACTCAGTGCAGGCAGGCAGATCTTTGAAAAAACCATGTTAAAAGTCCATGATGCTACTGATAAATCAAACCTAGAGTCAGTGCTAGTAACAGACTATGGGTAAGGTGCAGCACAGACAAACCTTCACACATGGGGTCATCACCCAAGAGGAATCCCTCATCAACTCACTGTGAAGGAATTTGGATGCTGCTCAGTTGCAGACAAAAAGTTGTAACTGCCACAGCTACTGAAACAGATCACTGAATGCAGCTCCTAGATGCAAGTTAAGCACCACATAGTGCTTAACTTGCATGTATAAGAATTGGAAGGATCTTCAATTTTCCAATATATTTGTTCTTGATTGCTAATTTATTTTGCTTTTTAAGGAGGCAAATGTCTCTTAAGTGTAATTCATATTGTAACTATTTATTAATTTGGAGTAATAATAATTAGTATTATTATGTAGTAATAGCAATTAATATTTAGGATTAATATGTAGTAGTAGAAATTATTAATACATGAGTCTCACCTGTCATCCTTTTCACTAGATAGAAGTCCCTCTGAATGTGATACTTCTCCTATTTCTTCTTTTTTTGAATCCTGGCAACCAAGAGAAAAAACACACTTTCTATAACTGGTTCTTAAGTCAAAATGTAAGTGACTCTATTGATAGTATCTGTATTTTTAAAACACCTACCCTATGTCTACAAATACTACATTGAATCTAGAATAGTAACACTTTGGAAATTCAGATTGGATCATGTGTGAACAAAGCATCCTTCATTTCTTTCACTGAAGTAATGTCCACTCATACCTCTTCTTTAATGTCAAATGTTCCATTTGGCCAGAATAAATCCTATTAGTTGTGTTAGTGGAACACAAACTGACCTGTGTAGATTCAAACTGTATTTAAACACAAACTAAAAATTGAGGACATTTAAGTTGTAGAATCATAGAATATGCCGAGTTGAAAGGGACCCACAAGGATTATTGAGTCCAACTCCTGGCCCTACACAGGACCATCCCCAAGAGTCACACCATGTCCCTGAGAGTATCATCCAAACGCTTCTTGAACTCTGTCAGGTTTGGTGCTGTGACCACTTCCCTGGGAAGCCTGTTCCACTGCCCAACCATCTTCTGGGTGAAGAACCTTTTTCTAATATCCATCCTAAACCTCCCCTGACACAACTTCAGGCCATTCCCTCGCGTTCTGTCACTGGTCACCACAGAGAAGAGATCAGTGCCTGCCCCTCCCTCTTCCCCTCACAAGGAAGTTGTGACTGCAATGAGGTCTCCTCTCAGACTCCTCCAGGCTGAACAGACCAAATGACCTCAGCCACTTCTCATACAGCTTCCCCTCAAGGCCCTTCACCATCTTCACTGCCCTCCTTTGGACACTCTCTAACAGCTTAATACCTTTCTTATATTGTGGTGCCCAAACCTGCACACAATATTCAAGGTGAGGCCTCCCCAGTGCAGGGCAGAGCGGGACAATCCCCTCCCTCGACCGGCTGGCGATGCTTTGCCTGATGCCCCCCAGGACATGGTTGGCCTTCCTATTGTCCTAGTACCTAAAAAAAACAAACTAACAAACCCCCTGCCCAGAGGACACCAGCAACCCTTACAGAAGAAAGTTTTCAGTGTTTTTTCTTTTGGATCATCACACTTTCTCCAATACAAAACCAAACACTCTGCTCTGCAAGTTGTTACATAAAGTTTCTAAATGAAGAAAAAAACTAAAATGCGAGTATTGTTTTCGTTCTAAGCATGCCTAGCAAGACACAAATTCAGTCAATAATATTTTTGGGACCATGTTTTGATGATAATCACCTTGTTTGAGAGATCCTGCTCTCTGCTTTGCTGAATTATTCTCATGTATTTTTCTAATGGATTTGAAAGAGGATCCTTTACATGATCTTCAGCACCAGAATTGCTATTCACAGATTTTACTCCCTCCTTATCTTCTTTTTCTTCATCTATTGTCATCGAGTCCTGGATATACTTAAAGACACAAAAAAGTAAGATTAAATACTGATCAGAAAAATACCTTTATACCTTAATGCCTGCACTATGTGCAGGATTTCATGTTAACCTCAGTAGAACACATCTGTCTAAACAGCATTAAACTTATCACATGCCGTTCAAGATGAAATGTTAAGCTATTGCTTCCATTCAAAAAGTGATATTCAGGAAATCCCACTCTAACCCTGTCTGGATGTCCGAGATGCTGTGGGGCCTGAGGCTGTGATGTGTGACAACTGCGTGTGAACTGAAGATGATGAGCAGGCACAGACATGCAAGTTTCCTGAAGGGCCTCATTTGCTGGTGCCAAGGGTTGTGTGAGCATGTCTTATCAGTACCAACCACTGCACTGAATCAAATTAACCAATTTAAGGCTGAGGAGAGGAAGATTAAATGGTCGGGAGCAAAAAATAAGTTTTACACAGGACCTAGAAATCCAGAACACTATTTAAACACAAGTTAATAAACACTATTTAAACAAGGAGTAATAAGCAGATGGACATTAACATGTTCTGGTGGTGTCCCACCTGCACTGGTCCAGACCAGAAAGACAGTGAATGTATAGCTTGTTCCAATTGCCTGGTGACAGTGGACTTCCAAGTTTTGCCATAAAACTGTAGTTTCCAGTTACATGAAGCATGGAAGGAAAAGCATCTATTTCCAGTGAAAAAGTTACTTGGCATAAGGAGACATTCTAGTGAGACTCTAGTTGATCATACAGGTACATAAAATAACTTAGCCTCTGATACTTCCACTTCATAGAATAAAATCTATTTTTAAACAAGTGGCACACACAGCAATCCTAAAATGCAGGGCACTACAAAGCTCCATTACTTATTAAGTTACCATCTCTTTGTTAAGCTTTTCCACTTCTTGCTCGCTTTCCAAAGCTTCCTGTTGTTCTCTCTCTCTCCTTTCTTCTCTTGCTTTCCTTTCTTCTAAGTTTTCCTCAACTTCTCTGTTCTGTTCTTCAATCTGTCTTTGATCCAGCATCTCTGTGAAAAATTATTTCCACATCTGTCATTTGATTTATGTAGTTCAGTAATTGCTACAAGAGCATACAAATAAGTACCAGGCTCCTGTATAACATTAATAGTAAATGAAAAACAACTGGATATACTGTTTATACATACATCAAAATTATTCTTGGGTATTGGGTAATGTTTTTTCCCCTGTAAACATTTTCAGCCTGATACTTTCAGCCTTAACTCACTAAGAGTTAAGCAGTAGAACCGAAGTAGAGGCGAGAGAGTTGACAAGTCTATGACACTTCTCATTCCTCTCATGGGCATTCTCATTAAACCTTTGTTATCCCAAAGTCCATTTTACTATATTCTTCCATCTCTGCAATGTGGTTGGATACAATTCTTTATACTTATAAAGCAAAGTACTTAAAACCCCTTTGAAATTTACTGCGGGACACACTGCTGATGTGACCAGTGTATTTAAAGAGCAGTCTACATAGAACAGCATCAGATAGTAACAAGAGGGGCAAACTTAAGTACTGGGAATCATGAGATGCTAGAAAGGTCTTCTCTAAATAAAAATAATCATAATGCTTCCATGTAGAACAATTAGAAAAGCAGTATGACTGAAATCATCCTCATCTACCCAAAGAATTAAAACAGCCTTGTGATAATAGTTCACCAACAAAGTCAAGAAAAAAGAAAAAAAATCCAGACAAGCAGTACATAAAATACTTTAAAACAAAACATTTCATGTCTTATTTCTATCAAGAGCAGAAATTTCTATCAGGAGCAGAAATTATATGTAATAGTTATCCTAAAGAAAAAAAAAATTCAAATCACCTCTGCAGAAGCTGGACGGGGGGGTGGGACAGGTGGCAAAATATTAAAATGAAATTTATCTAAAACTAGGGTGAAAAAAAGTCATCCTCATACAGAACAGCAAAAGAAAACACTCCTTCCTCTTTAGTATAACATTAGCACTTTTTGGAAAATTTTTCAATCACACCAGCATACACACCTACAGAGTGTTAAATATTTGGCTTTTTGATTACACATTTGACATATAAAAAACATATTTTATTTTCTGTCTGAGCTGAGAACTCACTTAAATCCTGAAGTGAAGTGGTTGTTGCTGGCACAGGAGCTGTGACACAGTTTCCATTAACGATGTCCCCAGATGGAAGCAACACATCACTTTCACACTCCTCTGGCACGTCCCCCTGATCTGGAGATGAAATTTGAACAATGGCTTCATTATTTTGTAATTGCAAAAGTGGAGCACAGTAATGGACACAAAGTGTGGGAATGGCTGAATTAGAACACATAAATATCAGCACTAATTGAGCATTTTCCCCTTCAGCTTGACCATCTCCCTAAAGATTAAGAATTATCATAGGCATGATACAGAATTGTTAGTTTTGAAATTAGTTATTGCAACACATCTGTTTATAAAGTCAAAACAGAAGAAATATGCAACACAAACCCAAAATGCTTTAATTTCTTTTCATAATCAAGATACAGGTCACAGAAAAATTACTTAGCTCATCCTTTCTATGGATATAAGAACAATCTTTAATTACTGATCACACACTCTTTATTGTGAAGCTTGCCTTCTTCAGTGCACAGGATGGATGCTAACTCATATATTCTACATCACGCTGTCTTCTCCCTGTGCAAAGTGGCTCTGAATTCACAAAACCACAATTACTGTCCTTTCTCTGTGATCACTGCTATGATACTCAACTACTTCTTACTTAATTGCAAAACATGCAGACTGCTACTATCTCAATTTTATGGGAAAAAGAAAAAAAAGAGATTAAAAAAAAGTTACATGTGGCCATTTTCTCTAGGTAGCCAACCTGAAATACACAGGACCATTCTCCCAAGCATTTAGTATAACACAGCACAGAAACCTTCTATATCTCCATAGGTTTGGGGTAAAGTTTAGAAAACATCAATATTCCATCCTTCAAATACTATCGATGTCTCAAGCATTTTTCTTTTCTGCATTATAATAAAACTGAAATATTTTGCACAAAGAAAAACGAGACAACCAAACTGATGGGCCTCTCTCTCAGAATGGTTTGAATTTCTGTAAATTACAATTCTTTTAAAGGAACTATAGATGAAAGCATCACAGAAAAATTCTGCCAACCTGTCAGTCTAGCTAATTTAGTAGAGCGTTTTCAGCTTCTTACAGAAGCAATGAAGTCCTACCAGCTTCAACCATGAAAATAAATTCTATATTTTTTTCTGTTTTTTTTGGTAAGACCAAAATAATGGGCTATCACACTCGAACGAAAATGTATTCTGTTTAAATTATAAAGCTATCAATAACAACAGTATTTCCATATGAGGCACCAGTAAGCGTCAAGGTACGTAATATTTAAATAGTCAAAAAATTCCTTTCACAAGTAGGTCCCTGTAAAATATTATATCTAACTTCTAAATGTCTGCTAACCACATAAACAAACAAAAAGACCCAAATCAAAACCAATGTAGTACAAAACATCTTTAAATTATCCTTCGGCAAAGGAAAAAAAAAGGTAAGTTTCTTTGTACACTTTCACTCCCTTATGTAAGGGTGGACAGTGAGAAATGACTGTTCCCTTAAGATGAGCACATCATTTAAAAGCAATTTCTACCAACAGAATCTGCCAATCTTTTCTTGCTAGAGCTCACTCACAGTAGGGCTAAAAGATCTCCATATTTTCTGACATCTCCTTCACTTCATCGTTTTTAATACTCTTATCTTTTTCCTTCATTATATATTTTTCTGTATTTAATTCTTTGATTTTACATTCTTATCCCACCTCTCCCTGCAAGTCCTCCTGAGTTACCTCCTCCCCTCTTTAGCCAGTCTGATTTCCTCCTACATACTGAGATTGTCTTTTGATGCAGTCGGACCCAACTACAGTACTATTGATTGAAAATCATCAGCATATGTGAACTCTCAGAACTACTGACTACCACACATCACTAAATGCTACAGCAGTACCTGACTTGTGTACAGCATCTACTCAGTCCTAATTGCCAACAAAATGCCAGTCTCTTATCATATGTAATAAAATAGAAGTGAAATATGTAATGTATTCCCCAAAGCCTCTCATACAAAATTGAACAAATAAATCTAAATCTAATTAAAATGTGAGATGAGTAGAAATCATTAATGGCTATGGGCTTGGTTCACATTCAACTAATGCACTTAAATCTTATAAAAAGGAAATTAAATGAGATAAAAAAAATATAACTGAGTACTGAATAAAGCTTCACAGAGAAATGTACAGATGAGGCATCAGCTTCTGCTACTTACTATCACTAACGAAACACTATCAGCACATTTGCTGTTGAAATAAACATTATCTTTTTTGGTTGGTTCATTTTAAAATACTGAAAGTCGTGTTCTCACAGGTCCAGGAGAGCAAGCAAGGGCATCACTCCACTTTCCATATGACCTAACCACAACCAAAAGAATAAACCAGTCTGGGACCAAGGAAAACACACCAGTTAGAATGACTGGTTTCAAAGAAAATATCCCTAACTCTCCCATAGAGCAATCACTACCTCTTCACCAATTATGAGTTTAATCATACCACACACTGCCACATCTCCACCAGTCTCAAGACGTCACAGACCTAACAAAATCTGGAAATGGGAAACATGTTTAGGTTGCTGTTTGCATCTTTCTCATTGATGACTTCATTCACTTCAAACCCACAGTTTCTGGGAGATCAAGCTGCTCAGGCCAAACATTAGGATGCCACTCAAATGCAGAAAAACTAGGAAATAAAGCCAGTAACTGTGCTTCTGTTTCTCTCTCCGTATGCAAATGGCTATAAAGTGCATTAAGTTTTATTATCCTCCTCTTTCTAAAGTACCTTAGTTACATCAAAGATTTTTGAAAACTGACTCTACATCATATAGAGACAAGGAAACATTTTATAGCATGCAATCCATAGAGAGGAGAAATGCAAATAAATAAAATGCTGACCTCATAGAAAAAAAGGATAAAATTCAGGTTTCAGTAATTGAACCACATGTTCCAAAACTTCTCAGAGATGCTGATTAATGACAGCATAATTGTGAGAGCTCTTCACATATTTACACACAGTGTAAACTAAATTCTAATTCATAACACTATTTTAAGCCTCAGTTACTGAAGGAAAAGTTAAGAGCATATCCAATGGCTGCTGAAACATCTTCAGAATCACAATCTAGTAATACTTTTTTTGATATTGGTTTGTGGTGAACGATCCTTGGAGTTCTACTTTATGCAGTAAATATAATAAAGCCTCAATGTAGTTGATATACTAGTACACTTTTCTGTTTAAAAAAAAATAAAATAATCATACACAATTTTAAAACATTCTAAAACAACTGTCCAACCTACAGCATTAAGCAGAACAAGGTTATGAAAGATTTCTGAACAAAAAGAATGTTACAAATTTCACAACCAATTCGACTTCAGTGTCTAGTTATTACTACATATCATTATCTAAAAATGCAAAAATGAAGAAAATTAATCCTTTGTCATCTAAAATAATTGTTTTTCTTATTTCCAAAATCAGTCAGAAATTTTTCTCTCCAACTACAGTCTTAAAACTATGAAGACAATTGTCCTAAAGCTGTTAAGCCTCAAGGTGTTAAACAAACTGTCTGAAATGCACTAAAACTTACCTTCAAGAGAATAAATGTGTTCTTCAAGGTCCTCGTACGTTAGTTTCTTAGGTTTGTGGATATCACTGAGATCTTGTTTATCTGTTTGTTGACTCTGAAGTCTGAAAGAATAAGGAAGAACATAAATAACTTAATAAATATAAATGCTGAACTTTGAAAAAAAATAGCAATCTGAGATTTACTCACATGCTAAGCAACAGACTAAACCAAACCTAAAATCCATGCAACTGAAACGCTGGAACTTTCTGACTCAGGGTATTGAACTCCATTCTCTAACTTTTACCAAAAGTCAACTCCATCTCTCTGATAGCCATCTCCCTGCAGCCTTTCCCCAAGGCCTTTATATGACATCAAGTCATTACATTAAACCAAAATATACTATCAAAAGGAGTACAAATGAGTAAGAAAAAAACAACAAAAAAGGAGAAATACAATGAACTGTGACACTTAGTCAACTGAAATTAAGAAATTTGCCTTTTTAAGCTCTGTGTTACAGTTTAATTCCCATTTTGGTATCATCTGAACAGATGTGTTTGAAATGTATTAGGATTAGATGTCTGGCAAAACATAGACACAGGGGTGAAAAAATCTGGGTGCTATGAAAAATGGGGTTAGTGCCCTCATTCTAAATCCCCGTTTATCTCATCAGAAAGATAATATGAAAGAACAATGTCTCCCACGTGACCCTGCCACTAAAGTCTGACCAGAACCAGAATGGCAAAAGGAGTGCAGGTCACTAATGAAATTCAGCAGCAGCGCTTCATAAAGGAGCTTACTTCACACCAGCTGGTGCTCTTCATCACAGCCTAAATATATTTGTGCTTACAATTTCTAAGAAATTCAGGTCTTCCACAGGGCAAAAGTGGAGAACAAACAAAACATACCCCCATAATGAGATTTGTTCATTAAAAAAATGTAAATCTGGGCCCAAACAAATAAATTTGTATTGTCAGAAAGATAGTTTAGTGTCAGTGGGGAAAAACACCCTGTAAATTAAATAGGACAGGGTAAATGGAAGTTCAAGTTTTTGGAAGTCTGTTTCATGTTTTGAGTCTTTCCTTCCCAGAAATGGTTAAGTGTTAAATAATTCTTAAGGATGCAAGTTTCAAGGACATGCATGCCACTTTCTTCAGTACTGTGTCCTGCAACACTACTAGAAAGACAGAGAACCCCCTGCCTCAGTAACAACCCTCAATCAGTTTCTTTAGGCCTAAACAAACAAACAAACAAAAATTTAGACAATAATCTGCCTTATCACTCTAGTCTTCCTGTCTGTGTTTATTGGCTTTCTTCATACCACTCATATCTTGGAACGTAAATAAACAAGGAGCTTCTGTGGTCACAGAAGCAATTGTTCTTCCTCACTGACATAGGTCTGACTTCTAACGGCTTACTGGTGTTACAGGATATTTTCTTTTCAAAGAAGTTCCCATTGCCACTTAAAATCTACACGTCATAAACTAATCCCACAGTACACATCAATAATGTGGTATTTGCCTAATAATGAGAGTAAATAACTGGAAAAGCCCACACAAGCATTTCTCAAATATTTCACGTAACAGAAAACAGTCCAAGGCACAAGACATTAAAAAAAATATGCAACAAAAGAATGTTGAATTTAAGAAAGTCTTGGGAAAGCAGCAAGTCCAAGATAACTACTGAGACCTTACACCCTTGCTTTGTCATAAGAAACCCAAGAAAACAACTGCAACCCACAGCTGCCTGCCCAGACCTGGGTCTGTTCTCTGCAAAACAACCTGCTCATACTGTTCACTCTTCAAGTAGGATGGACTCTACAACCTCCTTCAAAGTATCGTCCCTCACAGGATTAGAGCATTTTCCCATATCACCTTCACAAGCAGGTTAACATTCAACCTTCACTTTTTAAGGTCTGTCACAGAAATAAAGGAAATCTCTGACATATGATAGAAGAGGTGAATGAGTAGGGAAAGGAGAGACAGCCTTAAAGGAACACTTAGGAAAGTAACCTCACAGTCCCTAAAAATCCCAACAGCTCATTTTCAAGGCCAAGAACATACAGGCTCTCCAAAAATTCTAACCACATAAGAGAGCCTCTCTACATTAAATGGATCTCGAGGCCTTGATAACAACAAAATAAGAAAGCCCTTCGAATGCCTCCTACAGCTGCCCCACGACAAGCTGTCTTTCTTCACTCATCAAATCAGGAATGATGGCTAGCAAGTTAAGGCCAATTCCATGGTCTCTTCTTAGGAAAAAAACATTACAAGTTAAATACTTCTAATAGAAGCTTTTTATGAAAATACATATTCAGGATTCTCAATTTTGGAGAGTGGAGGCAACAGTGGCCATTAAGAATAGAACTTTACATATGGAAACAGGAGAAACAGAGAAAAAAGACAAGTCATTTTTATGCAAATCTTTAATTTTGTCAAGTTATTTATTTACCTAAATAAGATTTAAAAAAAAAGAAAACAACAAAGAAAAAGAGAAAAGTTGTGCTACCCATCCCATTCTCACATGCAAAGGAGACTGGAGGATCCTATTTTGAAAAGAGGCACGTGAACAAGGTCTTCAGAGAGAAAAAAAAGTAATAAAGTTAGCATTACAGCTCATTAATAAATGAAATGAGAATGTACAATTGCCTTCATTTAAATTCCCAAACAGGCAGCAGAAATTCAAATGCTTCAATCAGCAAAAGCTCATCAGTCAGGTCACAGATGTGAAAAATAGACACAATTAAAGAGATATTGCTTCGCTCAAAGCAAACCAAAGCTTGTTTTTTTATAACTAAGTTCCTCTGGAGGTATGATATTCAAAAATGGAAATCCTTATCCACCTTTAAAAAAGTTTTCACTTATAAAATTAATGGCTTGCTTGATTTGTAAAAGCAGCTATCACTGTGAACAGTTAGATAAACACTTCTTTAAATAGCAGGTTAAAAATGTTGCTTTGTAAACAATGTTACCTGATTTTCTGGGCATGACTGGATGGTGAGGAAGGAACAGACTCAGAAGATGAAAGCAGATATGGCTTTGAAATAGGAGAAAGCACTTGGTCAACACTCCGCTGTGAAGAGGTAAGGGATGAGCTCTTGATGTCTGCAAAATAAAAATCCCACAATTTATATTAGTTATTTGTCCTACCACTTCTCAGACAAGGCTGATTGTACAACACATGCATTACTGAATTGCGCAGGTACGACTACTCAAGGGCAACTAACAACCAGATCTCAACATGAACTTTCTTGTACTGGTTATTTCTCTTCTTCCTTTACCTCTCCTGTGTGGGAATTTTCCTCCACAACCCTTCTCCATCATCATCATATTGTTACTCCTCACAAAGTCGATCATTCTCATCACCCCATAGTATGACCATGTTCACCACAAACTGAAGCCCAACAGCAAATAACTTCTCCTATGCTGGGCACTAGAGGAAGCACTCACAGTCCTGGATTTCAAGCTGTGCTTACTAACCAGCAAAAGACAATGCTTGAGGTCTTCCAAAGGCTATTCTTCATTATCAAATTTAACCTACAGGTTTCACTTTCTACAGATTGGTGAAAGTGGGCGACAAAGAAAAGAAGAAAATACTTTAAGATTCTATCCTTTTATCAACAGCTGTGAAGTTATTGCAGAAAGAAACAGATAGTATGACTAGAAGTCTTGAGTTTTCTAAGAAACCAAGGTAAAAAATAAAACTGCATTAAGAAGGCTTTTAATAAAACTTGCGAAGCCCAGCACTTCGGTTAAGTTTTGCTTTGCAATTCTAATTTTCCTTTCCTGTGTAGCTGCACAGGTCTTTCATTACTAAACTACAATCTACTAATTTTCCCACAAGATATGGTATTCACTAAATAAGCAGGAACTGTTGTTTTTCTTCTCTTTATTGATCAAAGAGTCAGTGTTTATTTGGTTCAAGGGATAGATGAAAAGCCACTATTAACACTTCCACACCTGAAGTTCTTTCAGGTGGTCATATAGAAGTGCTACCTGTTCATGGTGCACATCACATTGCAAAAGTCAAGATGCTTCAGACAACAGTTGCCTGTGGATTTTTATCTCCAGGCAGCCCCTAGGCCCACACAACACAGTTGAACACCCTCTAAGGAAGATGCACACTAATAGAATGACACTAATAGCAGACACATTGTACTCATGTACTGGCAGTACCTGTTTGTGGTGGGAACCCCTCAGCTCACCCACGTCCAATCTTCTTTATAAAATAACTTGTCAAATTTTCACATGCAGAACAAATGGACAAGAACAGCACATAGTACTTACCACATGCACCTCCCTGCCATAATACATCCTGTATGTTAGGACACAGGTGACACACAAGTCACCTCATACAGTAACTTACTACAACCTACTACTATTTACAAATTATCTAGGATTGACCTTACTGAATTTCTACTAAAAGACAAATAGCTGAGATCTTTGGCTCACAGCATGCTGTCTGCAAGACTCTGATCAACCTTGCCCTTTTTCATCAGAAGGTATAAAGCTTGGTCAAGTAACGATCAAGGTGAAAAGCACTGATCACGTAATAGGAAGCATGGGTCAGTTGGAAATCCAAACTTCTTTCTCAGTAACTGTTTCCTGGTCCGTGTTACTGCCTGTTAGAGACAGTAAGCATGAGAAAATAGAAAAGGATCCTGCCCTATTTCTAGTTGCTTTTAAAGAAATGGGCTTACTCCTTCCCAGCAGAAAGTCAAAGCTGAAATATGTCCAATGTGGGCTTGGGAAGGAAAACAGTCAAATGCATGAGCTAATTTAAAGGAAGAGAAAAAAAACGCGTAATCCTTCCACTGGCAGTTAATTTAGTAAAACAGCTGTTAGATCTGCCAACTGCAAGTATTGTAGAGGAGGACAAGCTTCTTGCTTTTATTCTCCAAAGATAGGTGCTGACAGCTGAGCTGCACTTAACCTCACTTAAAGCAAAAACAAATCTCAGACTCACATGCATGGTATCTTTTACCTCTTTAAATTTACCCTCAGTTGTTCAGACTGGTTATTTTCAACAGCACTGCAAAGCTCCACAGAAGGTGTCCAGAATGACTTACAGTTTTCTAGCAAAACCACATCTGGTGTTTCAGCCATCTCTAGCATAAAAAGATAACATATATACCAGTATAAAAGCACTCAGAAGACTCTTGAAAGAGAGGTGACATACCAGTGGGGAAGCAATCTAACTGGAAGCAGACAAATCAAGCTAACGGCACGTTACCACTGAAGCTCCTGTGCTTACTGGGGCACATACCAGCTGCAGCCTGGTTTCCTACACTACATACCACTCAATTTCTGTAACTCCTAAATCAGGTAATGCACTCTTATCCATCTCCAGAGCCAGTCAGTCTTGTGCATTAATAAAAGAACTGATTCACTGGAAAAAAAGAGATCTGCCATCCTGTAACTAGCCATGAAAAAGTACAAAGACAGGAAGGATTGCTAAGGTTATGCACACAACTCTAGCTTTAACATTTCCCAATTTTTCAACAAAACCCTCGTGTTATGAACAATTTTGTGTGTGTGTAGTATTAAACAAGTAGTCTGAGGATATTTTATATAGAAGTTGACAGAGAGAACTTAAAACATGAAAGACTGCTTTGGAAGTTTAACTTTCAAATACGTTTTCAGTAACAGAGCATGATACTCTACATGCAGAAACACAGGGACAGCCACAATCAATCAGAGTGTTTGTAACCTGTTTTTAACAGTGCCTGTTAATAACAAACTAAACTAAAATTGGAAAGGAGAATACCCACCCAAACTTTCCTCAATTGAGACTTTTTTGGATCCTCCTGACAGAGAAGTTTTGTTTCTGCATCTGCAGTTGTTGCCACAAGAGCAATAAATTACACAACTTACGGTATGAAAAAGCACTTCATTCTTTCCTTTCAATGTCATGGGATTCTGGGGTCTGTGAAGCAGTAATTAATCGATCCCTTTTCACCTTTTCCACATCACTCATTGTTTTCCAGATTTCCCACAGTCTACCTCAGCCAACTCTCTTCCAAATGAAGCTGCCCTTGTATTTAACCTTCCTTTACGGAGAAGATGATCATTATCTTTTTTTTTTTTTTTGTTACTATCTCTTCTTTTTCATCCTATTAAATCCACTTTGAGCTAGGGTTACAAGAATTGCATCACTCAAGGAGCAGAAATACTGCAGATTTGAAACAACATAATTTTCTAAAAAAATTAAATTTCTTCTCTATTTTGCTTGCTTTTCTGTATATGGTCTTAAAAAAAAAGGAAAAAAGAGACTAAGTAATTATTAGACACTGTGAAATTAATAGAAAATTAAAATTTTTCAACCATGACTAAACCCTTCCCCCTTACAATTGCTCAGGAATATTTGATAAAGATGTCACAGCAAAAACAACAAACAAAAGCAAATCTGGACCTTTCAGACTGCAAAGCTCAATTTAAGAGAAGCCAAAGCAGTCTTCTGCTGCACACATTAACCAGAACAGTTAAATGAAAAGTTAGAAATACAAAAGGGATACCATTAATGTTGCAAAGTAGTTATACTTCATAGCAACCATTGAATGAAACTCTGCATATCATAAGGTTACACCTGTAGTGCATTATATGGCATAGTCTTCTCTTGAGAGCCACTTAAGACATGTTTAACTTCCCTCAACATATTTCTCCAGTATTTGTTTCCAGGAATAAGCAGTATTCCAAGCAGCTAGTGTATTTTGTCTCTTGCAAAACGACAACTCCTGACTTCTGCATCTTCGCAAATAATAAACAAGGGAAAGACTAACACTGCAAAATCTTTCTCTTCCCATAGAGCAAGAGGAACAGTAAATAAAACTCCACTACTGCACCACATTAACAATCATGACTTACCATCTGGAATTTTCTTGTTACTGAGATCTCTCATGGATTTGGAAATGGGAGTAGAAGAAAGGCGTCTTGACGATGATGCTCCTCTCTGTGGTGGTGTTAAGGGATTTTTAAAGATATCAGCCTGCCCAGTTCTTTTGATGTGTTCTTCACCTCTTGGACTGCTCAGAAGGGAATGCGGGAAACTGGGATTATCCTCTACAAGTTCATGCTGGGTAGTCAAAGGGAGTCCACTAAGAGCATGCTGTAGAATTAAAGGAGACTCCGTCTTTCTTGGTGTTCTGCTTGCAGCTGCATTCTGTATGACTCTGTGTTGGTAATTCCTGTAAGCTTCTTCCAAGTACTCTGCCTCTTTTGACAGCTCTTTAACTCTAGCCCAGGTCTGCGCGATGTACTCCAGGTCAGAATCCGGGGAAGCACTGCGTGGCTGTAACTGCTGGCTGTCTCTTGGCACAGCATTTACCTGCATCACATCAGTCATAACACGATTCTTCAGGAAGGCACTATCCACGTAAATATCATGGGGTACAGCTCTGTCACTGGTGAAGTCAAGGACAGAGCGATCGACAAGCGAAGGTTTTGGGTTCCGATACACTTCATTTTCCAGAGCTAAATTATAGCAAGAGAAAGTGAGTGACACTAAAGAGAGAGAGGGAGACCCATAACAAAACAGAAATAGTAAAACGTGGCATTTAAATTCCATTTTGATCAAAATTATTTTAACATGGAATTGGCTTCTATTTTGAGAATTTAATGGGTTGATTAAATGTATTTTTAATGTGGCTACAAAGCTGCAAATTAACGCTACTATTTTTTATTATTTAATCCTTCCATGTAAAACTACCTTAAATACATACTCTACAATGTTATTATTTAAATTATGTTTAAATAAAGAAATAAACATGAAAACATCATCACTTTGGATATCTTATATCTAATCATGCTGTTAAAGGCTGAAGAACACAAGGCATGTCACAAGTCTTAACAGTTTCCTTCTATTTAGAACAAAAAAGAATTTTTGGAGAAAAACAACATAGCACACAGAAAATATTATAGGCTTGTTTTTCTTAAAGTACTAAAAAATTGTCATTTAAATTGCATGTTTTGGTGCTGTCTGCTTCCTGGCTTGCACTTGCATGCTTCAACAGGCCCAAAAGACCAATCTATAGGGCTGTTTCTTTCTCAGCAAAATTACAACCTTGATTTTTATTGTACATAAATGCTTCTTCAATGACTTCATTAACTCTGATGTAAATAAGTCCCTGCAGTACTTACAGTCATTTAATTAAAACATATATTTGCTATTTTGACACAAATAAATTTCCAATTCCAAATGGTACTGATACTTGTACCATAAATGAAAATGTACATATTGAGTTAGTGAATAATATAAAATATTGCATATACTGAATTAATATGAAACACATTATATATAATGTATAATCATTGCAGAATTCAATTCCATATTTTTACATTAAATATACATCCCAAAACTTTTACTTACAATACTTGATATTAGTAATTTGACAAAGGCATCTTTAGAACTACATTTCTTCAGCAGACTGAATTGCTTTATGCAAGTGCCTCTGTTTCTAATGCCCATACAAGATAAGTTAGGTAAAAGTTATTAGCCTTGACAAATTCTGTTAATGAGTCCGACTTAAATTTCTGAGGTATGTAATACAATTTCAAATTGATTATTCTTATTATGAACATTCAGGAATCAAAATGCATTAAAACACAACTCGCCTGCAGGAAAATGCTGTTTATGTTATCAACAAACATTATTGCCTTCATACTGAGGAAAAAACAGACAATAAAAATATGCAAATGTTCAGGGAGGAAACTTTTCCCTTCTTCCTGTATATTTTTTTCTGAAAGGAAGTTTTCATGAGTTTGCTTTTTAAACTGGGCTTTTAAATAGATTTTGATTTTAAACTTTAAATCTGCTCCCTGGTGGTATATTAGTTCTATGCAACTGCAGCTTTTTTAAGCTTCTGGAAATTCTTACACTTGTCCTTAAAGGACTGCTGTGGTTTAAGATACAAACCTGCCTGTGTTTGTTTCACTTGCAGTTTCAGTTCTTCAACCTGCATGTTCAGTTTTCTGACAGTAGCTTCGGACTCTAACAGTTGGGTCTCTAGCTGGGCACAACGCTCAACCTATAGGAGATCAAGAGAAAAACAAATCCTAGCATAATTAAAAAAAAAAAAAGAATAATTTCAACAGGCTGAATACTTGCTTTCTAAATGTTTTTCAGGTTCAGTCAAACCATTATCACATAATATCCTACTGAGAGTCAGTACTGACAACTTGTTGACTTGGAAAGATTTACTTTGGTTATGTTGGGTTGGTTTTATTTTTTGGTAGTTTTTTTGTGTGGTATGTCTTTTGTTTTCTTTAGAGCTGTTTACATAAAAATAATCACTGTACAAACAATCCTTCTAACTACATGCCAAACAGCCTGCACAGGCAGATGGATGAATGTGAAAAAGATGACAGGAAGAAGAAAGGATTCAAATAATTTAGAAACAATAATTTACCTTACTTTGTAGCTGCTTTTCCAAAATCTGCTTACGACTCTCAAATTCATCCAGCACCAGCTTCCTAGAGTGCTCCACTCTCCTCAGCTCCACTTGGCAGGCCAGGTACTCTGCTGAGGGCTGGGACAGCTCTACCCAGAAAGAGAAATACGAGACACTCAGACGAGTGTGCACTTTTCTACATGATACCCCTTGAAAACATAAAGATGATTTGTTTTTATGAACATAACAAGGCTTTGCCTGAATAAACTACTTGGGCATTTTTTTTCTTCCTTTTACAAAGGACTGAAATTTTTGTTGGCGTAGTCATACATCTCTACCCCCCTATAATCTCAAACATTAAAAATACTTGGTATTTATAACTGTAGTTAGGCAAGCACTTAATAATGCCATGTTCTTTTACCATGGTTAACCATACTAATGCTATGGTTAGAAATATTGCACTGCTTTTTTCAAAGGGTGAAAGGAATATCCTTCATATTATAACTACCACTTAATTCAGGATTTCTACCATACACACATATAAAAGAAAATAAACTTATGTCAAGGACTGTTTAATTTTATGCAAACATTAGCTTGGGTTTCATGCAAACTACAAGTAAACATAATACAGAGAAAGTATTTTAATGAAAATCTATTTCTAAACAAATAATTGTAGAGAAAGATAAACAAGAGAATTACTAAATCATTCACACTGACTGTCTCGGAGATGCTGGTTCTCACTGCGAGCCTCATCCAACTGTTGCCTAAGTAGTTTATTCTGCACTTGGAGCTCCAATTTCTCCTCCTTTAGCAAAGGATAGTCTGATAACTCTTTCAGTTTCTCTGTCAACAACTGATTCTGTTTATTTGCCAACAGAACCTGAGCCTTCACTGACTCCAAATCCAGCTGCAAATAAAAAACAGTTTAGAAGCTTATGAACCTCTGTACTACTTAACAATTATTTTTAGTTCATATTTTCTTTTTTATTAATGCACCTTAACTGCACCAATTAGAATACAGCTTCTTTAAATTCATATTTACAATTACCTCAAGCTCTTTCGTGCGTGATACAGCTTGCTTGAGTTCCTCTTTTTTCGAATTAACAGCAATGGCTTCTTCATGCAAAAGCATGGCTTTCTCTGCAGGGAGGATTACAAATGTTGAATTAAAATTAGCAGAGTATTACAGTAAAAAACTGTATCAGCAAAAAACAGTTTTAAGCTGCTAAGCCCAACATTCGATTTAATTCAAGACATAAAAATGACTGAATGTCATACACATTCCTTCAAAATTAAGTAAATCACACTGTGTGTATATATATATACATATGTATATACACTTCTAGAATGAAGTAAATTGAATTCATATGTGTGTGATATATCATTTCTTACAGAGGTACCTAAAAGTCTAAACATGTTATCTGTTCCAGCTCTCTTCCTCAAGCTCCACTTAAGCATCTCGTGCAAAATAAATGCAGAAACTGGCAACCATTCAAGGGTACGGTACCGGAGTTCAGTTAAAGAGTGTGAGGTAGTAGGACTTCAGAAGGAAAGGGAAACTGGAAAACCAGGAATGCCTTGCAGCCTCTGTGCAAAGCGGCAGCTTACGGTTCCCACTGTGTTCTGAACAGCAAGGAGTTGGTGACTTGTCACTGAATCCTACTACATCTTTTTAAAATCTGTTGTGATGGCTTTTCTGTCACTTATACCACTGTTACTGAACACTGTGACTGTTCAGTAACAATAGTGGTTTGATATTTGCTAGTAAAAGCTCTAGAGATAAACAGGTACTTTATCAATCTCAGACAGATGGTTACCTTTATTTTTTTTCTCATCTTCAGTAACTTTATTGGTTCTGGCTATGTATTCTTCTTTTAATTCAAGCTGATATCTAGAAGCAAAAAGAATTATGTATTCCCACAGTATGTGTGTACACACATGCCCAGGCACTTGTGTAAACTCCAGTCTTTCCCAAACTAAACTATAATCACACAATTATTATTGACAAAATTAACTATTGCAGGGCCACAAAAATGATTGGAAAGGGCCCTGCCAATCACCTCATTCAACCACCTGCTTGAAAAGCAAGACTACTGCCAACTCTACAGCAGGTCATCTGTGGCTCTTCCTAGCCAAGTCTTGAAAAACCTCAAAGGATGTGTGTTCCACCACCTCTCTGGATGATCTGTGCCAATGCTGCATTACTCTCCCATTAAAATTTTTTTCCCTATGTCCAAGCTAAATCTCCCCAGCCACAATTTATAGCCCTGCCATATGAACTCAGAGCTCACATTTGAGAATCCAGTAACTATCCTGCTGGTCTTTACTAGGCTGCCTCCAGTTTCATCACGACTTTTTTGAACTGGGGAGCCAAAACCTGGGCATGGTATTCCTAGAACAGCCTTCCCCAATACCTGAAGGAGCCAATAAAGTTCCCTGAGTCTGATGGCCATGCTGCTACTAATGTTACCATCATGCTGTTTGCCTGATTTGCCAGAGCACGTTGCTGGCTCATAATCAACCTGGCATTCACTGTAACTCATCCATCTCCTCTTCAGAAATGCAGCTCCTCAGTCAATTAATTTTCTCCATTTATACTACCTCATAGGGCTATTCTGCCTCAATTCTTTGAAACTATGTTCAAGCAGATGGTACCAAATAAAAGAGGGTGATCTATATGAGAGAATCTCTCTCCAAAAATGGGAAGGGGTGAAGAAGGTAAGAGCAAGCCTGTCTGTACAATGGACTAGTGTGTCTCTCACCCTGTTTCCAAGTAACATGTCACATCTCTTTCATGTTAATTTCCCCTTTGTGCCTCCTCCACATTCATAAAAAGGTCAGTTCTTTTAACTGTGGTCAAAGGAAGTCACTAATACTGCTTCAGATTCTCTTCTCTAAATGTATGACTAATATCACCTCTCTTTTCCAGATATTAATACAGAATTTAAACTACAACAATAATATAACCTAAAATCAAAAGAGAATTTTTTTCTACAGCAAGCTTTTTCTGAAGCTGACAGTACATTTTCTCTTACTAGCAAAGGGCTAAGCAATAATGTCAAGAATTCAAGCTCACTAAAACAAAAACATAAGTGTACATTTTCAAAGTTCTTGCTCTGTTACGCTTTTCAAAAGAAATCCTATACAATTTAATATTCTGTTTTCTAAGGAAGTAGCATGTGTTCTACTAGAGAAAAAAGAAAAATTTACTTTAAGAGTTCTGTCTTCAGCCTCTGGTCATATGTTTCCTCTATGTTCTTCACAGCAACCTCTCGACGCCGAAGTGCATCATCAATAGCTTTATTTTTCTCTTCCTGAAGTTTCTGAGTGCTGAAATATCCAAAAATATACAGACCAGTAATATAATATAATATAATATAATACAATATAATATAATATAATATAATATAATACAATATAATATAATATAATGACCAGTTATAAAGTCAAAACTTTTTGTTTTCTTTTCTACAACAACATTCATAGACATCAAAGAGTAATGTGCTTACTTGGAATACTGTAGCAAGTTGAAATTATCATCAGAATCTGTCATTGTAGTTCATTAAGAACAAGGACATGTGACACAAACTAAATTGCCCTATTTAAAATCCAGTACTAATCAATTACACAGCTCTTCTGGGTTAACCCTGGCTCAGTTTCCCACACCAGAAACACTTCAGAGGAGAGAGTGATGAGCAGGCTATTCTATCAGCACCCTCTGCTGGGTTGATAAAAAAAACCAAGTTTTTGTTAGCAGGATACTCGTTCTGCTCACAAACATTAAGTAGTATTGAAAATTTGACCAAAAATGGTTTAGTTATTTTTTTCATTTAACTAAAGAAAACTGATCTTATTAAGGACAAATAAAAAAACCCAACTCCAAAACATAGGACTAACAAGGCAAAATATCATATATGTGACTCATGAGCGTTAGGGTTACATACTGTGTTCTTTGTTTGGGGGTTTGTTTTCTTTCTTAATTTAAGCACTTCAAAGCAAACATCTGGTTCCTTGCCCCCAAAGCAATGCTGAAACATTTTGGTTGGATGAAGTGGAATAGAAAAAAAACCAAACCCAGCCTTTGTGTGGGGTATCCTGCTAATAGAGACAGTATACAACACTGCTCAAAATGTAAAATGTAACTGCTGGGATATATAATCTACTTCATAGTAGCAGAAACATCCTGAAGCACACTTTTCAGAAAAGGGACAACAGCATCATTTACATACATCCTTCAGCAACTTACAGTTCAAATGCCTCCATCCTTTCCTTCAGTTCTGCCTCCCTGGTTCTTACGGCTTCGATATCTTTCAGCAGACTTTGTCTCTGAGCATACACTTCCTTTGCTTCTATCTGAATCACAAAATATTATCCCTAGTTTTACTTCACATTTTATACGTGTATTCACTGTTTAACATATTCAATTTACAAAGGATCTCCTTCTGGAACTGATCTTACTCCCATAAATATTAATTATAGAGTAATAATTTGAAATAACATCCAGAATCAATCTTTTTGTATTCCCTTTCTACTTTTACTCTGAGTAAAAATGTTTTAAATGGAGTCACTATTGGCTACCTGTAAACACTTCTCCTTTAAGAAATAGCACTGATTAAAACTTATGTAAACGGAAAAATTACAGAATAAATATGTTCAAACACTTGACTTTTTAAAATAAAAAATAGTTTTGTATGTTTTCACAGGACATAATTGAAAAAACAAATACCAAACTCCCCGATGAAACATGATTTAAAACTGAAACTGAGTAAACCAACAGCCTTTCAGTTTTTGCAGTTTAACTTATAGAACTCAAACAAATTGTAAAAGGGATTCTGTAAGTGATGAACATGTTAATACCAAAAGTCACCTATCTTCCTATTAATAAAAATGGCTTTTCTCATCCGTAAGCACAAAAGACATTATTTCTCTCCAAAGAAGTAATAAATGTCTAAGAAGAAAATTATGATTTTGCCATACAGGTGCTTATATCAAGTTTGAAAGCTGTGTGCATTTGACAGTGCTGAAAGATTCAGCTGCTGCTCCTGGCACAAAAAAGAGAGCAGTTTCTCAAGCCACATTTCCAAGTTATCACAGTGAAGGCTTAAATGATCTGACATCTTTAACGTAAATATTCCTGGATTCTGCTAAAAGAATCCTTATGTATATGAAACATACAGTTCTCAGTGAGTTTAGAAGTTGACAAGAGAAATTAAATATTCATACACAATACTTGACAGCTATGTTGATCTAGTAATTTGTTGTGGGTTTTTTTTAATTATTGAATTAATTTCACACCCACAAAAGAAGACTGATAGCATAAAATAGATGGTTTTCTTGTAAGCTTCTAAGGAGATAACCATGAAATAAATTCATGGCATAGTGACAAATTGTTTAATAATATAATAATACAAAAATTTATTCAGAAACCTGTATGACTTCTTCGTTAACCAATACCACATGTTCTCAGGGGAAAAAAAACAAGACATAAGCAAAACCATAAAACCACCACAACAAAGCAAAAATATGGTTAGCAGTTGTGGATGACTGTTATTTGGATACGAAGGTCTACTGCAGACAGCAGGGGGGTAGCCAGGCAAACAGGCAACAGGAGAGCAAACAAACTATTCTCTCAAAGACTGAGTTAAGAGACTGAGATAAGCAATTGAGAACTACATACAAATTATTGTGTGCTGTAGTAACAGTTACTACCCTGGCAAAACACCAAGAATTAACAGCCCAAAGGAGTAACTCATCAACACAAAAGTTTTCAAAGAAACAAACGGAGATGCCAGCTTACAGTAAAGACAGTGGCTATTCAAAACATTCAACATATAAAGACAAACAGAAACGGTCTACCTGTACCCTACAGGCTATGTATTCCCTTTAGGTTTAAGTCCTTCTCAGCAGTTAAAAGAACTTAGATTTTAACTAAAAACTATGTTCAACTTTCCATGAAAAAAAAAAAATAAAATCAATGATCTGAATTCAGTAAAACTATTAAAACAGACTTTAAAGTCTTTACTACATTTAGATCCTTCAATCCCAGCTTCCAGAACTGTTCCTTTTCTAGCCACCTCTACTTTGGTATTTAACCATATTCATTCTTGCAGTTGCTAAATTAATTCTCCTATTTATGAGAACAAAAGTAAATTCAAAGTTTTCCCTAATAAGCCAAGTAAGATCTGAAGGTAAATCTCCCAAAGACAAAAGAACAGTTTCACCAACTCACTGAATCATTTTTAATAGATTAAGAAAAAAATACTTGGAACTTTACCTCTTGTTGCTTTTGAAGCCTCTCAATAGCATTCTTTTCACGAGAAATCAAGGCTTCAGACTTTGCTTGATGTGTCTTCTCTAACTCGTGACGCAGCTCAGAGATTTCTTTCTGGGTCTGCACTTTCTCCTCCATTTTAATTTTTGCTATTTCAACTTCTTTAAAGTGTTCCAGCTTTTACATAAAGGAGGAAAAGAGGGCTTAGAAGGACCATTTTAGAATCGACAAAGACAATCCTCTCTAAGACAATTCTAAATTTCACCTAGAAAATCTAGTTAGGAAATGATAATTTGATAAAAATTAATTACTGTGATAAAAGTATCTTAGCAGGACGTGCTACCTGCACATCTCACATAGTTTTCTTGTGTTCATCCAGCATCCCAAAGCAGATCTTACACAAAACTATTAGCTTTAGACAAGAGCAAAATAGAAACCTATGAAGAAAAACACACTGCAGATATGATATTCTGCTTGGAATTAAGGGAAGGTCACACTCTGTAATTCCTCTTCTGACACTGTCTCTATTCTTGCCCCTTTCCCAAAGAACCACTTTTGACTAGTGATTCAAGAAATGGTAGAAGCAGACAGATCCTGCATTGCTCAGCAACCACAGAAATTCATCTGGATGGCATAAAAAATGCAGAACATGTAACTCCACATAAAGAGAGATTCCACAATCAGGTTACAGTCCTGATTCACTGACTTCTAAGCACAACTGAAAATAAAAGTAAATGCACACAAACAGGAAGGTATGAATATTGCAACTGCACAGAAGAATTGTAGGGAATATGACTCCATACAGTGTGTGGAATACAATGTATGCAAGAACAAATGGGATTATAAAGAATTACAATAAAAATTTGGATGACAAGGGAAAGCAAGCACACAAGATAAGAAAATGTAAGGAAAAAATGAGCAAAAGAATACAAAGAGAATGACAGAAAAATTGTGAGACTGGAGAAAAGATTAAAGAGGGGAAAAAGCAATGTCTAATCTAGGAATTCGGGTCTGTGGGCATAAATTTTATGAAAAATTAAGAAACAGTGAGACAGTACAGCACCACTTGTATACAGACAAAGTCAATTAGAAATGTCTCACAGTAATTCACCTCACATTGTTAAGGAATTCAAGTAAAGTCAATTGAATTTAGAAGAGATTTATACCTGGTTAAGATTTCAATCTCCTTACAACTGGTTTGCTTAAACTGATACAAACTGAACAATACACAAATTATCATGTTTCACATGATAATTTGACACAGACAGAGACAGTTAGGGAATAAAGACTAAATGAAAAATGAAGGTAAAATACATTGGCAGTTTTAATTCTGCATCCTTCTACTTGTCTAGGTGAATAAATATGACTACATTGATTTCCTCAAACAGCTTATATGCAGCTGAGTGCCTTTAAAAGTGTGTCTAAGAATTCTGATTATTAGATTATATTTTTATATCCCAATAAACTACTGATCTTGACAGAAGCTAATGAAAAAAATTGTTTAAATGAACTACAGTTAATCTTTTCTATCTAAATAAACAGTTGATTTTGACAGAAATTTATGGAAAAGAAAAAGATGCATTTAAATGAATTGCAGTATATTCTTTCTGCTACATTTTTCAGACACAGGGATCATCGAAGGATTACATGATAAAATTCTAATTTTATTCCCAGAATGAAGGAAAACTCTCTAAAAGAGCTGTCTTCAATTAGAGGAAGAAAAAACCCCACAGAAATAATTAATAATACTGTCTGTTATGACTTTAGTGTTTCTGTGCAATGCTTTGAAATACTATGCAAATTCTCACCAGTATTAAACAGTAGCTATCTGCCAAGCTACAGAGCAGCAAATCACAGCTCTCAGTTGCTATGCATTATATTGAAATTCAAGCTTTAAAATCATAACTGGTAAGGAAAATAATTAACATGACTAAGTAGAGTAAACATTTCTCCATAAAACAAAATAATCAAAGAGCAAATAAAATTTACCAAATTAAAACAACCAAAGTAAATGTTTTGTTACAAATCAACATCAGAATAAAAAGCTTAACATTCTATGCACATATAACAAAAAAGGGGGATTGCAAATATATGTTATATCATCAAATTAACAACTGATATTTGATTAACTTAAACTTTTGTGCTTGCTGTAACTATTAGATCTTTAATTTCAGTTTACTTTGAGTATTAAACATTTGCAATGTGCAAAGTCAAAATTAACAAATGTCTCCCTCAAATTCATTGACCAGAGTTATACCTTTTGATGCATTTCTGCTTGAAGCTGCTTCTCTATTTCTTTTCTATATTCATGAAGTTTCACTTCTAAAGATTCGTATTTCTGATGCTGGGGATAAGAGTCTGCAAACTGCTCATCAATCAGCTGAAGCTTCTCAGCTATAAAAAAGGCAACATATCCACCATAATTTAAAAAAAGTCACCACAGTTATCTTACCAAAAACTGTAGGAACCTGTCTCTCTGCAGGATGTTCCTCAGCTTATCTAAGTAGTGCTATCCTAGAAACACTTGTGTGCTACAAAAGCAGAGGCAGAATGCCGTTGATCTGCTTTATGCCACACAACACATATCTAGGAGGAGGCACTTAGCTGTTTAGGCACTACTTGTGGTATTACATAGTCATTCTTCCTGTTTTCCATGGGTGGACTAGAATTTTTAGCTTTTTTGTAATAGTATATTAACGACAGCATTCATATTATAATTCGAGAACTCCCAATCTATGTGTAACTTGCACTGAAACACTCATAGAAGGAGAAGTAAGGCACGCATTTACAATTACATTTTCTAGAACATGTTTCAACACATAACATTTACAGTCCATCTGTCATAACTAAATGTGCAAGAAAACACCTGAGCAAAAAAAAAAAACCAAACAACAAAACTTAAAAAGACTCTTGCCTTTTTAAAGAAAATTTAGAAATTCCATGTACTAGTGATAGACATGATCTTCACTTATTATTACTTTAGGCTACTTTTGAATAAGTAATGAAAGCATACCATTCATACAATACATAAATCCATACCTTTTACCAATATGAAAGGATTTGGGGAGACTTGCTTGCACAGGCTGCACTTACCAAGAGATTCTCTATAAGGAGGCACTGAGGTTGTCTGAGTTTCTGTGTTATGAGTTTCCTTATTTAGATGATGCTCTGTAAGTCCGATTAAAATCTGCATAAGAAAACCTGGCAAGATCCAATAAATCAATTAGTTCTCATTTCATAACAAAACTGAATTTCAGCCTGTAATTAACAAAGTAATTTTCAATTTACAAGAAAAACCTACTTGATTTATAGAAAGAACAAGTATTTAAGTAAACTATTGTGGTTTTATTATAAGCATGATCCAGTCCACTTCATTCAGCAAAAGCTGTCCTTTTGCAACTTTTCCTCCCATCCATGTCTCTGTCTCTTTCACTCCTAATGTCAGTTGAGAGTGAAGATTATTACTACTTAATTATGAAGCTAATTTAGGTTATACAGTATAGCTAGGTTTCATCATGAAGACATAAGAATTATTTCTTTTTCAAAACAATGGAAAGTAAATTAAACCTGTAACTAGTTTTGAAGTACATTCTGCAAGCTAATACAGTATTATAAACAAAACCCAAAATCTGAGTTTGCCAAAGGGAGTGTGAAAAGCTTCCAAAGAGCATTATATTTAATACCTGATTACAGATTCTTCTCATGTTTCTAATGCTCAAGTCATTTATTTCATAAGTGAATGTTAACACCTAATCCACACAACAAATAGGAGTCAGATAATCCTGAAATATAACATTCATCACCCTAGTGTACTGCTAGCTTCAAAATCCAGATGAATCCATATTATTCCATACCAACATGCACTCAAGAAATCTGAATTTTTATTGCTCACATCTTAACAAAAATGAAGCTAACACAATTATCCTTGTCTGCATCATATACAAACATCTTGTACCTTTATTTTCCTTCTGGGTTCCTGAAGTCTGTAAGAAAGAAAAGAAGTTTTAGCCAGTCTATTTTCATCACCACTGTAATTTAAGTTTATTTTCAAAATCAAAATAACTTTACCAGTGATTTGTAAAGACTGGACTTTGGACTGATCCTCATTAAGTGAAGAAGGTCTTGCATAGTCCACAGCTTTGTGGAAAAGAAAGATCAGTGAGAAAAGGTTAACTGATTGAAAATAATTTCAAATATGTAAGAGGCCCTATTTTACAGTTGTACAATGTTTTCCATTGTAAGATCTATTTATTGTGTTGTAAAATCACGCAGAGGCTGCTGTTCTAGTACTACATTTATGTATCTCCCCTACTTAAGACATACAGCAGCCAGTAGGTAGCTTTATGATCAGCTGAAGCTCTGAAAAGAGATAGTTTTGTTTCCTCCCCACCCTAGATACATGCCCTTGCTACTTTCCTTGCCTCTTTTCTTCATTTATCATACAAGTCAGATGAGCTCACTGACCTAAATGACAACTAACTATTCACCAGGTCAAGAAATTAATTTTCAGTTAGAAACAACTTTACCCTATCACAGACTTACAGAGAAGAAACAAAGAAAATGCAAGGACTGCCCTTTTCAGCCACACTTTGTAGTTAGAACAGCTTTAACTGACCAGGAACCACAGTTTCAGGGCACTGAATGGCCAAACAAGCTTTTACCAGGATCAGTTCCCCAAACACTCTGCCACACAGCCAGACTGTGGCTACATCTTTTCCAGAACCTTATTGCCAGTTTAAAGTATTCGTGAAAATGGCCCTGAATAATGAAATGTTTTATGGAGATCATCAGAAGCTGTACTTGTGTTTGTACTTCCCTATCGCAAAGTTTTTTTCCGTTGTTGGAATACGGCAACCCCCAGGAAGTAAAGCTTAGACATCATGGAAGAGGCAAATTACTGAACTTACCTTCTTCTTCTCCAATCCACTTTCTGGAAAGAAAACTGAAAGCGAATACTCGTAGCCACATCTCTGTAGATGATCTGCCACCAGACTGTTGGAAGCTGTGATCAAAAGTGAACTGTCATCGCTTGGAACCGTCTGTGGCTGAAGTTCTCCGCTCAAAATTGGGTGCATCAGTTCATGGATGAGCTGGTTTCGGAGCTGCGTCTGATACAGAAAAAACACTGTATTCTCAGTTTACATGTTACTCAATGAGAGTTTTAATTTTTCAAAATCCAGGGTGAGTTTCATTTTACCTGTACAACCCACATAACAGAACAGGGCAGAGTAATTTTGGCAAAATCTGGAAGTGCACTTGGGACACCATGCCTTTCTTCAAAACACTCTTAACTGTGGATACAGTGATCCCTAACTTTCCCTCAAGATCTATGTAGGACTGAAAAGAAGTATTGTTCTCAGTCAAGAGCTCACACAAACACCACTCTCCTACCCCCCAGCTTAATTTTCCAGTCACTGCTTTCCTGTTTTCCTCCCCTCTGGTTTAAAGCCTGCCTGATGTGGCCTCAATTGCAGGTGTACCTGGAACCCTTACTAGTCCCCTTTCGAGTCTCATATCAAGAAGCTGTTGATGCCAGCACAAAGAGAGATGAGAAAATAAACAGAAAGTTCAATATCTTTAATATCAATTATTTTGTAGGAAAGTAAAAGGGTACTAATCAAACAAGCTTAGAGGCAATAATAATAATTAAATGGCATTTTTTCCTTACATATTACATATTCCTTTAACGCATTCTATGAGTTAAAACAGAGAAAAAAGTAACCTAAAATCAGAAAATCTCCCTCCTGTAAAAGGAGAAAATAATTTTCATTATATAGTTATACAAATTGTTTATAGCATACTAAAAGATCACGACAGAAACAGAGTTTTAAGCTTTCAAAAGCAGGTATGCAACCGTGACACAAAAAAGAATACATCAGTGGAGAGAGTGAGACATTTGTATTCGGCGTGGCTTTCACTGCTCTCAGTGTTAAGCAGTACAGCGGATCACAGGTAGCACACAAAGCACACCTTAAGTGTGTCCAGCACACCTCGGCTCTTAAAAGTCTGATACAGTCTTTTCCGGAGCTCCTCTTGGGACAGCGCCTCCCTTTCAACCGAAGCCATCCTGCCCTACAACACCGGGGGGGGGAGAAAAAGGGGCATTATTGACTCCCAGCTCGACCCACGGCCAGCGAAACGCCGAGCGCCGCCCCAGCCTCCCCCTCGGGCTTTCCCGGGGCAGCCTCCCCCTACCCGCAGGGAGCGGGGCCGGGGAGCACCACCCGGCTCGTCCCGGTACGGCCGGGCTGTGGCGCCGGTGGCGGCGCGGCCCCGGCGGCCGCGGTGCCGTCACGGAGGCGCCGGATGGGGCGGGCGGAGAGCGGCGCTTCCGGGCGGCCGCGGCAGCGGGGACGGGTCATCGCGGCGAGGGGTGAGCGGCGGGGCCGGGCCGGACCCTGCGGTCCTTCCCCTGGGGGGCGGCGGGACGGCTCATCCCTCCCGGGTAACTGCGGAGTGTCCGGGGATGGGGCCGCGGGACCGCCTCACGGCCGCCGTGTGCGAGGGAGGACGGCGACCCTTCCCCTTCCTGCTGCCTGTGAGCAGGGTCCGGGGAGAGACAGGCGAGGAGGTTCCTCGGAGGCGGTGCCCCGCGTTACTGCGTGGGATCGCCGCGTCCAGGTGGCTGAGGGGGCTGTCAGGGGGTAAATCATCAGTGAGCGGTGCAGGAGGCGTTTGTAGGTACCAGTAAATAGGGTCACTTCCAGGAGATGTTTAGCGCTCTAAGGATATTTTCCCCCCTCCCCCCAGAATCACAGAACGGGGAAGGTCGGAAGGGACCACAGTGGATCATCTGGTCCAGTCTCCCTGATCAGGCAGGGTCATCCCAGAGCATGTGGCACAGGTTTGCATCCACAGTATTCTTGAATATCTCCAGTGAGGAAGACCCCACAACCTCTCTGGGCAATCAGTGCACGGTCACCCACACAGTAAAGAAGTTCTTCCTAGTGTTCAGGTGGAACTTCCTGTGCATCAGCTTCTGCCTGTTGCCTCATGTCCTGGTAGTTGGCACTACTGGGTCCATCCTCTTGATATGCATACCTAAGTGTTTATCTCTCTTCAGCCTCTGGTAAATATGAACAGGAAGCATGTTGGCTAATTTTTAGGATCACTTCTACACGGACTAATATAGAGAGTCATCAGCATGTCTGGTTTTTTTTGGTAAGGAGTGCTGTTTTGAAGAATGTCTGGAAGTTTCTACTTCGTGATAGTTGGTCATCATGATAATCCCATATTTGAAATGGAGTTTCTGCCTCCTGGAAAAGTAGAGTCTAAGGTATGTTTTTTCCCCTGTGACATTCCTATGATGTAATTACAGTGCATTTAATTGTGTAGTTTTACAGTGTATTAGAAACACAACCGGCATGTTATTAGAAGTAGTATCTACTGTTTTCTGTTTGTTTGTTTGTTTTTTTTAACCAGAAACTTTGTCATAGGGAGTAGAACTCTGGAGTTCTCAAGTCTCTTAAAAATCCTTGTCAGATCATACTAGTTCTTCATAAAACACATCTTCCTTCCTCCTCTATAACATATTCTATATGTTATAGAATATATATCCTAGTTGTGCTTTGGTAATTTTTCTTAGTGTGTAGAGGTTTTATAATAGCTGTTCATTATTCAATGCTACTTAATTTTAAGGTATTTCTATACAGTAATAAGGTAAAGTAAGGAACATAAATTTGAAAGCTCCTTCATTTTTTATGCTATAAAATATTTTTTAACCATCTTCACTAGTCATACTTGCTTTTAAGTAAGAAAAGCTTAAAACTTGTATTGATAAATAAAGACTTTGAAAACATCAGAAATGTAAGACTACTCAATCAGTAGTGTTTCCAATGGGAAAAGAACAAATCTATACATAGTGATATTACATGAAAGAAAAAAACAGACTTCAGAATAAAAGTACGTGAATCTGTGAGCGTATCCAAAAGTGGAAGTGTGTACTGTCACTGATTTGAACTGCATGGCATAATCTGTATTTTGAGCTAGTGTCCCATAAAAGATCATAAATAAGGCTACTCAGACTAGACTTAGTTGGAGGGTGTGTCAGATTGTGGAAGAATTCATTTTCTGCATTCTGCTAATGGAAATAACTTGGCTCAGGTAAGCTTCTTGTCTGACTGAGCTTGGAGTACTAATTTTGGTCCTAAGAATCTAAACTTGATGTGCACTGAAGGAGAATGAGTAGACACTGATATGTTTTGGCAACTATTATGCCTGTTTCTGAGACATGCCACTGCAGTGAATTCAGTGGCACTGCACAGCCCCTTAAGGCAAGAGGTTTGCATAATGTACATGGTAAATCAGCAGAAGCTTTTGCCCCTTTAACTTTGCTACCTAGTCTCTTCCTCAGTATGGCTTAATGGAACTTGCAAAGCTGTTAATGGACTGATCCATACCTGATTTGTGGGAAAAACTGAGGTGACGATGGCAGTAACAGCATCCCTGTATTATGAGAAACAGTTCAAGACTACTTATTTTTCCAGTCTAATAAAAGCTTGCAGTATCATTTTGTTCTGTATCTCTTCTTGGCAGATGTCTTCTGGTGTTCTAGGTCTTTGCCTACACAGCTCTTTAGTGATAGGGCCAAACACTGATCACTCTCATGAAGGCCACTGATGTTTATTATAGGAAGAGATGCAATTTACTTCTGTAAGCACATATTTAATACTAGTTGCAGGATGTTTTTCTGCACTAGGTTTTAGGAAAAAGAAGACCTCCAAAACACTAAAACAATCCTGTTTCTAAGTAAATAACATGAAAAGAACAGAATCTTTAGGTGAAGTTATCAGTACACCTGTCCTCTGTACATCTCTGCTTTCCCCATCTGTCCCCCTGATTTTACACATTGTAATCTATTGTTCAGTTTCTGCCAAATTTGACAGAAACATTACAGTCCAAAAACTGCTACATTGGTGTAAATGTCGCAAAAATAGGTGTCTTGAAGGAAGAGAAAAATACATACCAGGGCCTCTTTTGTGGAATGAGTTAGCAGTGGGAGTTTACCCATTAAACTAAAGAATTCATGCTTGAATTCATTCCTGAGCGATAAATAAAGGCTTTATTGGTTCTGCTGCTCTCAAGACTGGTTTTGTGATGACCAATGTTTTTGCGATATTATGATGACCTTTTTTCTTCCTTGAATCATGACAATTTAATTACAGGATGGCACACGTGGCAGGAAAGCAGGGTATATGTATCTTTATGTAACTCGAGCACTGGTTGTTTAGCAACTTGAGCAAATTATTGTTTATATTTCACTCTTTTCACTGAATTACTAATCCTCTGTCTTCTGGGAATACATTAGGATGATCATCGTCATCTCAACCAGTTCATTGCCCATGCTGCTCTTGACCTAGTGGATGAGAACATGTGGCTTTCTAACAACATGTATCTGAAGACTGTGGACAAGTTTAACGAATGGTTTGTTTCTGCTTTTGTCACAGCTGGACATATCCTTTCCTATTCTCTTTCCTTATATTTCTATAGAAAAAGCCTTTTGCCAGAAAGACATAAAATGAGTTTGGAGCAGATTTTCACTGTTGTTGTTAGAGAGAGTCACCAGCTTCAGGAAGAACTGTGTTGGGAGGCACAGCAGCTGTTTCAAACTGGGAACAATTGGAAAGGTGGATTTTTACTTTTGGAGGAGCTGAAATAACCTAATGAAATGTGGAGCTCACATGGACTAGAGGAAAGAAGTATGAGAGGGTCTAAGCAAGCTTATATGATTCTCTGTTCCAATCCCTTTGATTGTGCTAGAGAGGAGAGGTGGGGATGAACATGCTTGGTGTCAATCACACCAGTCGTGAAAATGCAGTGTCAAAGCTTGATCTTATGTACAGGTAGTCCTGGCAGTGTTTGTGGAGAAACATTTGTTATACATAGCAAATAACATTGAATGTAATTTTAACCTTTGGTGTATATGGCAAAGGTTCAGAGAGTGTCATCCACATTCAGAAATATATACTTCTTTAAATGCTTCCTCCTATGAGTCACTGCTATTTCATGTACAGCTAAACATATATGCAGAATTAGGTGTAAATGCTTATCTCAGGATATGTTACATATCTCTTTTCTTCTTGAAAGTTCTATTTTCCTTAATTGCTGTACATATGAGATTTATAATGCTTCATGATGTAAGGCTAGAAGATGGAATTAAGAACTTCTTTAATGATGTATATGAGTTGTATATAAAGGTAAGAACCCAATTCTTATGGTCTTGCTGCAGTACTTTTAAGCGTGTTCTGCTGTACATGGTCAGGCACACGTGTTTTAGCATGTTTTCTCATGGAGGCCTGTATAATTGGAGAAGAACCTGCCCACATCAGCCAGAGTTGGTAACGTGACACAAAGGCTTTGTTTTGCATTAAACAGAGTAGATTTTTCTAAATTGTTATAAACTGTGCTCTTTCAGAATTTACTCTTCATTTTAGTCCAGTGGTTTTTTCACAGAATAGAATGGTTTGGGTTGGAAGGGACCTTAAAATTCATCTCGTTCCAACCCCCTGCCATGGCAGGGACACCCTTCCACAAGACCAGGTTGCTCAAAGCCCCACACAACCTGACCTTGAATGGTTCCAGGTATGGGGCATCCACAGCTTCTCTGGGTAATAGAGAAGTTGAGAGGCAACTTCTTTTGAGGCATTTTGGGGCAGTATTGTGTCATAAATGTGATAAAAAAGGAAAGGACTGTTCTACAAAGCCTGGCAGCAGTGCTTCGCTCTCAGAACACATAGCCCTGTTCTCACATCCCAGTGTATTTCCACTAGATGGGGTAATGGCAAAGTGTCATGGGAAGCATCACAATCTCAGCCTCCTGCAGGCACTCAGATGATGCTTATTTCCAAAAGAGAAATTTCAACTGGTGTTGTGATGCATTTGTTCTGAGGAGCTGGTTCTAGGGGATGGCTCTGCACATATATGGGGAGAATGCAAGGGCCTGGAAAGAAAGGACTGTTTAGGAGTTCTGTGGTCTTCGTGGCACTAAATAGGCCAAAAGCTAGTAGTAGATTTCACCTAAGTGACATTTTCCAGGGCTGTATTTGTGTTTATTGATAAGTTTTTCTCCTTTCCCCAGTTTGCAATGAATCCATTTTATGAACTCAATTCTCCTATTCGATCTACTGCCTTTGAAAGGAAAGTCCAGTTCCTTGGGAAGAAACACCTTTTAAGCTGAATAAATAAATTCGCTGAGTGAGTGTTTTTTCCATATTTTCCTGACTGTTTGAACTGTTATTCTTCTGGTTAGTTCCCTGCATGTTTGAGATTCATCTTCTGAAGACTGACAAATTGGGTGCTGAAGGAACTTTTTCTTTTTGATGGTACAGATAAGAACAGCCAAACTTCTCTGGTTAAAATATGTTATCTTAAGAAGTTTCCTTTTATGTGGTATGAAGAAGTTTTAAAATGTCAGAGGCTGCACAGGTACAAACTAAGACATTTGGGTGTCAACATGCGAAGTGTAAGCCTCTTACAAAGGGTAGGAGGAAATCAAATCTACATGCAAAAGATGTCTCCAGCTATCTGAATTAATATGAGTAAATGAGAATTCTTGACTGGAAAACATTGTGGTTAATTTTGTTATAAACTTTGCTACTTTCATTCCTTCGCTAGAAAACTTACTCTGCAGACTAACCAGACTAACCTTACACTTTGTGATAGTAAATCAGGTCTCTATTTATTAATGTGTAATTGTGTGTATATAAAGTGCTCAATAAAAATAAAACAGGATAGACATAAAAGCTGTCTCCAGTATTTCAAGAAGCTTTGAGAAAAAAATTTAAAGTTTAAAAGCTTATAATTTCCAATTTACCATATGTTTAGTGCATGTTTAGCTACAGTATTGCATCAATGAAATGAATGAAGTAGACCAGAACAGCCATGTCTGCCCTGACATTAATTCTAATTCACGCACAAAACCCCCCCAAACTAAATTTACATGTTTAAACACACTCCTTTCCATTATTTTTCAAGTGCTGAAAACTTTCTTTTTGCAAATATATTTAGAGTAGGATCTTTGAACCATGAAACTCCATTTGTTGAAGTTTCAGAAAGGCATTATTTGGCCTGTCTGGCTCCTATTTCATTGTAAAACATGTTAGGGACCCTTTTGCAAAACTTACCATCATTCCAAAATGGTAATTTTTAATATGACATATATGTACCTAATATTTTGTTTAGGTTTACAGTCCTTTAAGTATTCTGTTCCTTTTTGCAATAAATCTGTATAAGCTATCTTCTTGTACTTTTTTTTAAATGTCTGAAAAGTAATTTCCAAAGGAAGTGGCATGGTGTTCTAAGAAGTACATATTGCATAGTCTGTATAATTAAAGGGACTACATACGTGTGCTATAATTGTATAGTCAGTTATTATTTCTACACTTACTGCTACACTGTCACTGTAAAATATACCATGAGGAAAAAAAGAACATGATATAAAGATTGCAGTATTTACCTTAAATAAAACACAGAATGATGCACTATTTATGTGTGTTGAGTATACTTGAAGTGATTTAGAAGAAAACTAGGTAACCACAGTAACATTACCTGGTGGGGTGGCAGGTGAAGATGGGAATACTTGTCTTTGCAATGTTATTTCATACAAACTGTATTTTGGTAATATCATGTAATTTTATATAAGTTAACTTATTTTTATTTTTTTTTCTATATACATGAAGAGAAGCACACTTGAGGTAAAGCATTCTTGCTCATATGATAAGGAGCAGCTGTTGTTTTCTGCCTCCTCCCCAGTAGGTTCTTCCAGCTGGCTGTAAAAATACTAACAGTTAAGACTCACTGAAGAAGTACTTAAGTTAAATAATCACATACATAGCAGTAAAAAACGGCTTGTTAAGGATGGAGGATTAGTGCTAACAGTTTCCATCACTTACAGAAACTGTGCATTTTTTAATAACTTTATCCATTGCTGCAGTAGGACATTAAGTACAATGAAAGCATTTTTTTTCTTGCCTGATCTCTGGAGGCAGTTAGCCAAATGGTGCCTGTTCTTATGCCCTCGATGTATCTTTCCCTCTTTCTTCTGAATATAGAAATTGTAAATGGGAAATGCAGTCTCAGGTCCATCTAGGCTTTATGAAAACAGACTGTTACTGACCACAGGAATGGGAGAATTATGTCCTAACACTTCATTTATCATTATAGAGCTTGTGGCTGAGGAGCACTGTCTTGTGACAGAACTCTCCAGGGCCTTGGCCAGGTAGCTCCAAGTTCTCTGTGCATGGAGGAACACCTGTTTATGCTTTCTACAAGGTTCTATTACTGTTTAGGTAACCTGTCACATGACTTAAAGGAAGGTCCGTTCGAGGTACAGAGAGGCCGTTGGAGGAAGCAGCCTGGTTCTGGCAGCAGCCTTATGCTAAGCATTGATACAGTTTGCTGTGACATGAGCTGTCAGCTGCCCTGGCTAGTTTCTTCTGCCCCTTCCCATTCTGCTGTCTGTTCTAACAAGCATAGCTTTCAGCACTCCCACCAATCTGCCACAACACTATTTTTTGCTCCTCATTTTCAAGGACATCTGGAACTTTGCATACATGTTATGCAGTATGTTCTGTCACTCTACAGAACTCTAAATAACTGCTAACAGGACCCCATAATATTTGAAGTACATCAGCACTTGAAACAAAACAGTGAATTGAAATATAAGTCACAAATGCATACCTTACATCCAAATGGAATGATACTAAGCTTTTACAAAGTACAGAAATGAATGGTTGTTATTAAGCATTTTTTTTTTTGTACCTATAACTGCTTGTTATAAGACTTTTGCTTCTGTAAGTACTCAGTAGTCTTGCTGTGAGACCAATTCCTGACCTCAACATAATCCCTATACTGTATTATTTACTACAGCCACTTTCATGATTAGTGTACCATTGTGGTACAACAGCTCCCAGGGCATGAGTAATACACTTCTATGGGATTATGTTTTACTTAACTTTATTAAACCTAATTCTCAGATGGAGGCTTGGTAACCATGATGTTACATGGAAAGGGGACAGATGGGAAGACACAGATGGATGCCTTGGCACAAGAAAGACCACAATGGTTCTCATCATTCAAATAAAATTGCTAAAAGGAAAAAATTAGGGTTATCTAGTCATATACTCTAGTCACAGTATCTACAGCTCCTGTTTTGTTTCAACCTTAGTCTCTGCTAAAATGAATGTTAAAGGAAGCTTTAAGTAGTAAGGTAGTAGTTTTACAACAATTTCATGTCACTAGCTTAGTAGTCCTTAATGCAAGCAACCTTCATTTCTAAAGCTTTTTGCTCTCTCATTCTAAGATTAGGAACCATTTAGCTATGATTTTCTTCACAGATCTCTTGATTCATTGACTAGAAATTAAACATAACAGAAGTAGCAGTTCAACTTATATTTAGCTGCTCAGTGACTGAAGCTTAAAACAGTTCTGTTGCTGTATATGCAGGACTGCAAGAATGAATGAGCCTTAGAAATGCACAAAAGGTAAAAAGATGTCACTTTTAAGCAGGAGAAGCAGATCTACAGAGTAAAGTTGCCCTAGACAGGTTCAAGCAAGAATACAATGCATTCAGAAAAGTGTACTAAGAGTGACAAAGAGGGTTTGTTTTTGCAAGCTTTACTTCCAAATAAGTACACCTGGTACAGACTGATCAGATACTTCAAGAGAAAATGCTTGCTGGTATCGTATTCTCAATAAAGGCTTTTCTACTGGAACAAAAAAGTTGCTGTACAGAAAGCAGTTGTTTAATGAATAACGTGGCCTGTCCTACAGGCCTCAGACTTCCTTTTTCAGTCCACAAGATGTGTACCTGTGTGCCTGTCAGCAGTCAGATTACAGATGGAAGCAGTAGTGCACTATCAGTTTTGCTACTGCAAGGACAGTGGTTACTCTGAGGGCCAATACTGAACAATTTCTATAGAAGTATTCTACCACAGACTGCAACTGAAAGCCTCAAATTACCTTCTGTGGTTTTGTCTGCATGACTGCAAAAAAAGACTCCATTAAATACAGAATTTGCTCCTGTTCATCATTATGAAATGAGTTCAGTAATATAAAAGATATTATCTTAAATGTACAAGTCCATATCCTAAAACAGCAATTTAAATAAGGGTCAAATTCAGCTCAAATACTATCTATATAACTATTATATACTTGTATTAGGCTGAAAGCTGTCAAAATCTACTGTAAGTCAAGAGCTTCCTGAGTTCTCTACATATTGCCAATCCTTAGTTTCACAGTGCAGGTTATTACTGGTCAACACATTCATAGCTCAGGTTAACAGGAACAAGAGGTTTGGAACTTTAAGGCTGTACACTAAAAATTTTCCTAAAAAATGTCATAATGTGGATCCTTTCAAGTGCTGTTAAAGCTGACTGAATAAAGCATTTCTTTTTCAAAAAATGGTTGGTTATACTTTAGTTACTCAATTTTTCACCTTATTGATCAGAAACATGCTAGAATGGACTTAAGGCAAAGACACATTAGCTTTAAAAATCATCAGTATTTTGAATTAAACTGCTGGAAAAATTAGTGCAGCATTAGAAGAGTAAATGAAAAGAAAATGGACATTAAATATGTAGGAAATTTATTTCCTACTTAAAAACCTACATAAATTACAGCAACATTAGTTAATTAGAAGACCTAGAGGTAATTTATGTTAACTTATGATATTTAGAGATGAAGTACCACTCACAGCAAAAGGAATGTAGTGAGACTGAAGTTTAATATCTAGCATTGTTAAGAAACTGATGTCTAATGAAACAAAAGTGGAATGCTGATTTCATAAAAATATACACATATAAAAGTATCTTTGTGCCTGAATTCCAGAACAGTTTCTCCAAAGTAGTGCTTCCAGAACTTTCAAGTTTTAATTATATTCAAAGTATTTATCATTTGAATAAAGTTGGCAAATTACATTCTTATATTATGTTTTTACTTGACATCTTCCTAAACAGAAAGTGTCACTAATTCAGTAACAGGTCACTCATGAAGGGAGATTTTTTTTTTCTCCCCCATGAAAGCAGCAGAATATTACAATTTTAATATTAGAGTGAAACCCATTTGTTATTTTATCTACTACACCTTCCCCATTCGTTTATAGAGCAAGCTAGTCAACAGTAATTTGGCAAAAAGAAATTTAAGTCAACAACAAGATGAACTGGGTTTCGGTTTCCGATGAAGGTTTACTGTATCTGTTTGAATAAAGTGATCTGATCTATCTTCAGAGGCTAGAACTCTTCTAACAGCTTCTTCAAAGGCTGCTGCAACATTAGTGGCATCTTTTGCACTGGTTTCAAAATAGGGATGGTTGCCATTATTCCTGCACCAGTCTTGGGCTTCTTCTGTAGACACCTGCCTTTCATCAATATCAACTTTGTTACCCAGTATCACAAAAGGGAAACTTTCAGGCTCCTTGACATCTGCATAGTAAATGAATTCTTTCTTCCAGTTGCTTAAGTTTTGGAAGCTTTGAGAATCATCCACACTGAAGGTTAGCAGGCAACAGTCAGAACCTCTATAGAAAGGAGTCCGCAAGCTCCTAAATCGTTCCTGACCTGCTGTGTCCCATATCTGCATTGTAACAAAATGTCCATCGACTTCCAACTCTTTATTTAAGAATTCCACACCTATTGTATGAAACAGCTGTGCATCAAACTTGTTGGTGACATATCTGTTCATCAGCGAACTCTTCCCAACACCACCATCTCCCAGCAGTATTACTTTAAGGAGCGATGATTTTGCTGCCATTGTAACAGGAAAAGATCCTCCTGATTCCCTAGACCTGTAAAGATTAAGAAAATCATTAAAAAGGAAAGTCATAAGCAGCAAATTTTGCACACAGAAATATCTAGAATGTGTAAAAGTCCACCAACATCAAGTTTCATGTACAAAAGCAAAAGGATACACTAAAGAGGTAAAGTCTAGATACTCCAATAAGAATATCCTCTCAAAAATACCGTGTATAAGAGGTGTCTCTTCCACAGACTGCAATCTGCATGGCAGTCTAAGCAGTTCACTGCATGAATTACTGGTCTGTCACTTAAAACACTTAAAAGCCCCAAACTCTTCAAATCACCCCCCCTTTGTGCAGAAGAAGTATCACATCACATTTAACAAGTGCAATGATTCATTTATGTTCACTGAAAAAGATCCATGAAAAAAAGTGGAATGAGAAAACTTTATAGAGCACATGCCTTGAACTAATAACTTCAGTGCTGTACTTCATTAGCAAAGTTATTCTAAACCAACTCACTGGGAACACAGTTATCTATAGAACAAATGCAAATGCTGTAATTTTATTTTAAAAGTCATATGACTAGATATCAGTAGACAAACATTCAATATTTTATAGTTTACTCCTTGCACAACAGCACTGATGAACGGAATACTATTACAACTCCTACAAAAGCAAATTCACTGTTGCTATTTCAATGGTACTCAAGATGCCAGATACTGAGGTCAAGCCTACACTGACAGTTCAGTTAGTAGGTGTCAACTTCCCATAGTAAAAATGTCAAAAAGTCTGGAAGTGCTAGGGAATAATCTGGCTGCCAGCATAGGGATGGCAAACAATGAAGGCTTTTTAACTGTCACACTTAAAAAATAAATTTTAAAAAACACAAAACCTCTAGCATTAGTTTGCTCATCAGTGCTTTGTACCAGCCCAACCTTTGCCATCGCCGCCACAGTGTTTATCTAATACTGTAAAATGGTGTTTTAATTGCTTGGGGGTAAAGTTTCATTTTAACAAGTCCAAACTTAAGTTTCTGTATGAGGAGAACTGCTGTTTCTAAACTTGCCTGATAGTAAAAGAGCTCAAAGTATTCAGCCCAAACAGGCTTCTCTGAAAATAGCATCTATTTAAAATGGAAATGGGTCATAAGTTGCCTAGTCTGTCTCTTTCCTTTGAAGGAAGGAATGCGGTCTTGCTAGTTGTAATTAGTGTTACTGGCATATACATCACCCACAGAGTATGACTCTAGAATTAATACCTGACACAAGCTGGCATTAGAGTCATATGACTCTATGCCGCCTTACAATCAAGGCCTACATCGGGAGTGAGAAATTTCAGGAATTTTTTTATCAGTGACTTTCCATCTTTGAGTGTTTATTTGCTAGATACAACATACAGTAAGACAGAAGGAATACTTTGAAGCCTCAACACAAAGAAATTTCAAAATATAAGGACCTGGCTGCTTCCATTAAAGATCTGTTCAGAGCAAGTAATTTAATCAATTCATACTGTGTAATTAATAACAGTATTTATAAATCCTTAATTTTGTACAGATTTGTATCACAACAATGTTAAAACTGCATAGGAGCAACAAGTAGATTGTTCATTTACCCTTCAGAGAGCTAGGGGATAACTGCTATGGCTCAGGGTATGAACACATACATTTTAATGTACGTGAAAAGCCTTAGCAGAGTCACTGGACTACCTGCATATGAGTTACAGATTCTATGCTTAACTCTTGAAAATGGTCCTGTGTATTCATTTATCTCCCTCATTTCTACTGTTGGTTAATGAATAAGTTATCTAAGCTACACCATTAGATAGGAGCTGCTTCTTAATAAATAATGCTTTCATGAGAACAGAGGGTACTGAATGTTCTCCTGTTCTTCCACTCCAGTGTAGGGAACAAGTTATAATTTATTTTTTCTGTCCTACAGAAATCAGAAGTTCCCTAGATGACACAATCTGAATAAATAACTGGCCTAAGTAGTTCTGACTGGTACTAAGCACTTGTTTCTTTAGCTTCTGCATTTTAAACAATGGCAGTTATTATCACAGAATTGTCCATGAGGGCACATTTTAAACAAAATACAGGTAAGGAAAGTGTTAACAGTATCTAGTACTTTCATGCATCCAGAACCTGCAAAAGTTATTTTGCACAATTCCAGCTATGTGGGCCATTACAGTGAGGTGTAAGAGACTGATGACCATCAAATTAGTTTTACTGGGCAGACAATTACACACCAACCACAAACTATTAAAAGTGTCTTTTCAACTGGAACAAACTGGTCCTTTCACACAAAGGCTACAGAAAGAGTCTTCCCAGGACTAACCGAAACTAACTATCTCAACCGGATATTGCAGGACACCTTGCTTTTCAAAACATTCAGCTTCCAAATCAGAAACTGTCATGCTAGGCTAGCTTTTAAGTTTTTGTCAAGTTTTTAATACAAAATAATGGAATATATATTCAGTCATTTAAATAAGTGCTTACAAGCTGGACCTGAAGCAGCAAAGAAGCATGTTAAAAGTATTAAGAAGTATTTTTGTTTGGAAGCAGCAAAGTCTTTATACAATTATAGTTTTATTACTATGTAAGGGACTCATCTGCAGCCTCAGTGATTATGTGATTTAGAGTATCTGCTGAACCAGAGTGGTAGTTTCCAGCACAGTAGACTGCTGCATTTTTTCTCTGCTTACACATCTTTAGATAAGATTTTTAAAAAGCTCAATTTTTGTAATTGTTTATCAGTTCAACAAAGAAAACTATAAAATACTTAAGACACTTGGAGAATTAATGTTATTTATCCTATTACATACTTTGGACTTATCTGTATAATGTGATTTTCGAAAGTATTTTTGGAAGGGATGGTCAACATCTGATACCATGTTTCTGAAGATTTATTACCTTAATTGTTCAGTTTAAATCATCATTCACCATCTGAAAACAAAACGAAAGCTTAATTCCTAATGTGCACCTGATTGTACATCAGAAACTGCAAGACAGAATTACAGGTAACTATTTGTTCCAGTTATTTCTTACTGAGCTGCACAAATAGTTTAAAGTAAAAGTAGTCTCAACCTACTACACAGAGGAGTCTGTAACAAGAAGAATTTTCCCTCATGTTCCTCTGTCATTTCAATATTCAAAGAAAGTCAGAGCAAATAAATAAAAAGCATCCCCACTCAGGTTCATTTTGATAATGATTTCTGAATTGCTTCCACCTACTTAGGAGGACTCAAGCACTTAAATCACTGACTTCAATATTCCTGTTAAAAACAGGGACCATTTTCTACTAAATATAATTTCTAACATGATCATATGCCATAATACAAAAAGTAAATTAATTGTGCCTTTCAGGATGTCCCTTTTAAACAGTGAAATGAATTGCAAGTCAAACATTTCCATTATCAGTCCAAATATTTGCTGTCAAGACTAAAGACAACACGCTAAGCAACCTCAGAAAAATCAGTTTGCATTACAAAATCTGTGATTCTCAGTCCCTCAAAGCTTAGTGAAACACCACTGCCTTGTCTAGTCTATCCATCTAGACTGTCTTATTTCTTAGTCTACAGACCTGTCTTTTTTAACTACAGAAATAATTTCATAGATTAAGGAGGATCTGCTCACACCAGAGTACTGAAGGCTGAAGACAAATGATGAATTTAAGTTCTCTCTATGGAAAAAGTGTTTGCCAACACAGTAACTGCATTGTATCTATGATGTCAGCAAGCTACAACCCCACATAAACTATTAAGCAAATCAAGTCAATTGGACCTATTTATAATTTCACTTTCACCACACTGATAGCAGCCACCACAGCACACCATGAAAAAATCCAGTCAAACAGAAAAACACACATAGGAACTGATATCTCACCTCCACTCCCCCTTATTTCAATAAGACACCAAAAACTGGATCTGTTGAAATACCACCACTGACTTCCCTCAGCATTCTTGAGGAAATAGATGTAAAGGACACTTCTAATTTCCAGACTATTGTTTTTCCACTTGTATCTACTTTCTGCCTTGGAAACAGGCAATGAAATTTATTTCAATCAGCATTTTCATTCAATGGTCACTGATGAACCAACCATCTGCTGTACAAAAGCAAGACTAAACCCAAAGGTTTTCTTGAAGATATGCAGTACACTGTCCTTTAACTGGAGCTGTTAGAGAACACCTATTTGACTTGCAGAAGGATAAGGTAAGACAGAATCAAGTTTGTTCCAACTAATCATGTTTAATTACAGCCTAATACACTTTCGGCCAAGACTTATTGAAAAAAGGGGACACCTTTGATTTAAGAAAAAACCCACTGAAGTTACCAACAAGCAGAATTAGCAGTTCCACATAAGTTATGTCAGCAAACATTAACCCCATGTCATAACTTCCTATCCTCAAATTTACATATACAGTATATCCATTTCAGCTTTTCCATTTCAGCTTTGAAGCTTTTTCACAGTTTTATTTGCTAAGCCACCTTATTTTGTTAAACAGTGGCATCAGATATTAATAGTTTAAAAAGACATACCAACACTTCAAGTATTTTGACTGACAAAAACACTCAGCTTTCAATAGAAATGTAAATTCACTACCTCATTAGTCATTAATTGCTGCTCTGTAAAATATCTGAAAAGAAGTCCCAAGAACTATCAGAGTTGTGGCACAAGGGGCACAATCCAAAATGATGTTGTTTTCAACACTTACTATTTGTGGAGTTTTTACATCTCTAAACTTATTGCTTATAGCAGATCTGCAATTTTCCAAAAATCTGAAAAGAAAGGACAGAAGCAAATCTTCTCACTTTTCTCCCCTTAGCCAATCCTTGTTCTTATATCTAGGAGGCAGTGGTTTATGCCCTGGCCAATTAAGTGGCACAAAAATGGTTTTTTTAATGCATAAGAGGCCACAAGTCTGTTTGACCTTGAAAGAATTTTCTCTCAATTCAAAGGAAAACATCCAGATACAAAGTCAAGATGCTACATGCTTTGTACTTTTGAACATGTTACAAGCACAAACATTATTCAGCCTTCAAATTGACCCTCCCCTCCACAGGGCACTGATGTAACAGCTGCGGATCAGGAACACCCCTTTACTGACAGCCACCTGTCAGCTGCCTAGTTCTCCGGAAGCCTGGAAGCCCTTCAATCATTCAGCTCCACCTATCAAAGTCCTGATCTCTTTGCAAGTCTTCCTTCCTATGAAGACAGTCCATGTTTTCTTTCAGAGAGATGTTTAAGAATTTGCTAGCAGGTTATCTGAAAATTGCCTCTATTTTAAGCAGCCTAGACATGCTTTATCTAACACGAGAATATAACTAGAATTTATTCGTAATTTCTAATATGAACCCAACCCAAACTGAACTGATATACAGCTGTTGCCACTCATTTGGATACTGAAAAAGTTGTATTTAGCGGTTTCTTTATAAGCTTGTTTTTAACTCCTATGTAGTTCAGGACTGTAGTTCAAACAGTTGCCTGGCATGACTCAGGACTATGAATGAAGCAGCAGCCAAGGGGAGGAATCCTCCACTCCCCATAACCCTTGGATCATGAAATCATCCCAGTACCTACTGCCAGAATCACTTCTTTTATTATATCTAGCCACTAAGTCAATCAGCAAAACTTGTCAGGAGAAACACACTTACACCTCTGCCAGTTTAATCTTGCAGAGACCTGGCTTCAATTCCTACGTCATTCCCCAGGTTGAAGTAGAATGAGCAAACTATTATTTACTGGGATTTAATCAGAGCTGACATTTCTCAGCAGCTCACAGTTAAGCATCTTCCAACTTAAATATTCTATTACTTGCAGCCAACTTCAAAACACCCTTCAGTGCTGCTGCTCTTGGTCCAACATTTCTAACAATGCATCAGCTATTTGACATTCTCCTTGCAACCTACTTCTCTGTTACTTCTTCCACTCTTTCAATAACTTATCCAACAATTATTTCTGCTCATATGTGCTCATCTTATTCTCTTGCATTAGTATCCCTTTTCCTTCAAGGAATCTTAGTAATAGCAGCCTCTATTGGTCAGGCTACATTGTACATTCATATTCTTCCCAGTATAACTATGTGACGAAAGCCCATCCCTAAGGCATTAAGTGGGTTATACTGTACCAGGCCAACATACTGTCTGCTCTGTAGAGAACGAAAACAAAAACAAAACACCAAGGAGAATGAACATTATTTTTAAAAAAACAAACAAACAAACAAAAAACCAACCCTAAGGACTTCTTACAAACCTTTCTGCTGGGAAGGTTTTATTCATTGTGAAATGTTTATGTAAAATTCCAATCCTAAGGAGCTGAAAAATCTGTTTCTCATGATTTATTACTAGATTGACACAAAATAAAACAAAGCTTGAAATCTAAATATCTTATTTGACTCTCTGCACATATTTTTAACTTAAGGAAATGGAAGGTTGGTTTGAGCACTGAAAAGCAAAACAAGGACTACTAGAGTTTTGGGGTTTTTTACTACACACTGTCACTTTTTAACTTCACAGAAAAGGTGTTACTAAAATTAAGACAGTGAACAGAGCTCCATACAACCTGAAAGAAGACAGAGGAAAAGAAGGGTTCATTATAAATTTGATGTTGGTATGAAACACAGATATAGCTGTACAAGCCTTTGGTTAGGTTTCTCTGGAAATAAAAGTATTTTGGGTATGTCTGAGAAACAGCTCTCTCTCCAGTCTGCCATTACAGCTTGTTACCTGATAAGCTACTATAAAGTCATGGAAAAATAGAAAAAGAAAAATCATAAAGAGAAAAAAACCCACCTACACAAAAAAACCCCAGCCATGCAAAACAACCCTTGCTCTAAAAAAAGCAAGCACTGACAACTTCAGTGTTGCACAACAGTTTAAAAGTAAAGACAAATAAAACCCACATGCTTATTTAGTATAGCTGTAAATTATTGTGGACAAGAAGGAAAACAACATGTAGGACGGGAGGCTGCATAACAGCTAACTGCAGACAAGTGTTTTAATTCCTGACCAAAATTTAGCCAAGAAATCCCCTACTTGCCTATCCCACTCAAGTTAATAAAAATTAAGTGCTCTCTACGTAGCTCATTACATGTAACCTTGCTATAAAGGCCACTCACAGAGGTTCTTAGAACTAGTTTTTCTGCACTTTTCTGTTATCCACTCAATTGTTTTGCACAAGTCAGATGCAATACGGAATCACTTGCACTGCCCACTGACCACCCAGACGTAAACGATTCGCCCATCGTGCCCTATCTCTATTCCTACCCTCCCCAGTCATCCCCACACCTGAGCCCGCACAGCCACCTGCCACCACTGGAAACTCCACAGGCCCCGCAGAGGGGCTGGATCGAGCCTCTGGTTCAAAAAAGAAGAACTGAAACCCAAGGGAACCCCGAGCAGTTCTGTCCCTCTTCAGCACAGAACCACAGAATCGATTAGACTGGAAAACACCTCGAAGATCATCCAGCCTATGACCGAACACCACCATCTCAAGCAGATTATGGCACACCACTCAGTGCCACGTCCAGTCCTTCCTTAAACACCTCCAGGGTCGCTGGCCCCACCGCCCCCGTGGGAAGCCCATTCCAAGTACACAGCAGTGAGAAAAGGTGATCAAGAGAGCTCTAATATTTCTTCTTTTTCCGATCTGAAACGTGTTGAGGACACAGGTACGAAACCGAGCTTCACCCTGACAGATCAGAGATTCTTATCGGTGCTGAGGAAGCCCTGCCGGGCCGGAGCCGGCTGGGAACCGCCTACCAGGAGCCGCGTCCCAGAGGAGCCACCGCCTGTCCTGGAGTCACGGGATCCCAGATCACACCACATTCCCCGCCACCCGCACCGGCCCCGGGGAGCGCACGGCGCCCTCTCCCACCGCGGCCCCGGCCGGGGCTGCCCTCCCGCTCCCCAGGCGCGCCAGGGAGCCACGGGGAGCGCCCGGGAGCACGGATAGCGCCGGGGGAGCGAGCGGGGACCACGGCGGCGAGAGGAAGGAAAAGAACGCAACCTCACTGGGCTTCAGGCCGCGGGAAGGGGACTGCCGCCGCTCCCGGGCGCGCTGGGGAAGCCGATCCCTGCCTGCGGGAAGGGGCTGTTCCTGCTCCTGCCGCCGGTCCCGGGCCCGATCCCGCTCCCGGGCTGCGCCACCGCCGGGCGCTGGGCGAGGAGGGAACATGGCGGAGCGGGCAGGGGCGGGGCCACCATCACGTGATCCGCGCCGCGCGCGCACGGCCCCGCCCGCCGGCACAGAGGCCCCGCCCCCAGCTTGAGGCGTCTGCTCAGCCCGGCGCTGCGGGAGGCGGCAGTGGGAGAGGGAATGGGAAATGGGAATGGCTATGGCTGTGCCCACAGCCAGCGCACGGCACGGCTGGGCCTGTCGAGGGCCATACCTCTCATCGATCACTATCGTGTGACGTCTGAGAGCGGCCCACCGTTCTGCTGGAAACAGATAACACTTACTTGCTCCAGAACGCTCTGCATCATGAAACCCTAAAACGCCTAAAACCATTTGGAGGTCAGAGTTATTTATTAAAGGCAGTAGAATCATAGAATCAGCCGGCTTGGAAACCCGACCTCTAAGATCATCAAGTCCAACCCTTGTAGTCTCCCTGTGCTCCACATTAAGGACCCCAGGCAAGCAAACTCGGGACCGTAAGGCAGCTTCACTTTACAAGCAGAAACATTGAAAACTATACTTGCGTCAATGAAAGAATTAATCGAAATACAAAGCACACTATTTAAAAAGAGTAGCCAGGCACTTTTTTTTTTCCCTGTAGTAATTCAGAATAACAATGACTTGACTGTTTAAACAAGATCATGGGAAAAAAGGCTAAAGAAGCTGGTGATAGTATTTTCTGTGCTCTTACAACTCACCACGAGGATAGGGCAAAATATAATTAAAATTAAAAGAGCAGAAATTAAAGAGGTTCCCACATCATCAAGAGGAATAGGTGGTGACAGTACACCCATTAGCTCAAACAGTCATCACATGCTTCCGATCATAAGGGAGATGCAATCAGACTGGAATTGCCACTTGGCAGAGTCGTTTTGTTTTGGATCAGACCTACAACATGGCCCAAGGAGTGGAAAACAAGATCTCAGTGCCATCAAAAAGAGATGTCTCCTATTGACAGGAGCAGGATTATTAAAAGGCAGTTCATGCCAGAGGCAAATCTGATGACACGAGATCCATTCTTATTTAACAAAGCTGGACTTTGAAAATTTTCAAGTACTTTATTCCTGGGATCTGCTTTCATTCAGTACTAAAGTAAAACACAAGTAAGTGTTGGAGAGGTAGAAAAATGGACTCTTTAAATTAAGATAATTCTAAGACATAAAAGTTCTGATCAGTAATGGCATAATTTTGTGATTTTAAAAGAAAAAATTCTTCATTTAGAAGTGGAAGAAATAATTACTCTATTTTCACTTCATGCCTTGTGGGGTGAAGCTACCATGTTTTTGTTTTGAGACAACATTGGTTCTCAGACACTTGGATATACTTAAGGAAATTTAGAAGCACATTTTTAAGGTCATCTAGTCCAATCCCCCTGCAGTGAGCAGGGATATCTTTAACTAGGTCAGGTTGCTCAGAGCCCCATCCAGTCTGATCTTGAATGTTTCCAGGAATAGGGCACCTAGCAGCTCTCTGGGCAACCTGTTCCAGTGTTCCATCACCCTCATTGTAACAATCATATTCGTAGTCTGAATATAGTCAGTTTGTCCAGTCTGAATCTAGGCTCCTTTAGTTTAAAACTGTTACCTCTTGTCCTACTGCAACAGGCCCTGCTAAAATGTCTGTCCCCATGTTTATTATAAGCCCCTTTCAGGTCCTGGAAGGCTGCAATGGGGTCCCCATGGAACCTTCTCTTCTCCAGTCTGAACCACCCCAGCTGTCTCAGACTGTTCTCATAGGAGAGGTGCTCCAGCTCTCTATCTTGGAATCCCTCCTCTGGACTCGCTCCAACAGGCCAATGTCCTTCCTGTGCTGGAGACTCCAGAGCTGGATGCAGCACTGCAGGTGGGGTCTCATGAGACCAGAGTAGAGGGGCAGAATCACCTCCCTCGACCTGCTGATCATCCTGCTTTTGATTCTTTCTGGATTGCAAGGGCACATGGCTGAGTCATGTCCAGCCTCATCCACCAGCAACCCCAAGTCCTTCTTGTCAGGGGTGCTCTCCTTACGTTCTCCTCACAGCCTATATTGACACCGGGGGTTGCCTTGACCCAGGTCCAACACCTTGCACTTGTCCATATTGATCCTCACGAGGTTCATATGGACCCACTTCTTCAGCTTGTCCAGGTACCTCATTTTTTTCAAGTTCTAGGTAGAAAACAAAATTCTTGAATTTCTCAGATAAGATGTATTTTTATTTCTTTACCATGGGAACATAAAATAAAAAAGAACCATGGTGTAACTATGGCTATTATGCTTATGATTTTATAGGCATAATGGAGTATCACAGGGTTACACTCATGCTTAATACACACCCATGAGTGCTCGAGGATCAGGAACTAAGGCCCTTTTCCCTCATGTCCACGCTGTTACTATTATTCATGTATGTAACAAAACCAATAGTTGCTATAGAACAATCAAAAATCTGAGAACAAATAATGCCACTGATAGGGCTGGGCACATCAAGTATACCTGCCAGTTCTGAGGTTAGGTACAAGAAAATGCCCAGCTAGGATGTGATTTGAAATGTGTGCAACAAAATCATTCCCATTTTAAATTCTGCAGACAGTGTAGGGTCCCAGTGGTAGGTGCTGTGGGGTCTGCCCCTGCCTGAGGCTGCTCCCTGACCATTTCATTGCTGGTGAGCAGGGCTGGGGCAGTGCTGATGAGGGCAGCCACTTCAGGGTCCTGCTGCCAGCAAAAGCCACATTTTGGCTCAGACACTGAACAAGCCTGATGGCCCCGTTCCTGAACCCCACCTAGTGCCCCAACACCCATGCGACAGCACAAACTCCTCCCCACACCTGCCCAGTTCTCAACAGAGTTTTGGCAGATTATTGTCAACAGCCCTGCCCTGCTCTTCCTGTTTGAGTGCTGTGGGACAGTGACTCTTTTTACCGAAGTCACTGTCTCTCCATGCCTTGTCACCCTCCCTCCACTCCTGGCTCTCCTCCTCCTGAGCAGCAATTCGCCCTTGCTGCTCCCTCACATGCACCTTCCTCCGAAAGCTGCCTGTGCACCTTGAGGATTTTACAGAGGTGTATTCATGAAGCGGTGTTGTTCTGTCACATCATAGCCAAGGGCACAAAAAATATCCCAATGGCAAATAAAGGGCAATTTTTTTTGTGTGAGTATGGGAAGTTCTGTATCAGCAAAGCTCTTGTATAACAGAGCTTGTGAATGCTTTTTACCATCTGTAGTTGGCAAGGAGATTTTGTCCCATCCTGGCAAGTGATGACATGGCCTCAATAAAACATGACTTTGTCACCTCTTGGATGAATTACAGCAGTACAAAATAAGGGGATATGAAGTCATCTGCCTTTATGGCTCCGTTCATACCAGAATGAAGCAGGCCAGCCCTCGAGCAATCCAAGAAATTATCAAAGTGCTCTTGTTTCTTTCCTTATCTTTCAGGCAGTCAGTGAATTGGCCATTACACCCTGAAGAGTCTCTGAAGGACTTTTATTCAACATATTTGCTCCTTAACCACAGTCTGTTACCAGGTAACTTTCCTTTTTGCCAGAAAAAAAGAGCTGTTTTTTTTGTTAAAAGGGTTGCAGTTTTTGGCTTTAGTACAAATGTACACAGCACAGCAGACAGGAAAGGAACACATTTTAAATAAAAAATAAACAGCACAAATTTCTTTTTGGATTTGAAAGGAAGAAAGAGTCATAAACAACAAATGGCAACTGAGTACCTCCCTAAAAAGTGCACAGTAAGAGGGTTATGAGGGAGATGGAAAAGGTGCTCAACAAAACAGAATGAAATGGATCTCGCAGTGGACCTCTAAGAACCAGAGGGAGTTTTATCCCTGGTGTTAAGGGAGCACTTCTCAGAACAGTATCTTTGTTTTTACATTGAAAATTGTGTGAAATTCATTGTTAATTTAGCTTTCATCTTCTCAAGATATGTATCACAAGTTCTGTAGCTACAGGCTCCTTGATCTTTGAGTGCAATTTCTGTTTAAGACTTCATTGCTACTGCTAAATCACAGGATGCAAGAAGCAGTTGAATTGACAGCATCTCTGGAAAACCCAATGAAAACAAATACAGACTTTAGCCTTATTCAGCATACATTTGTCCTATGTTTTTTGTGGATCACCTCTAATGTCACACTCCTTTTTGGAGTAGCACCATGGACAAGCTAAACATCATACCAAAACTAATTGTCTATGCTTAAAAAAGTTAAGAGATCTTTTTACCACCTGGAATAAATTGAAATGAGGCAACTTCAACAGAAGAATCTCAGTTTTCTTTTATCCTTGTTGCTGGACCCTGTACTCCCTGTACTCCAGTGATCTACACACTCCTGCTGGTACATACACTGTGTAGTTGCAAGTTGACTTTTTAGAGACATTTTGAGACGAAGCATACAATCTTATCCAGTCCAATATTTTAAGCCTGCACAGTTACACAATCTGGGTAGGGACAATATAACCTGTTGACAAACTGTGCCCTGGAGCAGTACTTTGCTTAGTGAAACTATGACCACACCTACTTAAGAGCAATGCTTCACTTGAATGACCATCTCTCATACTTGGCACTTTACATCTGTAGACTATTCTCATATGTAGCAGTACATGCTGCCACACATGACATTTGGCTTCTACTAAATATTTCAAGTAACAAGCATCAGATACAAATACAGATGAAAACATGGCCAAATTGGTAAAGAACTGTATGAGGTAAAAATAACCAAAAGCATAAGATGATCAAGAAAGTAATACAATAATTTAGGATTTTGTATAGTTTCACTAACTGTGATGTGAAGTTGTGGCAGCATGTTTATCAGCATGAACTAAGCATAAAGTGAAACCGAACCTAGATCAGCTTTTTCACCGGCCCCGGAACAACAAAGCCTCGTTTCCTAGAGATTTGTGTCCTCGGCATACTTAATACAGTGCAGTTCACTCTTCCTGTCCCCCAATACTTTCTGCTCTATTCTGTCACTATTCCCAGATGTCCTCCTTGTCCCAGACTACCATCTGAGCAAGTGGGAGAGTATTTTTTTGCCTGGTTTTTAGGTAATACTTAAAACTATGTGTGCGTTGCACCATCAGCCAGCAGCTTAGACTAGGTAACTCCTGAGTAAAGGTTAAGGGCTCTGTCTCTTTCAACAGGAATAGAAATTCTTTTCATGATTACTGGATTTCACAAAATTTACCAAATATATTATCATCTTTTAATGTCTAGTTTTAACTGGACTTGCTACAAAGCCAGCTCTCAGGTTCTTCAATTGTCATTGGGAAGGAAAACAATGGAAAAATGCCTGCTCACAATGTATTACCACAGAAAACTACTTTAAAATGCTGAGTTTACAACTGCAAGGGTACAAGTACTTGCCCTAAGAGTTCTGACTGTTCTCAGCTTGTAACAGAATAAAGTTAAGGTACAGTTTTAAAGAGGCGCGGTTATAATCCATTTTATTACTATTTGTAGTTATTAACCTTATGGTCTCTATACCATAATCTGCAACTGCAGTTGCTAGTAATTGGATTTTATTATTCACACATCTTAAAAGATAAGATCAAGATATGAAAGGCTAAAACCAAATGACTCTCTTGCTGCTGCTGGCATGGCTCACTCAGATCACAGTGAGGCAGGCTTGCTTAGGGATCTAAAAGTTTTAAGATATCTGATGTTTGCACACTTGCTGTTTACCTGCTCAGTAAATATGGATCATAGATATAGCTTAGCACTACATATTTAGGGATGAGCAGTTCAAAAGAAAATTATGTTATATATTATGTCACAAATGTAGTCAGTGTTACAGCTATAAATTTTACCCTTGAAATATATTCTGTCAAAAACACTGTCCATGCCTTGTAACATTTCCCGTTGGCAAGATAAAACTTGGATGAGCTCTACATTACTGGAATGGCTTCAAAACCAACTGCAGGCAGAAATTATTTATAAGTGTCTGTTATTCACAGCTAAAATAGTCTTCTGCTACACGGTGTTCTGACACAGCACAGTACTGGCGTACAGCTCTCAACAGGACCATGACCTCCAAAATGACTCCACACAACAATGCTGTGCCTACTGTGAACCAGTCACACAGAAGTGTTTGCCTTCCTGCAGTTTCATTGAAAGCTAAGAATAATACTTTACACAGAAGTACTCCCACTTAAACAAGCAGGACTACTTGTAACCAACAATTCCAGCACACAGGTAAGGGCTGGGAAGGAAGGGCAGATATTCACTGATTGGTTACACAGTTGAACACCAGGGGTCTGGCGTAAAGCTTTAATATATATTTTACATCAGTGCAATTCCCCTAGAATGCACATTTTCACATGATAAAAATCTTAAGTAATACCACAGTAAATCACAACATTGAAAGTTAACTGTTAATACTCCACTGAATGGAAAGATTTTTCTTCTTTTTTTTTTTTTTAGTAGAATATTTTAAGTGTCTCTTCTTAACAGGTTACACAACATTTTCCCCATATACAGATAAAAGGCCTGTCTCTTAGTCCTGGCTGGCTTTTAGTTCACCAACAGCTATTTTCTCATCTCATGTCCCTAACTCCTTTCTCTGGCAGGTCATGTGGCTGGAGAGCTCCAGGGCAGTGTCTCAGCCCAGAGGAGCTGACCAGCCCCAGCTGTGTCAGAGCCAGACGGGTGCAGGAACCAGCCTCAACTCCTCCAGCCAATACTCACCACATTTTCCTGCTCTGCTGATGCATTTTAGCCTTGAACCGAAAAATGCCTGTTGTGCATTTGTAAGAGACAAAGGGCTATTACTTAAGTAAGAAGAATGCGGGATGATTTTTTTTAAAATAAATAAATGCTTATAGTATACAATCAGTGAACATCCTGTTGATGCTGGAACAAAAATATGTATAAAAACTTTAGCTATTAGATTTCCTTCTATTCATTGTTTCTGATTAACCAGAAATCACAATATAAAAACATTAATTTTCTCAGTTCAGGCCAGATGTCCCAATTCCAGAGACGATATCCACTCAGAAACTGATTAATGCCTATTAATTTCATGCCTTTATAACAAAGATAAATTCAATAATATATTTACATAATTTTTTGAAATAATCCATTCTCTGATCCTGCATTAATTTCTTAACAGTTGCAGGACACATCACCTTATTTTGTAAATCTGGACTGCATACTGATAGACTGTCACAGGTCCTGTTTTCTTTCCAACAGCTATAAAAAGCTAAAGCAGGATGTCATTCCTGTTTTCATTTGCTAGCTGTTTTCTCCCCCCTTACATTCTATTTTTTGTTTCTTTTCCTGTTAGAAATTACCTCTCAAACCAACTTAATAATTTAACACTTACTTGCAAAAAGTGATCTAATTAAGGAGTGAATCCATGCTGAACACTCTGCAATGCAGGCGAGTATGTGAACTGCAGTTTTGGAAACAGTTTTGTTTACTGTAAATGAAACTTAGGTTCTGTGAAAGAACTCCTGCTGAATATAACAAAATTTCCAAATACTCAGCCCCTTGAGAAAAAAAATGCAGCACTCGGAATATTTTTAATGGATTTACTAGTGAATATTTCACTCTCAGATATAGCGTAACCATGTCACAATTTTTTTCCCTCTACTCTTTTATTTCTTTACATATGTACATTACTTAAAACCACATAGATTTATTGAGTCATCCTCAAAAATACATTAGCAGTTTTTTAAAACTTTAATTTTAAAACTTTAATTTTCCTTGCTACGGTCCGACAGAATATGAAAACATAAAATAAAATTACATGCGTCCACTTCTTCATCCTGTACTCATGATCTTGCACCTTTTAGTGACAGCATCTACATAGTATCAATACAGAATTTAAAGTTATAAGTTTCAACAGAGGCACTCTGAGGAGAATGAGAAGTCCGACTGGGAGAGATTTCAAGCGTGGAGGGACATTTACAGAGCTTAAATGGACTGTTAACTTATTGGACTGACTGTTATTCCCCAGTTCATCACTGGGTTTGCATCAAGTTTAATGTACCCCAATATTATTCCCCTTTGTCCCTCAGATTTTCCCGCCAAAAGTTGTTTACCACCTTGTTCTCCCCTGCTTTCCCACTCCTCTGTCACTGATCGGTTGAGGTTTGCCGCAGTGCAGAGTGAGCTACCATTGGTCCTTTCCCCTGGATACCCAGAAGTTACACCCACCTTTCCCCTGTCTCCCAGTCCTGTCTTACCCTGAGTTGTCAGTCCCATGCTCCTCCCCAGTTCTGAATCCTCCCCTCAGATTTACCCTATATAAGTCCCTGTGTTCTCTCAATAAATCGGCATTGCACCCAGACCCTCAGCTGCGTCTGAGCCCTTTGTGTGGTGCCGCGTCCCTATCCCTTTTTCCCTCGGGCCATGGCAGCACTCTCTTATATCGATGTTTGCAAACCACTTATTAAGAAGGGATAGTGTTACAAACAAATCCATCTGCTGTGATACCACTGCTCTCCACATGCATTACAAACAGCGTAAGTCAACATTTGTTCATCTGGATTCGTGTTTCGCACCCAACCTGGAAGAAAGAGAGTTCCTCTGGCGATCATAGTGACAGTGCAATCAAATTTTTCACAGCGCCTACACTTTATTTTGTTTGTCTGTGTGCCATTAATAACTTGTGGAAGCTGATGTTCCTGAACAGATGATTCTGTGTACAGAGCCCTGAGCTGTTTCAGTTCATCGCTGGCCATTTCCATCACTGTCATCTCAGCAAAAGCCTTTGGGCTCAAAGTCCCTGTAAAAAGGTTTTGTTTCAAGTGGCAATTTTTAGGGTTCTTCAGGTTAAAGATTTTACTTCTGATGCAATTTTTATATTTTTTGTCATTTTTAGCATGAAGAGCAAAAATATGTTTTTCAATTTCTTTAGATAACTGTAGCCATTTAACAGTTTCTTCTTCATCTTTGGCAGAACCAATCAAAGCTTTATATAGAAGATCTGTACATTTATACCTAAGAGCTCTCATCGGGTCCTGATGGCAGACTTGCTCCATTAACAACAGATTTAGAATCTTCATTAACAATGTGTTGCTCCTCAAAAGAAGAAGGCTGATTCATACTGCCTTCTGCATTGTTACATACCACATTTGTAACAGTTTGTGATGGGACCAAAAAGCTGGAACTAGTACCAGCTATTGCCTCCTCCTGATATGGTCCTTCAGACAGCAACTGCTCTCTAGGAGCCCTACTGCAATGCCCAATTTCCTCTCTCACATACGCAGAAAATGACTGTCTAACTTGCATTGACCGAACACAGTTATTCTTGTAAAGTGCTTTCCACCTTGATAATAACTGCTTTGCTTTGTTTTTCAACCGTCCTGAAGGGCAGCTCTTGAGTACTCTGTATACAGCCTTGGTAACTTCTGTCCCCTGAAGATATTCTACAATCATATCAACATCTTCAAGTTCTTTAAGATGATCCTCAATATCTTGAAAATTGTTCTCAGACAGCAGTTGTTCAATACAACGGGTTCTGTGTACAATATTTTTCCAATCAGACATTTTTAAACCTGAAACAAAAAAATATTATCATATTTACTGCATTTATGGCATTAATTCATCTTCTGTATTTTCACACAAGGTTTTCTTTTTCATTTCATGCTATTTTACACTATTTTATTTATATACATTACTGGGTTTGCCACCATTTTCTTGAAATTGTGTACAGAAGAATTAATGAAGCAAATGCAAAACGCAGAGGAGCCCAGCTCCTGGAAAAATGCAAATGCTAGTCTAACTCATTCCAGAAAGATACTATCAGACAGGAGAGCCCAGAGGGACTTCTGCTGGGGTAGTCAAGTGACTACAAATGAACTCAGTGTAAGGCACAATGACACAGAATAATAGAAAAATCAAAGTGGGTCCAAAACCTTCACATTGTAAGGTGCTTTTCTTTGGGGGGGGGGGGGGGGATTACAAGTTTAGTTGGTTTTGGGGGGTTTGGTTTTATAAATTAGTCATTCCTGTAACCATATATTAAGTTAAATTTTTTTTTCACAAATTCTTATAACAAATGCTGAGATGTTTGGCTATCTGTGGTTTTGTTTCAATGAAATCTGCAAGTTTCCACTTGGTTTCTCATAAGAAATCCTTTAGATAAATTCAAATATACAGGATTTGGCATTAGAAGACTGACTTGGAATAGGGAGCAGTGTGTATCATAGCTACGTTTTCCACAAATTTATTTGGTTTTGCCACTGTATGTTGTAGCCTGTGCAATGGAATTACTGATAAGTGCAGAAAATAGACACATGCATTAAGAATGACCCAGGAAACATACAAAGTTAGAAAGTTTAAGAAAATTTGCACAGTCACATTGTTTTAGTTAAAATTTTAAGTTCTATAGCAGACAGATGAGATACCTGTGAATTGTGATTTTTTCATTTCACACTTTTTCCTCAAGCCTTTGTTACTTCAAAAGAATAAAATTAACCAGCTAATGAGGACTTGGCATCTGACCAAAAGTTACTGACCTAAATGAGTTTTTCAAGCACCTAATGGAGATGCCAGAGTTTTCAGGCTTTTGGAGTACTTTTTTGTCACCATAACTTGATATTAGGGATTTCTTCAATTAGTGAACAGCAAGTAGGTGAACACGTTGTATTGGGAGCTGCAAAGTGAAGTTTTGGGGTTACTCTGCAGAAAGTCTAAGTGAACTGACATAAATCAGTGAAAGTTAAGCCCAAAACACCATTCTGGTTCCTACATGATCCTCAACTTTTCACTTGCTATGCTATATCTCTTCTAAAAATTTCTCTTTATAGGTGTTATCAGAGAAACAATTCAGAATAGTAAACTTCTAACTGATGTCCCCACTGCTGCCTTTCTCTTGCTAGTTCTGGCTTCATATTACAGTTGGATTATCAGGATAGGGAAGCTCAGAAACAGTGACACCAGCAAAACAGTTTTGAAACAATGACATCTACCAATTTTGAAAATTCTTAAAACTTAAAGACACATCCCTCTATTTTCTTACAGCTGTAGCATTATTAAAGCGTGCTCCCATATATGCCAGTGTGTAAAGGAAAACCAAATGGTGTTTTCAGAATGCCAAGTCTCATGGCTTGAATAAAATTTCCTTTTGATTCCTTTGCCTCAACCCCTTTGACCAACAAAATGCTCAGTGCATTGTTATTGTAAATTTACACACAAAAATATGTTGATGTTACTAATGCTATTCTTCTACTTGCTGAAAAGGAGAATTAAATGTAGAATGCAGAAATGGATGGTGTGTTAACATTGTGTTCCTCTTTTCTGCAGTTAGTCCTCTAAATTTATGCACAAAACCACTGTTTTGTCTGAAATTGCATACTTCCTGATTCTACTCCAGAAAAAGTCATTTGCTTGATAGAGGCAAGGCTAACTACACATGTCCATATGTAAAGGAGCTCATAAGCAGGGTTCTTGCAGCATCACTGTTTCCATGATGAAAACTCCTGAGGATGGAGTTAGAGGAGGCACAAGGGATACAGCTGGGGAATGCTCTGTTGCTCTCTATGACCACCAGTCCAGATAATTAATTTTCTGCATGATAGAAATAAGTTCAAACTTCAGGTTTAAACTTCAGAGCCTCAGAACTCCACAAAAGAAAAGGACAGAGAGCACAAGACTTCACTTGTTTCTATAATCCTGAACCACAGACCAACCCAACCTCCACAGTGAATGCTCTGAACATTCACTTAACCTGTATTTGAACAGTGCATTCTTGTCTAACATTTTGAAGTCCTGGAAAAGGCCAGTAATGGCTATTACAGAAACTGTTTTATTACTCAGGAATTTTCAAACCAGAGAAATAGGATGCAGTTTTCAAATACTTAAATTGAACCCTGTGCCTCATCATACTGAAAAGCACATGTAAGTCCATCCTTTCCTCTGTTCTGATGCAGGAACACACAGAGACTGTCAGTGGAAAGAGGTGCTTTCTCACGTACGGCTGCCCTCACTAAGCAGGACAGTTTTCTGTCTCCAGAACACTAAGTAGCTGACATTAGAAAATGATTATCTGCTGATTTAATGGTTTTCGTGCAATCTGGGGCAGAGTTGGTGAGACAGTCCTATGTTTGACCAGTATGGTTGTCCTATAACTTAGAATCAATTCTGATTCTTCCAACATACTCCAAACGTAATTTTCTTCAGTTCTTGTACCTATGTATATATTGTATTACACTCACACACCATAAAACACACTTATCCAAATGCAAGATGATTTCATGAACTCTCAATATGTAGCATACAGGACTATGGACACACAAAGAAATTACCACACACAAAGTACTCTGCCAATTATCTGTCCGTGTATATACTTTTACCCTGTGACAAAGGTGAAGTATTTTGATCTTTCATTGAGGACTGTGCTTCATAGAAAGTTTCCTCTCTAACATTGCAGGGTGAAGATCTGTAAGTAAGAAATGGTGCATGGAGTCCATGGATACCCCCTGCTTCATGGCAGTGGTCCTTGCTCATGGTTATCTACCTGACCCTCGGAAGCCCACCAGGGTGGCAAGGTTCTACCTAAGGACATTTACACTAAGGCAATAGATTAAATTATGAGATTAGCTCAGTTGGTTAGAACACGGTGCTAATAACACCAAGGTTGCAGGTTTGATCCCCATATGGGCCATTCACTTAAAAGCTGGACTTGATGGTCCTTGTGGGTCCCTTCCAATTTAGAATATTCTGTGATTAGAAATTTTAAATCTTCTCAGTCACGCATTGACCTTTTCAAGTTTAAGCATCATTACATTCCAGTTCATAAATATTCTAGCAGGAGTTAAATAAACAAACTGAAAACAGAATAGGGACTATTCTATGAATAATTATTTTAAAATAATTTTGGAAATTAAACCACCTAACAGACTATTCACATTTAAGTCAAAACAATCACTTCTAAGGGAACGCTTCCCTCAACATGTACATCTTTATATGAGGTAGGACTGAGTGACTCCCTTCAAACTTACTAACCAAAGCTGGGTAAAAGTAACAGAAAAAGTAAGTAATCAAAAATATGACAAGAACAGAACTAAATCCATAATTAAATATTGCAATGGAGAGGGATATGCACTGGTAACTGGCAGAAGCACAAGAAAGAGCCAGCAGAGAAACAATTGAATAAAGGTAAATAATCAATGACACCAGAGAGATTTCTGCAGGGAAAATATTCTTGGAACAGCCCTGGCTTTGTGGTGTGTACCTAGTTTGCAAAAGATTTTAAGATCCTTCAAGATGAAAAGCAATATATACTTCTGAAGTATATATTACACTAACTAATCAAGTATAAATTTCATCTCTGTTTCCAAATTAAAAGGAACTGTGCTGAAAAAAAAAAAAGTTGTTTGTGCATTTGTTGCCCTATAAATCAAGGAAGGACTGGACTTATCACCAAGGTTGAGACAGACCATTGTTTATGCAATCAGAAATTAAACAGAGACTCCTGAACTTATAAGGAACATATAAGGTAATCAAATGGTTGATCTTTACCATTCAAAGGATGAAGCAAAGGTCAATACTGCTGGGAATCCTGTGTACCATTTCATGTTAAGTCTGAATCAAGCACCAATTCTGCTTTTCTAATCAAGGCACAACATGATTATGTCAAACAACTGTAGAAAACATGTTCTTCACATTCTTATAGGGAGAAATAAGAAATCACTGAAGCTGTGGTAATACTGCGGTGTATTTTCTAGTGGGAACCCAAGTATAGCAAGAGTGAGTTCTTTCCCACTGAAACTCTTGTTCCTTGAACTCTGATGTTTCTGTTACAAATCAGATAGAACAAACAGTAAGTTGGGAGAAGCCTCAAAACCATCTGAAGAGAAATCAAGTGTTTCACAGAAACCAAGCTGGAATTCCAAATGGAAAATTATTTTACCACCTGAGGGAGCTGTAGCATAGAAAACCCATGGAATCTTGTGAAATGTGCATAATGAGAAACTCCAGTCTGTGAAGAAAAAAAAAAAAACAATTTCCCTATGACCTTTAGGAGACTTCACATTTTTACGGTATCTATTTGCCAAATTTTGGCAAAAAACCCCCTGTAGAATCCATAGGTACTAGGATACAGACAGGAGGGAAAGGGTGCACCCTTATCCAGCCCTTGTCCTTTACATTGCTCTTTCATTTGACTTTTTTAAATTTAGAGTTTGACTGCTTTTCTACCTGATTTACTGCAATTTGACAAATGCTGCTGAGCAAATATTTATAAAATTAACTGAATTGTACTCAGTCAGCACTGTTCTGCTGTCTTCCTAATTCCAAGGGACAAAAAAATCCAAGAAAGACCATTTTCTTTCTTAAGTTATGAAATGAATCATGGGCCTTTGTTCAGGTAAAGATGTAAGAAAGAATAAATGTGTCACAATTTTGTGCAGTACAATACAAACATTCTCATCCCTACCACAACTACACAAGGCATTTCACTTAAGCAATGCATAGAATCACATAATCAGAGAATGGTTTGGGTTGGAAGCGACCTAGACGTCATCTAGTTTCAGGCCCCCTGCCATGGGCAGGGATACTATTTACTAGACCATGTTGCTCAGAGCCCCATCCTGGCCTTGGACACTCCCAGGGATGGGGCATCCACTACTTCTCTGGGCAACTTGTTCCAGTGCCTGACCACCCTCTGAGTAAAGACTGTTGCCTTCACTCCCTCACAGAAGGCCACCAGACTGGTCAGGCATGACTTGCCATTAGTAAAACCGTGCTGGCTACCTCGAATTACCTCCTTGTCTTTTATGTCCCTTAGCATATCTTCTGGGAGGATCTTGACAGGAACAGAAGTGAGGTTCACTGGTCTGTAGTTCCCTGGATCTTTCTTTCTCCCCTTTTTAAAAATGGGAGTGATGTTTCCATTTTTCCAGTCACCGGGGACTTCACCTGACCACTGTGGCTTTCCAAATATGCATGAGAACATCTGTTTGAATTCCAAGAGTATATTGAAGGTTACAAGGTAGAGATTGGCTCATATTTACAATAAGACTCTGTAATGCCATGCTGATGAAGCACTTTCTTGCCAAATCATTAAGAGTTTTCACTCTGACTGCACAGTATAATGAGTCACTTGTGTGTACAAGAATAAATAATGACAATCAATAAAAATCTTCTAAGTCAGTTTGCTCCCAAAAACCAAAAAAAAAAGATTAGGCTACCTCAGGTTTAAAATATGGCCATCCTGTAATAATGCGAAGTTGAATCAGAACATTTTTAAACAGTATAATGACTAAATAGGAGTAAAACAAAAAACCAAACAAAAAAAACCCCCAGCCTGAGATGCTGCTAAATGCAAAGTCAGTCCCTGGTAAAAACACTGGCCTCTACAAAATCATTTGGGGTAAAAGCCTTGTCTTTGCACCTTATCCGGTGCAAAGCCATAGCCTATTTTGTCTTAGCACAGATAACCCTGAAAAACCAAGACAAACTCAGAGTGCATCCAAGCAAATGGGTATGAATGTCTTGGAAGGGTGAACGCCAGTTGTCCCTCATCCCAACCTCAGAAGAAAATCCAAACCACAGCCAATATGAGGATCAGAAGTCAAGTACTCCTAATGGCATAATAAATTTTCTGAAAAAAATCTGGTTAATGCTATAGCAGAGATGATGCATAGGACAGTCCTGGAAACACCGGCTTACTTTGGGCAACCTAAATTTCATATAAACAATAAAAATTATCAAATGTTATTTTAAACTCAAGAGTCTAAGCAGAAATCAGAGAATTCTCACAGCCAGCTTCCAGACCCAAAAACATTCCTTCATCCTATCTGCAGTGGGAGAGTAGATTTCAAAGATGTCACCAAGAAACCATTTACTGGGGCTTTTATTTTATCTTGGCAAAAATCAGAGCTCTTCCTGCCTCTCAGCAGGACTGCCTCCCACCTCTAAAAATTCTGAACTAGACAGAAAATCATCTTCAAAGAATAGCCACATGAATAAAGCTAAGTTAATACAATAAGAACTGAGGCAACACAACAGTATAATTGCAAGCTGTCTGTGACCACAGACACCTCATTGATCAAGAAGAGTCACCTCTCAGTCACAGATCCAGGGGCAGTGGAGTGCACAGCACTAAGGAGAAATAGCTTTGTTCTGTATCTTCTACATCAGTGACTGCTTCAACTACAGTGCTCTTAACTAATCTGGAGCTGTACTGTCTCTGTCACGTGTTTCTCTCACCGAAATCACTCTCCCACAGCTTTCTTCCTAAAAGGGGGAATTTGCAGGGAGAAATGGCAGAGTGCATCACATTCATGTGAAGATGTACACAGTAGCCTCTTTTACAAGGCAAATTCTGATTTGGAGTTGCTTCTCCCAGAACCCCCATTTTTAATTAAAATAGAATTCTTATTTTCTTAAAAAAAAAAAAAAGAAAAAGATAAAACAATCAATAGAGTGCATAATGAAATTCTCAAGCCTCAGGGATCAGTTCCAAAACTAGAGCTGTCAGCACATTTTTCTAATAAGATCAAACAAACATGCATGGATTTAATGAGATAGGAAAAGCTGTTGTCCTTACCAGACTGCTTAGCCACTGGCTTCCTTGGACATCAGCCAGAGCTCAGGAAAAGGCTCAAAATATTACAGCTACACCAGAGGAATAACACCCTCGCTTGTTTCACAGCAGAAATTATTAGATGAGGAAAATTCTTTATCAACTGAACAGCTGCAGCTGTTTTGAGTTCTAGGACATTCAGCTGATGTTAGAGTGGACACACACATCCCAGCAGAGACTTTACCTTTCTAATGACTTCTTTTAATAACTTAGTTTAGAATGAAATTGAGTCTCCCTAGAAGATATTTTAGCTTTTCCTATATTCTGTCTGCCTTAATCATGTGAAGTCTTGTACTGAATTAAGTAGGTAACTAGTTGAAACCCTGAAAATCTTAAAAGTAATGCATTATTCCACTGAATCTTTATTTCTATTGATATGGTTGATCTTTTTAATAAAATACTTTTAAGGAGTTAAAAATTACTAAATTTACTTTTAACAAGTTACAGATTACAAGTATCGAGTGGAGTCACTAGCTAATCTCTTCCACAATAGGACAGCTATACATACTCACAATTCATTCTAATACATTCTGACTCAGTATGGCAATAATAAAATGTAAATAGAGTTCTGAGAGATTTTTCATCAAGTTTCATTGGAAATTATGTATAAATAATGTGTGCTTCTATTTGCTTTAAAATTTGCACCATTTTACATAAAGAAACACTTGCATGGTTTCTCTAATCTACAACCAGATCATTTTTCAGTATTCACTAACTTTATTCTCATCCCATTTCCTAGTTTGGGCACAAGGTCACAGAAATGTTCCATTGGGTTATCTGTTTTTTCAAATTTTCATTGCAAAGACTTATCACAGCTGGCAGAGAAATCCCTTTTCTCTCAGCCTCTTTCTAGGGCTTGTCAGTATAAGGTACTAGCTGGGGCTTCAAGCAAGTCAAAAGTCAGGCTTTTGACACACAGGGTACATTTTCTAAACATGAACTTCCACTGTGGCTACAAGTGACAAATACACATCAGAAGAGTGTTGAATGAAACTAGATGACTCAGACATGAATTAATGTTACCTAGCTATGGTAAAGAGACAGATTGTGACAGATGCATTTTGCACTAATTAAGCTGACTTGCTACGGTGCAGTTTATCACAGGGTTCAGGCTTTTTGTGTGGTTGCACACAATTTTTCAAAAATCATATAATAATTTTTGTGATTATAAATTAACAGTCTCCTGCAAACTAAAGAGTATAGCTTATCATCTGGACCAAAAACTCAAGCTTGTTAGAAATACATCTAGCATTTTTCCAACATGCCTCTATCATGAAGGCAAAACTTAAGCTGGGACAAGCAAAAAATGATAATACCATTCCTGTAGCATCACCTGCCTCAGTACCCAACCAAAACTTCACTGTGTGAAAAAGTTTCCTTGCAATTTGTGAAATAAGTGCTTCATTTCCTAACATTCATGTTTTTACAATAGTAACAGATTTTAAAACAAAAAATAATTATTATCGTTAAATCCGGCAGACCATATGAACAATATTTCACTATTTTCCCACAGCAAGAGGATGCTATAAACATTCCTCCTCACTCAAGAAATCTACCTGGCAATAGAAATATGATCTAAGCAGCTTTGTGTCATTGTTTACTAATTAACTACTTTTATTCAATATAGCTTAGTCTCCTAAACTGTTCATCTGGATGGATGCAAATGTTCATATCCATATTTCACAGAATCACAGAATATGCTGAGTTGGAAGGGACCCACAAGGATCATCCAGTACAACCCTTAGCCCCGCACAGGACCATCCCCAAAAGTCACATCCTGTGCCCAAGAGTATTGACCAAATGCTTCTTGAACTCTGTCAGGCTTGGTGCTGTGACCACTTCCCAGGGGAGCCTGTTCCTGTGCCCAACCACCCTCTGGGTGAGGAACCTTTCTCTAATATCCAACCTAAACCTCCCCTGACACAACTTCAGACCATTCCCTCAGGTCCTGTCACTGGTTGCCACAGAGAAGAGATCAGTGCCTGCCCCTCCTCTGCCCCTCATGAGAAAGTTGTAGACTGCAATGAGGTCTCCCCTCAATCTCCTCCAGACAAACCAGCCAAAGAATTTCAGGAAGGCTGTGACATCTTCAAAGTGGAAGCTGGTTTCTTCAACATACATTAAACATATTGCCTTATACAGGTAACAGTTCACGAAGTGTGTGCATGCTCTCTCTGCATCTGAACACCACTGGGATTGTATCAGACATCTGGTCTGCTCCCTCTACTCAATGTCTGCATAAAAGAAGCATTCATAACAATGTCCTCCAAACACTGGGAAATCATAATTCAGAATTCCCAATACACTGAGATTGGCTTATACACTATATTGCTTTTAGAAGTAAAAAACTGGGAACTGTTCTGTATTTCTTTTAAGGCTGTGAGCCTCTAGTGTTGCCATCTTTCCACCACAGACAAAATCACTAAGAGTTTACTTTTCTGGAAAAAAAAAAAATCAGAGTTTTACATGTTCTATTGTAACTGTAGAAGACAGACAATCCTTTCCCTGTTTATCCATAATGATGTTACCTCTCATGTTCATGCTTGGCATTAGAGTTTAGATATTTCTCCACTATTTTGTATCTTCCTCTGGAATTTCTTGTTTGGTTAGAATTAACAGCATTAATTTTTTAAACCTACTGAAGTACATGTTGCGAAGTGCAGGTTTAACACTGGCTTTTAAGTGGCAGTGTATCCACCTATTTTTCAGTCCTAAAAAATATTGCTTATATCCTCTTGCAGATGTCCAGGTTGTCTGAAACCTGCACAACCTCAACCTAAATGAAACTTTCCTAAGGTGGATCTCATATCCTCCTTTCAGTGAGCTTTTGCACTGGCACAAAAGTCCAACAAAACAGATTGGCTTGAACTTAGGAGCCTAAATAAACAAGTAAAAATGTACTTAAGACATATCTATCCAAAGTGTATTTTTTCACTTAATACTTTAGAAAGAAAATATGAATGATTTTTGAGAGAAACAAGCAATTCTTTCTCTTGAATACATTTCCTTGACAAAATGGCTTTAAAGATTATTTTTATATAGAGCTAGCAAGGACTTCAATTTTAGCACACTACGAGCAAAAGTAAGTGTTGAGTCTCCAATGCCTTTTTATGGATAACTGTGCTGACAAATTCAGATAAAAATGGAACATGTAAATAATAAAAACATGCTTTATGAACTTCTGTGAGCTTTTCATCATTTTTCAGATGAACAAAGACATTTTATTGCTTTAATGTTCAATTTTTAGTTAAGCATCAGCTCTATACTATTTCTATTGCCACTCCATTGCCAGGGCCATACTTAGATTAGATATCACTTTATTGTTCTTTTATAGGATTTCCACTGAAAATTTATATAATTTTTCCTTCAAAAACAAATCCTTTGCATGCAGAAGAGAACCTATGTTCCTGACCCCTCTACAGAGGTAGTGTGTGATATAATCAAAAGGTATTTGTAAGATATTATTAGTGTCCGCTAAAATTCTTTCTGCTATAATATGAATAATTAGATATGAAAGTACATAATTTCAGTCTTGATCAAGACACCTGATGTTCTGGTTGAAATTATGTGAAATACACTTGAAATGAAGAGCGGGTTTATATATTTAACTATTAAATGTACTACACTGAAAAGTGTGAAGTCTCCAATTCCCTTCTATACTTATGCCCAGCATATGTCTTATCTCAAGACATCAATGCTGCATAGCGACCAACATAACAAATACATAAAAATTCCCATAACAGTACTATTATTGCATTTTTCAAGGTCAGCCGCTTCTGTAGAGTGGATTTATAGACACTTTTGATATATATCAGAAGGATAATACCACCAGCAGGGAGCAGCAGCCCAGTATGTACTTGTCAGGAAGCAGCTGAAGCCAGCCGCAGTGACACCTTGCCTGGCCGAGGTTTGGGGTCGGACTCATGGCACCAGCAGCTGAGCAATGCCGCCGTAACCCTCATCTTGGTCACTGGCCCAAGAAACTTGGTGGGGACCAGCTTGCAAATCTACCAGCAGTTGCCCCCATACAACGGGTGGGCCAGTGCACACAGTAACTGATCCAGGATACCACTAACTCTGTGGTTTTTCTCCAAATCCTTCATTAAAACTTCACAGAATCACAGAATCAATTAGGTTGTAAAAGACCTCTCAGATCATCCAGCCCAACCTTGCCACCTTGCCAACTAGACTTGAATGCCACGTCCAGTCCTTCCTTAAACACCTGCAGGGATGGTGACTCCACCACCTCCAGGGGCTGTCCATTCCAATGTCTAATCACCCCGTGAAGACATTCTTCCTAATGTCCAACCTAAACCTTCCCCGGCTCCTCATGCCCGTTCCTGCTAAACATCCTCGGACCCGTCTAGCTGGAGTTTGACTGTCTTGCTTGGGGCTGTCTTGCTCGGAGGCGAAACACCGCCCCTCCTCGGATCCCTGGCATGGCGCGGGCACAGGAGGAAAAGCAACCACGGCCCTACCTACCGAACCCCGCTTCCCAGGGCGCTGTTACCGCTGTTCCCCGCTCGGGCCAGCGGGGCTTGGGAGGGCAAACCGCTGTTCCCCGTGCTGCTGAAGGGCAAACCGCAGTTCCCCGGGGTGCTGAAGGGCAAACCGCAGTTCCCCGTGCTGTTGAAGGCCAAACCGGCGCTGGGGAGCAGCGGGACGGCTCGTGGCTCCTGGGGCTCCCCCGCGCGCCTCACCCCCACCGCCAGGGCACGGGGCGGTGGCTCCCCGGACATCACCGAGGAGGGGAAGCCGCACTCCCGCTACCCCCGGCCAAACACACAGCCCTGCCCCCGCGCCTCCCGTGCCCCGGCAGCGGGGCCGGCGCCCTCACCTCCGCAGGCGGCGCCTGCCGCCGGCCTCCTGCTCCGCCGCCATGTCCGCGGGCGGGCGGCTGCGCGCTGGCCCCGGCAGTGCCGCAGCGCCGCCGGACTCCGGGCTCGGGAGGCCCCGCTGTGGGCGGGGAGCTGGCGCGGGAGGTGCCCCCGGGCAGAGAGGCCACGTCCTGAAATAGTGTGGCCAGACGACCAGGGAAGTGTTTGTCCCTCTGTACTCGGCACTGCTGAGGCCGCACCTCGAGTGGTGCGTCCGCATCTCAAGTGCTGTCCAGTTCTGGGCGCCTCAACTCAGGAAGGACATTGAGGTGCTAAAAAGAGTCCAGAGAGGGGTAATGGAGCTGGTGAAGAGTCTGGACCACAAGTCTTATAAGGAGCTGGGGTTGTTTAGCCTGGAGAGGAGGAGGCTGAGCAGAGACGTTACTGCTCTCTACAACTACCTGAAAGGAGGTTGCAGCCTGGATGAGGGGTTGCCTCTTATCCCAAGCAACCAAGTGATAGGATGTCATAATCTTAAGCTTCATCAGGGGAGGTTTAGGTTGAACATGAGGAAGAGTTTCTTTACAGAAATGGCAGTTAGATGCTGGAATGGACTGCCCAGGGAGGTACTGGAGTTACCGTTCCAGGAGGTGTTTAAGCAAAGACTGGACTTGGCACTTAGTGCCATGGTCTAATTGGCATGGTGGTGTTCCGTCAGTCATAGGTTGGACTTGATGATCTCATGAATCTGTGATTCTGTTGTCAGAGGGCTGTGGTGGGTGGGGGGTGTATTCAGTGGGGTCTCCAATGCTGTCCTCCAGGGCTGCCACAGGGTGAAAGCATTCTGGAGAGGGCAACAGGTGCAGAAATAACTTGCTTTCACGAGCAGCCTCACCTGTGAGTGCACAGCTTCCGTGGAGACTGCCAGCATGTTTTGGTCATGGGACTGGCATCTGACATGGCCATGGGCTGAAAGGGGCACCACAATGCTGCCCTGGGGCCCCTGTGCAGAGCATGGCCTTCCTCCAGTGCCCATCTCTGTGGTGAAGGGAGCCCCGCCATGCTCCCCTTAGCCCTGAGATGAATGAAAAATAGGTGGTATTCATGTGATTTTAAACATTAACCTCAGTCATGACATGGTCCTTTTTAAGCAAACACAGCTTGGGAAAGGCAGTGCGACACACCAGGTGAGTATCAGACCTAAGGCTAATGGAGAGCAGAAAAAAACATTGTAAAACTTCTCTTTTTCAACATGGTACTGTACTGCTTTAGGTATAATCAGCTCATCTTTTGGATGACACATGGAGCTGTGCACAGGGTTAAACAAAAAAACTATTATAAAACTTAACACAGTTGCAGCTTTTGGATATAATGAAGTGTGATGGAGATATCAGATTATGCGTCAACATCTAAAATTTGATGTGTTTTAGTCGAAGCAAAGGTATTTGTCATTGCTTTCCTCTTTCACATATGTTTTACATAGGTGTTCAGAATGATTAATACTTACAGAATTTTGGCTCTACAGCAAATGTACAGGTAATGCTGGGGTTTATTCTCAGATGCAGTATGTTTTTTTAATACATGTTTTTTAAAGTCAGTATGTTTTTTTAATACATGTTTTGGGGTTTATTCACTAATGAGACCTGTGTTGCCCTCTGCTGTCAGTAATATGACTTTACCTACCTGAACTTGACAATATGTTTCAGCAAGAATATTGTATACTGCAGACATATCTCTTTTTCCCTATTTTCACATAATGAACATCACCAGTTCTAATCACAAAGGAAAAAAAAAGCCACGCATTGTTGTATAGGATGTAAAAAATCACAAATTGCTTAATTTATTAAATTATTGTACTGAATTAGGTCATCAGTGCTCATTACTGAGTGGTCTCAAACCTTTCCTTGCTAGTGATGCAGTGAGTACATTTTACACTGATAGCTGAAGAACCCAAAAAAGTGCTAATTCTGTTTAATACTTAACTCGCAATGTGTTTGTGCCAAGGTCACAAATTTATCTCTGATTGAAGGCGTGGTGCAATGGCTAGCCCTGACTAGCTAGAGGCCACTGTTACAGCCAGGCTTCCTTTTTGCCTTGTCTTTGTGACTCACACAGCAACAAAGTGTGGGACAAAATCTATCCCCAAGAGTTTTATGAAACAAGAGATGAAGAATTTGAAACATGACATGAAGCATGTTCAGAAATGGCACACTAACATACTAGCAGAAAAGGATCAGAACCTTCCACGTCCAAATATGGAGTGTCATCCAATGGTCTATCTTAAATATTTTGAAGTATTTATGCAGCATTCATATGTCATGAACTCAGCAGCAACTATCATTGCAATATTCAAGAGTTAGCAGTTTAGTTTCAGTTTGGGGCTCCCAGGATAGAGCTCTTGAATGATAGCTTTCTTTAGTCTTTCTCTATTTGTATGGTTGTGAGCACAGTACATATAGGATTCTTCATGCCCTCAGCTGGAAATGCCTTGCCTACTGCAAAGGCACAGAGCTCCCTTGGCAGGAAGGCACAAAAAGGAATGTGACTTGTTCCTCGTGATTAGCCCTCCTTTGAGCAGGGATCAAAGTGGAGGGTGTCCCTCTTGGAGGTGTGTTCCTCACTCAAAGAATTGCTCGGGCATCGCCATTAAATGTTCTTTGATCTAAGGAATAAGGGATCATTATTCCAGTTTCCCATTTATAGAACAGATCCAATGGTGTTTTCTCAATTCCCTATGAAGTAAACCAAATCAAAACAAAAATAGAATTAAAATTATATGCTCATTAAATTCATACATATGTGTATATGTGTGTAAGGATATATATGTACATCTTTGTGTTTGCATGGTTTAACAGGATAATATCAGTGGTACTCTAACAGTGACAACTTCCTTGAGACTTCAGTACTGGCAGTGATAAATATCTGCTTCTCTAAAAACATAGGCTTCTATTCAACAGAGTGAGATATTCTGCCAGCTGATAAAGTATTAAATATCCACAGAACTAGTTGGAAAAATGTTGGTCAATGTCTGTCATAAGGTTCCTGTAAAGAATAATATGTTTCAAATAAGCTTCCATATTTTTTTTCCCTGAAACAATGGTTCTATTTAAAGAAAAAAATCAAAAAAAAGTGCTTGGCTATTATTTATTCATAAAATTACTGTTTATATTTTTATTTTATTTTAAAAATTATGTCATATCATGTCATAACAGGACCCAGGACATTCATTTCATGGTTCACCACTGTAGTTCTTTCTGGAGACCTTTCTTCAGTTTAAGGTTTATTCGTTTGAAGGTGGTTATTGTGCCAATAAGTCTGAATTTATACTGATTTTAGAACTCCCAGAAAAAAAAGCCCAAGTCTATCTATGATATAGGAATATGATTCAGTTCATGAAAAGGGTCCCTACCTTTCTGCTAGCAAGTGAGGAAAAATATAATGTGAACACTACGAGGTGAATGATAATGAAATGAAATTAAATGTTTTAAACAGTCATCTGTTCCTCCATCCTTAATGATACATGGAAGAGAATCCTACACAAATGTTGTGTCCATAGGCTATGAAAGTCCAAGATTTGGGCCATACTTTGGGACTTGGACAGATTTCATTCTGTGAGAGTACCTCCCATCACAGCATTTGGAGTGTGTTGATTCACACAAAGTATAATGTCTTGGGTGGCTGTTCATTTCTAGAGTCACTTCACGTGTTTAGGCTCCGATCCAGTTCTGAGAGGGAGATGGAAGAGACCCTGAATTTTCTCAGTCTGGCATTGAGCTGATGCTGCTTATGTGTGATCAGATAAAACCTTCAACACCGAGCAGTGGATGACCTTGGCAGTAGTGCTGCTCAGCTCTCCTGGTACGGCTGTCCATGCTGTTTACTTCCATGTCCTGAGATCCCTGTGCATTTTCTGTAACACTGGAACGTCCTGAACTTAGAGAGGATTATGAGGATGATGCATATAAAGTTAACTGAGTAGCGTTAATGAGACATTTCCCATGTGTTTCCCGGCTCTTCCTCCTGGCAGGAATACCACTATGTGGTGGGGGTATCATGCCACTAGGAAGACCTGAAACTGCATTGCCAGGAGTATCTGTGAAGAAATTCTGCCAGAGTCAGTGGAGTGTTACAAAGCCATCTGAGTAACTTGCTTAGTTAAGTACTGCAGAGTAATTCACTTGAGAGAAATTGAGGTAAACATCCATGTCTCTCCGTGTCTCCTTTTCTGCTATGCATACACAGTGAACCAATCTGATGTTAGCTAGTGAAATATGAATTTGTTGTGACAGCCCTGGGGTTCTTTACATACACACAGTGCCCTTGAAATAGTAACTAAATGTTAAAGAACAGAGCTCTTAAACTATGATGAACATGATTTAAATCCATTGGCGCTTCTCCTGAAGGAACCAGCAAGCAGATCAACTACAAAGTGCCCCTGTATGACATGGTGGACAGCAATGTCAGTACAGGAAATATGGGACAAATACATGGGAAATGGATCTGGACATGGGACATTTACGTGCTTGATGTGCTTTTTTTTGTCTTTTTCAGTGCAAGTGAGCATTCCAAAGGAAAATACAGTCATTCTCAAATCATTTTCCTTAGAGGTATAAGCTAATTCGGAGCCATGGACTACATCTATGATATAAAGAAGATTATTTATTCCTATTCCATTACTTTGCAGTGATCTACAGTTAATTTTCATATCCAATTTGCTTGCACAGTCATTCAGTATCACAAGATTCTTTGCAGACACCTTTCAGTTTGACTGTTTGAACCATAAAGGCAAACATTATTATCTTGCTATTCCCACTCTGACACACATTTTCAATAGTGCACATAGTCAGGCCATTCTACAAGTCCCCTTTACCTTTAGAAAAGGTGACTTTTAACATTCTGGAAGTTTCAAAGAAGAGAAAGAAAATTAGGACTGCCATACATTTACATCCTGAGTAGGAAGATGATGTTAATGAGTAACTCACTGTTAGTGAACATGTGGCTTTCTTGAGTACAGTATATGTTCTAGCACTTTTAAAATCAGCTGTGAACATTACTGAGTTTAGAATAAAATTAGTGCTTGAGGGGAGAATAGTTTTTTTGTGGGTGAATTTGAAGTATATTGTTTCTGATTACTTTATGGCATGTACTTATAAAAGTTTTTTATCAGTATTTTGTACCATTTCATCATGTTTGTGACTTCCTTTTTTTATGGTACTAATATAATTGTAAATTGAGTAATTTTTCAGGTGGGAAGACAAATCCTAATGCAGTACACAAAAATACCATGTATCAAATATAGCAAGAAAATATAACACTGCAGTGAATTAAAACACAGAGATTATGATGACTGTAATAACCTGCAGTGAATAAAAATCCAGAGATTTAATGTTAAACTGCTATCAACCTGAACTTAAGGCCAGATTCTGATCGCCTGCTTTACGTGCCTAAGTCTGATTTACTGACTCTACACCAGAGGTGTCCAGTTCAGCAAGCAGATTTTGGGCATCAAAAATGTTCCCTGATGTTCCCTGAAGTTCCCTGATGTTCCCTGTATAGCCAGAATAAAGCAATGGAGCAGGGCAGTCAGGTCTGGAAGATTTCAACTGCCTGAATGAGCTGCTAACTTTGCTATTGTCTGTCTACAGAACAATAGCAGAAAATTAATAGTAGAAAATTAAACATACCAACAAAAAAAATGGGGCTTTTGCGAGTGAACTGCCTCCTGGGAATGATTCTTGGAGCATTTTGACTCCCAAGTTCTGCCTGGGAATCATTTGAGGAAGAGCTTGGACTTGGGCCCTGTTAGACCATGTCTGGGGAGCTATTCAGTGATCCTGCGCACCATCCAACTTGTTGGAGAAGCACCATCTTTTCATGGAAGTAAAAAGAAGTATATGAAGAAAAAAGGATTAAATGCTGTTTTGAAGCAAGTCTAGGGAAATATTCTATCAGCATCAAATACACTTTTTTTGTAATATATTGTATTATTCTACATAATATTTAGCTTTGAAATATTTCCCTTTCATTTGAAATGAATTAATAAAACACTCTAAATGTGGGATTTAAGTTAGCTTTAGTCTGAGAATCTAGAAAGATCACTTTTAAAATGATTTCTCAATTATGTCTGAAGAGAAGTTTTTTCTCAGGACTCTATTTGAAATAGAAATTGGTATAATGCATTACAGAAATGTTGAGAAATTGAGAGATTTTCAGATTGAGTATTGGGCTACTCCCTAAAAGAAAAAAAAATTTAAAAATCACTGAATCCCTGTAGGCTGAATATTCCCCAGCTAAATATTTCCCAAATAAAAATTAATCATCAATGTTCTCTCTGCAGTTCTGTTATGTGCTCTTCCTGAGGAGGGTCAGAGAGACTGTATGTTTAACTTGGTTGAAATCAAATTTTACGGTCAGGTATTTGAGAGGTTAATAACTATCAAAATTAGAAATTCATTTCTATTAAAAATCTTTTGCTGTGATGAGCTTTAATGTAACAGTTACCCATATGACCAAATAAATTATTATTCACACTTTCTTGTTATTTAGCTTTTCATTAATATATTGTTATGAATTTCAACATTTCCAGTACATGCATGATTCTATAATTAACAATATAGCAATTATGAAGTAAATATAAACTCTTTTTTAAATACATAAAAATAACATCTAATAGCTGGAAAATGTTTTTAAGTTTCTTTCAATTGCAGGTTAAAAGAACATGCCTCTGCATTTCCATGTATTCATTGTTGACAAAATGTCTCCATTAGTTCTTTTTTCATTTGAAAAAGCGTTGATTCAAACCTTTTGTTACAACATTCAAGATTAAGTGATCACATCTGTTGAGTAGCTTTTGAAGGATGTAGTATAGATTTTGGTAATTAGCTAGAAGCTCTTTTTTTCCCATTAACTTGTAGGCAGAGTACTGTTTCCAAAGTGAATAAGTAGATTTATCAGACCTAAAAGTTACAAATTATGTTATCAAAGTTCAAGCCACTTGATTATAGCACGCATGTAACATTCTCAAATACTACCAATGCAGTTTCCTTGCTGTCTAAAATAATCAAGCAGATAATGGATTTCACATTTCACAGTAATGGAAAACTGTCAGGAACATTTTGAGGCATTAATGGCTGTAGGCTTAATATGCCCTTTAACTGTTTTCAACTGAAGGAGAAACATGTAGCTTTTGCCCTGAGCAGTTCCATCTTTGGACTGAATGTTGCAAACAATAGCAGTTAATTTGGTGATGCGCTGATGTGGTTTATGTGAATGTCTATACAGAATGGATTTATTAGGGTGCTTCTGCAGAAGCTGTCTTTGAATTTATTCACAACAAAAAAAGGTTTCACTTTTTCTACTCAGATCTTATTATGCTAGATTATTATTTTTATTATTTGGTATGATGCAAACGATCTTGTATATGACAGTCCTTTCCAAACGAGAAACAATTTCTGCATCTACTACAGAAAGAATTGCGGCAGCTATTCCAGTTTGTACTGATCTGTGCAAATAATTTTCTTACTTGTTCTCACCTCTGTGGCGTAAAGTAGGCTGCAGTCCAGATCTTTTGTTCCTGAAGGTCAGTACCTAATGTGAAGTTTCTTAAATGTTAATAATGGTCATTGTTTTTGCTCTTCTTTTCTGTACCAGTTGGTAACATCATCTGTTAATGATGAATATTAAATGCTTATAAAACTATAAAGGGATGATTTCTAAACAATGATTTGTGTGACTCAAAGACAGTGATGACAAACAAGGTATTTTACATGCTTTATTGGTAATGAAAATATTCCTCAAAGGCGTGGATCCACTTAAAACTTGCTTAGCTCCATAAAGAAGGAAATAAAGCTCCTCACTTTCTTCCTGCTTGTTCAGTAGGTGGAATATTTACCTGATGTCTATGACAAATTATTTGTCAATAAAATTGCCTTATTAAAGTTTAGGGCTTGACATGCTTCAAAGACCACAGACCCAGAGGGGTAAAAAAATTTGGGAGGAAGGGTGTGCTACTGCAGGAAGTCCAAGATAAGAAGAAACTAACAAAGCCAGCTCAGCACAGCTCAGTAATAATAGAATAGTAAACACTGAAGACCACCAGGTCACCCAAGATAAGAAGCCAGCTCAGCAATAGTAGACTAGTAAACACTGAATATATATTAGATAAGTAGAATATATCAAGATTAACAGTATATAAATAGTGGTCATCTTTTCTCCTTGGTGTGCTAACTTTGTGGCTTTGCCACCTAGCACCCATTTGCACAAATATAAAATAAACAAATACATCAGCTCTGTGTGTGATTGGCTTACTGCACACCAGGTGATGAACCCTGATTTTTGGTACAACATACGCACTAAGTAAGAAGTTAAAATTATGTCACCAGAAGTAGCAACATCCTCTTAAATACTGCTTTATGTTCTTGTGAAATAGAAGACTTAAGAATAGAGAAGAACTTTAGGAAATAAAAGCATGTAGAATTTATAAAAAAAATAGACAAATAATACTTTAGAAACCCTGACCTTGAATTATAAAATACAGTAGTGTGACACTCAAAGCATGTATTAGAATTAGAATGACTCATAAAAAAGAGTACTCTGCACCTTGCATTTTTCCATTTGCATTGTTGCGTTAAGTTCAAGGCACAGTTTTATAGTTTTGTTTTGGTTTTTTTTTTTATAAAGAAAAGGATACAAAAATACACTACTGAAAAGGCAAATATGAAAAATAAGATTAAATCCGGTATACTCAAATGTCCATTGTCAGGTATCTTCTGGGCATAGACCAGAAATTAGTATAACATTGTCCACTCCAATTTCTCCAGTTTTTCCCTTCCCACGTTCTGATTCAAAAGTGACCTGTCACAAAAAAAGACATGTATTAGCAGGGAAAATATAGATTATCCGAACATTTAGCAACTCTTAATGTTAATTAATTATGAGTCTGTATCTGAGGAATATTTTTCACAATACAGGACTTAATGACTTAAATCCTTGCTGTTTTTAGAGCTTCCATGTATTATTGGAACTATATTTAAAATCCTCTGTGCAGATTTACAATACCAAGTGGATTACTTTAATATGATTATTTATTTTCATTGTACAACGAAAATGCAAATTGAGTGAAATCCTCTTATAATAATGTAGTTTTATCACAGTATGCGATGTTAATGCACTTCATTTATTGAAGACATTGCAACTGTTCATTTTCAATCTATTTGGATCCTCGGGTTTTTTGTGTATATACTATATATATTTACTCTCATGTGTATTCAGTGTAGTATGTATACAAAATAGAGAGAGGAGGTTCATTTTTATGAATAGGATGTCTGGGGTTTTATTTTATAGTCTGTTTCTGATTTATGTGAGGGCTTTTCTACATCATTCCAGCTGTGCAAAGGACCTTGAAAGGGCTCACATTTCCTTTATACTCACAGTAATCAATTATACAGTAGAAGCCTTTGCACAGCACTGAAAACATTCAGTCACATAAATGGAAAGCAGGCCCCAGAATTTCAAGGAGAAACTTTCTGAAGTCCTGAATGAGACAGTTTTCAGGCATACACCAGTGCACAGTATTCCCTGTTGATTGGTATGTCCTGCTTCTGAGGTGATTGCCCACCCTTGATTATGCATGATGTCTCCTTTTGCTCTAATGGTTTAGCTTAGTGTGGTTTGAGAGCATCCTCTTCTATGAAAGAGAAATTTTCATTTTTCCAGGCATGTGTGTATGCTTCTGGTGCATGAGATATTAAGGAGAGATTTTGCTAACTCGTGTTAGTTTACGATGTGATGCAGTTTTTTTACAAAATGACAGAATTACTGCCATCATTGTTCTAATCAACTGTGTAATTCAGTTCTGAAATTACAACCAGGTGATAACTTCTGTGCCTCCTAAAATGTGGGCTCCTGTTTCCCATTTCAGGTAAGCCTTTCAATTGCTGATGCCTGTAAAACAGTTGGTGGAACACTTGAGGATTAAGAAATTAAACTGTTGTGTCGATTATGGCAATTGGCTTATAAATTCTGTTACACTTACACTGTTAGTTGTCTCAGCTCCCTGAAATATCTCTATTTTTCCAGTTCTCCACCTTTCATCTTTTCCTGTGTTCTGCTCCCAGACAGGAGCAGTTTTTTTGTTTGCCAGGAACACTCGAAGTTTCCCCACTTTCTCACCAGCAAGCCGATAACTGAAAATCAAGCAGTAGCTACTCTTTGGTTTCAGGTCAGTGAGAAGAAGTTTTAGACGCCCCATATCCTTCTTGTGCCCCACAAAAGCTGGAACTGCCATGTAGTACCCATCACCTTGTAACAAAAAAAAAAAAAAGAGAAAGAAAAAAAAAGCTTCTTTATTGGGTTTGTGTTATTTATGAGCAAATTGAATACATCTCCACTAGGAAGATAAGGGGAAGCTAGTTTGCTTGAATAATTTAAACTCAGACTGGAGAAAAGCAGCAGGGAGTGTACTTTGCAAGGAACAAGCTTGTACGGTTGGAAGTCAGATCAGTTTACAGAGGAGATGAGTTCATATTTCACTGGTAATTACAGTCATTCTTCCTTGCACTATCTTTCTAAGGCAAAACCATCTGTTTTTCAAATGCAAAAGCCTGAAACATGCTGCTGTGCCTCTGTGGTCAGATAATTTCAGTACTTGAGCTAGCTCAATACTCTCTCCACTGTCCTTTGTGAACTGATAGCTTATTCCCCAAGTCCTGTGGGACCAATGAAGTGACAGACACACACACAAAGTGACAAAGGAATAAGACATCTGAGCCCATAAATAAAGTCATAATCAGCAGATGTTAGTTCAGGGAGACAGAGTAAGGCCAGGATAAGGTCTTCCTGGAAGTACAGTACAGAGAAGGGATTTTGGGAATTATGTGGAGCAGGATAGAAAGGATTAGTGAAGAAAGACTGGGATGGAAGGACTGTGAGGGAAGAGGGAGAGAATGTACATGTAGAAACTGGAGCAAGTGGCCCGCATGATCTGTAGGATCTGCTGGTCCCTACTGCAGCAACTTCTGCAACATTTCCTGGGTCACAGGGGAAGAGACATCCTTTTGAACAAATTCCTCCAGCCACACCTTTTTATGTACACCCATGGAGCAGTCACACATTGCACCCGTGGAGCTCTTTCTCAGGTTCAAGCAGGCCTCCTCTTGGTACCTAGTCAGGTATTGGTTGTTCTTGAATAGCATTTTGCCCTTGGCTCATTCTGAGGAATGCTGTCACTAATTTGCTTGCAGAGTTTAAGACTTCTGAGCAGTTATCCCAGTGATCTAAGCCACGTGAGTGACTACATTGCCACATCCATCTAAATTACGGATGTGTGATTAAATGACTTACCAATCTTGGAGAGACACAACATGTAGCTGATAAGGTTTCCATTACTTTGTACCTTGCAATTCTGAAGAGTTATGTTCTAATAATTTTTCTTATATTTTGATCAATTTGTATTGAAATATGTTGCTGACTACCAGCTGCCACTGCATGTTTCAAAGAAACAATATCCACTCCCAGTATCCTCTGCCTCCTTTCATCTTTTATAAAAATAACCCACTGATTGAAAAGCTAATTTTTGATTCTGATTCTGATTCCCCTCCCTCCTGCATTTTTTTGAGGGGGTGAGCCATCACATCAAAGCTTAGGTAGAGGACAGATATTTAAATACCTCTATCACGATCAGCAGGATTCCAGTCAAAGTCATCATCAGCATCTTGTTTCCAGTCACAGACTCCTCGACTGAAGCTGCAATCAACTGAAAAAAAATTGTCAAAGAGGTAAGAGAAATACTATATCATGGGTACTGTTAAAATAATTTGCTCACTATTCACACCACTATTAATGTACAGGTAATTCTAAAATTATCTATAATCTGAGTTCACATAGTCTTGACCTAGATTAAATTGCAAAAAAAGCAAAACATTAGAATTCATGTAGTAATCCTTTCTTTAGCTCACAGGAAAGTCTGTTGTGTCTTTTTATTGCCAATCTCCCATCTGCACATGAGTTTGTATGCTATGACTGCTGTATACTGAGTGTCTGCTGATCCCCAAGTATAGTTGGAGGTGTTAGTTTTGAACTCCAGTGTCAGAAATTATTTGGGATCTGGCAACTTTAGAGCTCTCCTCTCCGTTTGTTACACTGATGTAGCTGTAATCAGCTGAGATCAGCTCCAGTTCTATCCATTGAGAGAAGCTGGCCTCCCATGAGCAGAATTCCTTATGTCAGCACTTGATACTCCTACTACATGGAGCTGGGAATAGGCAAATCAGTTTATCCTTAGAGGATTCTGAAGGATGAACTGAAAAAGATTGTCACCCATAGCACACCACAGCCTTCGTGACTGTGCAGATGAAAAGCATTACATACACAAAGAAACACTCTGCAATGCAAGCATGACAGATCAGATTAAGAGTAATATGTCAGCCATCTGAGTCTCCTCAGAAAGATGCATCTGTCTTGTTCTATTAATGTATTTTATCATGAGGCAAAGACATTCAGTACATGGCATTTAAAGAGCTCTGCTGTATAAATTGACTATTTCTGAGTATTTCTAAATAGGAAAAAAAGTCAGCCAGAACATCTGTCTATTTGGTTTGTTTAAGATTTGGAAGTATTTGTGGATTGGTTTTGGGTGAAACCCTCCTTGCCCTAAAAATAACCTCAGCTACAGCCAATCCCAGCACTTCAGCCCCTGCCCTCACTGGTACCTTCCCAGGAGTTTGCTACTGCCCTGTAAATGCATCAGCTCGATAAGATCTCTCAGTCCCTCCTTATGGATTCTGGTTTTTTCCATGGTTCTCAAAAGCAGGTCCTTATTGTCAGCTTCATGATTCTGTCCATCACAGGGGAAACAGTTTCCCACCAGGAAAGAGAGGGAGAGTGCCCTTTGATCATACAATCATTAAGGCTGGAAAAGACCTCCAAGATCATCAACTCCAACCTTCAAATGAACACCACCATATCAACTAGACCGTAGCACCAAATGCCACATGGAGTCATTTCTTGAACACTTCCAAGGAGGGTGACTCCACCAACTCCCTGGCAGCCTGACAACCCTTTTGGTGAAGAAATTCTTTATTCCTTTATGCTCTGCTTTGACCAGAGCTACACTGCAGTGTCTGTTATGGCTCCCAACAGGCAGTGAAGTTTTCTGCTTCAAAGTGCATGAAGCCATTTCCTAAGGCACAGCAGAAGCTTAAATTGTGTATATAAATTGACAGGTCTTGGACCTTCTATGCTCCCCTGACTGATTTTGTAATGATTTTTTAATGTGAAAAAGAACGTATCTTACTGTGATATCCATGAGACTTACTGATGAATAGGGAGCTATCACAAATTCATAGCCAGGCTGTGTAAGATTCAGGGTAAATATTTATTCAGTCTTGTGCAGGGGAAACTCCTACTGACTTCTGACAGAGGACGAGGAGTAAAACCAAGATATGGCAGACAGACATTGGCATATTATTGTGTGCCATGGAACATATTCTCATTTTTTACACAATTGAAAGTACTTTATTTTTTTATGACTATGTAATTATTCAAGTGAAATTCAATTACAAGTCAAGTTCCAGTGTGGGGGAACTTTCTGTACATGGCTTATAAACAGTTCTATTTGGAAAAGGACACAAAACCAGCTTCTCACATGGGAACTGGCAGAAAGGTTTGGCCAGATACTGTCTCTAACATGTTCACCAAATCCTTGGTTTGTGTTAAAGGCTTTTAAACTCATTCTGACTTGGCTGATATAGGTTGTCATGAAAACATACAATACGCAAGAAACTAAATACTGTAGAAAAAAAATAATCTACCTTCTTGCTCTGGTCTTGACACTGGAACTTTCCTCTGTGCCAGGTGAGGGCCAAAGACAGCTGCTTCTTTCACCTTTGGAACTAGGGAAAACAACTTGTCAGGTGCTGAGTCATCATGGGAACAGAAAATGAAACTTTATTTCTTTATACCAGATGCCATCATTTATTTAAATAAGTCAATGTATGTATTTTCCACTCCACTACCAAACTCCCTAACCCCAGTTGGATACTGACTCTGAATTTTAAAACTTAAATACCTGATCAGCTGTTGGGAAGGAAGGCTGTGGTGACTGCCCTTCCTCTTCCTCACCCTCCCTGCTACAGCTGATAAGCACAGACTGATGTTTTGATAACCAGACCCCGTGGAAAGCCCTGAGCAAGTTATTTTGTAAAAATTGGTGGATGTGTCTTATGCCAAACTGGAAGAGTCAGTACAGCCAATGAATGTTTGGTGCATTCTCCAAGACACTGGCCTGAAGGAGGTACTTGCTCAAGAAGCATTATTTTTCAGCAACAGCATCAGAGACCAAGGGAAAACCTCTCCTGTCTGGTGAGGTACAAAGTTATAGAAGCTTACATACTCTTATTTATGTTGAATAATACTCTGAAACACTGTAAGTATTTTAAAGTTCTGTGATTAAGCTTCTCTTGTACTATTTTAAGTGATTAATAGAGAAGTGCACTCACTAAAAATAATGACAGTCTCAACTTCTTTATGCATGTCCTATGTAAGTAAATAATCACACATGAGAGAAAAGGAAGATCTGCTTTCACTGGTAGAGGATTCTATCATATTCATATACCTATGATATATTCATGCACACCTCTGAAAAAAGGAGGAGGTTAAATGTGTCATTTCAGAGGAGGAATGAGGGAAGATCCTCTGGATTACTGCCTACAGAAGGTGTTAGTGGAAAGTCCAAAAGACTGAAGTTCACTTTTCACCCACACCCTGTGGGCCTCTAAGCTAAGAAAAGCTCAAACTGCTTCAACAGTGCCAGATGATAGGAGCTATGGAAATTACTTTTCCCTACTCAGCATTGTATCATATATGCAAATGCCAAGTATTTTAAAAGTCATTACTTTCACATGCATGCACATTTGTTCAGAGGGGAGTTGTTTTCCCATGAGTTCAGCTGAACTAGTGCTTTCCATCTAAATACTCCAACATACAGTTGTAAACACATACTCAATTTTGAGAATATACTTGGAACCCGTTGCAATCCAGAGCCTCCTAGCACCATAAAGGCTATACCATCTACTTAACCTTTCTTCTCCTTCAAAACTGTCAAAAATTGCTTTGTGTACACCAGTGAAATCACACTCTAACAAAGAAGCCCTGGAGGTATTTCCAGAGGTGCTGAATTGAGCTGAGAAAGGAGACTCATGCAATCTTATGAGCTTTCTGATGAATTGCCAGGAGCGTGTCCTCTCTTGTTGTCCTTGCAACCTTCCCCTCACCCAGACCATTACTTAAATCACTTGGATAATATTCTTACTCAAGGCAAGGATTAATATAGCATTCTCCAATTAATATATGTCTACATATACACATTTAGGAATAGGCACATGGAGATTAGGTGTTAAGTTTACTGTCGTGCCATAAACTTGGCCTCATACTTATTGAAAGAGACTCAGGCTGTGAAAATCCTTGCCAAAATGAAGAGAGCTATTAAAATATGATCAGTTCTGGAAAAAGTGATTTAACAGAAGACAACAGCTGCCAGTGTGATTTATATGTGGAGTTATTGAATTACACTTGAATTCACTTGAGGGATATACATCCAGGTGTAGCTATGTGCTATCAAGCGAAGAACTGTCATGCACAGAAAAAGAGTCCAGTTTTGTATCCAAATCTATTTTTGTTTTCAGTCAGGCATGACAGTCAAGTTTTCCACTTACTGAAAGATATCAGCTGCTTATTGTGAGAAACTGTAAGTTTCAGCTAAGAGAAAGGCTTCCAAGAAACCTTACTGCTTGGAAAGTGCCTACATTTTACATCAAACCATCATCACACATAGCCAGGATACAAAGTTTACTCCCTCGTAAGTAGTAGGCAGGAGTCAGGATTACTCTTTTTAGCTCTTCTGCTATCAAGTGGTCTTGTAGAAAGGTAGGCCTCATCCCATGTTCCCTAAGAACATACTCTCACCAATGAAAGTGCACATAGTCCCACTTTAGGCACAGCAGAGTCCGTCCTTTCTGTACTGCTGATGCCCTCCCATCTACTTACCTGCAGCACTAGCTACTGTGAAATCTCTACATAAAAAAACTTCTCTAAAAAACCTTCGTATGTTGGTGCACACATTCTTAACCATTGATGTCATCATGATACTCTTACCAGGTAAGATGGGTTGATCTTCAGAGCAGGAATCAGTGGCAATACCCATGTAACACACTACCATGAAATTCTACAGGAATTGTGTCGGTGAATGTCTGTGACAAGCTGAGCGTAAATAAATTGGAGATTTTCTGGTCCTGAAAACAGCCACCTCATTGCTGACACAGGTTCTTACATCTGCAGGAAATTCAGTGTTGCTACCTGCAACATATATCTGAGTATTGCCCTTGTTCTTAGGAGGGAGAATCTCTTCGAGCCTTGTCAGGTGGAGTTTGTCAAGTGTATTATACATCAGGAAGTGCAGCAGGGAAGGAGACTTTCTGCTCAATAGAAAGCCCCAGCCAGGTCTACCTGGCTGAAGGTACTTCTCTAAAAAATGGTAAGACTTGCATAAAAAACTCTGGAACTACTGAAATCTGTAGTGTGAAAAATTCCATGTTTGCAATCATGGAAGCACTTCTTAGCAAATAACCTAAGAAAATGAGAGAGTAGGGCTGCAAAGAAGCATTGAGACATTATTCTAGTGTAAACATGACTGAAGAGAGTGCCACAAAGGGGATTTAGAAACAAATTTATACATGAAATTAGAATTCCATTTTAAAAACACCAGACTTACAGGGAGCACTGCACATACTGAAATAAATAAGGTTTGAAGGCCACCTCCCCTGTCTGAGGACCTTAATATAGTGAAGTAAAGAAAGAGACTGCCACTAGAAAATATAGAAAAAGAGACAGATTCAAGCACATCCTTTTATACAGTGCACAGCAGTGCCCTCCTAGAAATGCAGGCAGATATCAGTTCACTCTCCCTGTCAAACAGAATTGTTAGCGCTCATCTGCCAGTTGTGCCAACTTAGAGCACAAAAGTTCTTTGGAGTTGGCTTGCATCTGGCTTGCTTGTGTGAGCTCAGGGCTGTCTGAAAAGTGCCACATAGATAGAACCTCAAGTCAGTCTGTAAGTCAAATAAGGGCCAATGAGATCACAAGAGCAATAGGAAGTTTCAGGAGCACATCTGGAAAAGCAGTGCTTGGAGTAAACTACAACATTTAAAGGTTCAAAGTAAAGAAAAAAAAACCAACCAAAAAAACCCCAAACCAAAATTGAACCCGGTACCACAATGAGCAGAAGCTCAGTAGAACAGGTCTGTGGAGCACTGTTTTATGGACACCCCTCAGAAAACAGTACAAAAGCACTGTTAAGCATCTGGTAAGTGACTGATGCTAAAGGAGCTTTCTGAAAACACTGATAGATTTTCCTTTCTGTGGACTTGGTTTCACCTCTCTGCTTTGCCAAGTGCTGTATATAAAGTTACTTATTAAAATATAAAATACCATTATATAAAATACCATTTGGAAATGGTATTTTAATCTGAAAAAATATGGCTTTGTTTATAGCCTGGAAGTAATTTTCTATTTGTCTGCAGTAATGCATGTGCTATCCTTAAAGCTTTGATCCCTTTTTTTTTACCCCATTATTGTGACTGTATTTTTTTATAAAGCATCTATGGCATCACATTGAACTCTTGCTGAGGCAGCTATACTGGGAGAGCAGATATATAGCAGAATATAAGCACCCATGTATTTAAGTGTGCTAGTTGTAGGCAATGTGGTATATTTTTATTTCTTGTTACTACTGTTTGATTTTTCTTTCCCCTGGAAAATGCTGGTGTCTGGTTTTGCCTAGCTAATCTAGTTAGTCTAATGTAAAAATAACACGCTGAATTTGGGAAAAGTAACTAATCTTGGTAATTCTAACACATACGATCTAAAGTGCCTGAAACTGCAGCATGTAGGAACTCTCACAAAAATGCTATTTGCTGTGTTTCTAACACTGTTCTCTAATGTTCAAAGCTCATTAAAAACAAACAAACAAAACAAAAACAAAACAAAACAAGGAAAAAACCCAACCCCCTAAATAAAAAATGAAAACAAACAAAAACCCCCCATAAACAAACAAACAAACAAAAAACAAAACAGGAAACCAGAGTGGGCACTGTAAAAAAATGAAGCAGACTGTAAGAAGTAGTAAATTTAAGACTCACTTCCTGTATATACAGTGTATCACTATGTCAGACTCAAAGGAATATACCATATCTGTGCTGCCATGTCCTGCTCTGAAAGAATTACGTTTGCCAGATGCCCGACATCTATAGCTCTGGACTGAGCTGTGGTCTGAGCATTGTAGCTCACAGAGTGGTGTAATTATCAGAAAAGAGTAAGATTAAGAACAGACATCATGATTAACTAAGAGAGAGCTTTTGTTCAAAATTAAGAACCCCAAAATCATAAGGGAAACAGTGCACTTTTAGTATTGCCAAATAAACCAGAACCCAAAACCTCTTGCTGTTACCAAAGTAAATGTCTCTGTAATAACATGGCTGGTTACATGATACTACAGGAGTTACACGATATGAGTTTCATAAACTGATAAAGTAGAGAATATAGAATTTAGTTGCAGTTGGCAATACCATTCTAGATTACCAATGGTACCTGAAAAGCACTAAAATGTTAGAAGCTGTCAGAATTAAGGTTGTGCTTAATTGATTAAGTGTAGCTTGAGTGTAGCATCTCTACAATCATTGCTTGTACAACCAAGTACTTTGGTCCAACTCTCTGTGTCTTCCATGTGCAGAAAGGACATTTCTCACAGAGTAAGGAGCTTTCCAATACTTTGGTTTACTCTAATCTTCTATATATCTGCAAATTTTGCAATAAATAGGACATATTTATTTAACTATTTAATATTAAGAATTAATAATAAAAATAATATGGATAAATTATTAGTCTATTGATAATAAATATTCCAATTTATTAAACTGCACCTTTCACAACAAGACAGATCGTTCCTCCACACTGAACAAGGTAAAGATCCCATGGAATATAGTCATTTGAAGTCATTAAAGACTGTATCATAAGATAAAAAGATAAGGAAAAAATTTTCATGGATGTCCTTAATTTTGATATTTCTTAAACGTTGGGGGCTTCACTGTGCTGTCTTTAACTATTGTAGTTTGTTTTTTTAAGTAGTGAGTAGCAATTTTGATGAAGGTTCAGTATTTTGATAGCTGGCCTATTTTAATAATTTCCATCTCTGTAAAATAATTTCTTTATTTCCCTACAGTATTTTTCTGTGACTCCCTATGCACTTAATGTGTAGTAAAACTACTATGATAAAATAATAGGTCAATTTAAAAAAAAAAATTAAGATCTCTGAAAAGTGCGACCTATCTATTTTTCCTAATTAACTATTCCTCCTGGAAGACAAAGAATACCTATATTAATAATACAAGAGGCAGATGCTATGTGAATACTTGAGGGGATTATATGGAGGAACTTAATGTGGTAGTAAAGGAATCTGCTGAATAGACACCAGCAAAGAAGGGAAAAAACATGATGTACAAATTTACGAGCTGTAAATTTGAGCTAACGATGTAGTCCAAAGGATCATTCAATATCATTAAAAATTAAAGTGGTTTTGAAGCCAAATGTCCAAGCAATTAAGTGCCTAAATAATGACTGAATTTTTATTATTAACAAGGATCAATTATAGCACATGGAAATTTAAAAGGAAAGGAAACACAGTTAACAAGCTACCTATCTTAAAATGAAAATGCAAATGCCACAATGCCTGAAGTCCTAGAATCACAGCTGGCATCAAACAAGAAAGTCATAAATAATACAGAGTTCACATACTTAATGAAACTACATCTTGGACATACTTGCTATCTCTATGTCACAGAGCACACTGACTTTCTGCCAGTATCCCCTGGCAAAATAAAATCTCTCTAGCATAGCTTTAAACTGAAAGAGGGTAGGTTTAGAGTAGATATTAGGAAGAAATTCTTAATTTCTTTGAACAACATGGTCTAACAGGTGGCCCTGCCTGTGGCAGGGGGATTGTAACTAGACCATCCTATGATTCTATGATTCATTTTCTACAAGTAAATTCTGCTAAAGTGTCTATGATGTTTTGTGATGGTTTTGTTAGTGTTTATATATTTTTATATTGAAGCCAGATTTTTTTAAAAACAGATTTTTTTAAAAACAAAGAAACTTACAAAAGACATCTCCTCTCAGGCTTTGCTCATCATCGATTTGATTCTCAAAATCTGCCTTCTCCTCTTCATCAGACTCTTCTGCTTCATCTTCTGTAGTAGCTTCAATTTCTTTCTCTTCCTCACTGTAGCTCCCACCAAGATCAGTACCACCTTCATAGTCCAATAACTGCAAGTGGGTCTTAGAAGGAGGTGTCACAGCTGCTTCTGGGATCACATTCTTGATTTTTTCATGCTTTTTCACACTATTTTTATGTGCAAGAAGTTTCTTAATTGTGTCCTTAGCTGTTCCAGGGATTCTTGCAATTTCCTTCACTGACTTTTCAGGGATAACTAGAACCAAGAAGAAAATAGTAAATATCCATCTAAGGAACCATCCAGCATTTCTAAATGGGACCATGGTGTCCTTTACAATGTCTAGAGACATACAGCTAAATTCTCTACTATAAGTTCAGCTCTGCACAGAACCAAACACACATGCTCGTGTTCAGCTCTCTGTCTGAGTTACAGTGAAAAAAACCAAAGTGATCCTCTGTCAAGAGTGCTTTGGACTCCTGTGTAACACAGGCCATGCTGCACCTTACATTATTTTTACACTGAAGCTTAGGTAAAAAAAAAAAGAAAAATAAATCCTGCTTCAACTTGTGAACTACTAAAAATTGTATGTGCAGCTGAGATTCCCTGCACAACTGTCAGCCTACTAGTAATGAGCAATTTTCTTAGCTATCTTTTGTGAACTTTTCTGGCCTACTTTTCCTTCCATGACAGGCTGAAAGCCACTGAAATGGAGCATATTTTGAGAAGACATGCATCAAGTTGCTCTGTCATATTTCATTTAGTTCTAAGGGCTATTAAGATGTAAGGGGTAAACCCAAAAATTCAGAGAGGCATCCAGGAATGCCAAATTATTATCGTCTTGCAATTCCAAGATGGAGTAGAACATAAATGTAAAATTTCCTCCGATTTTTACTATTTTATGATTCCTCTTGGCCATGAAATACTCTAGGTTATCCTTTTGATAATCTGGTATTATCCTTTTAATTATCCTGATATTATCATTTTGTGTAATACTAACTATCTTTTTGAATAACCATTCTTGTAGTATCTTGCAGCTTTGGATCCTGCTTAAAAACACAAGGGCTGCCAGAGGTGAAAACTAAAGAGTAGGATAAAAGTCAATCAAGATTCTTCAAATCTGCAAAATAAAAGAAAATTCTGATTTTGGAGTTTTACCTATTATGAAGTATAATTAAGTCAATATAGTCTATATTCAGGCACAAACTTCAAAACATTAATTGGTAAGAGGACATTTTTACATTTACATGGCAACTCTGATTTTCTAATCATGCTTTCCTTGTCAATGTATTGAGTTGCAGGACACAAGCCATTTATTTCTTTTAGAATTCAAATTTTTTCTCTCTACAATCATTAAACTATGGATGCTTGAATGTGGGAGGTTTTTCATAGGAATGCATTTGAAGTTGAATTTCTAGGCATGTGGGGAGGCAGGATTGATTTTCCACCAGTGGTGGGACCTAGTAGCAGAACAAAGGGCTCCTTTGAGACTGTATGTTGGGCAGCTGTTCCCCATGTTCTCTTAAGATAGAAAAATTATCAGTTTACATGAAACAAGATATTTTAGTTACGTATTATGAAAAACTTGCTTACTATCCTTGCTATAGGATAGTGAAACACAGGAGAAAGCCACTTAGGTTATTTGAACTGTATCACTAGAAGTTAAAAAATTATTAGGCTACCATCTGTCATTAATATGCTGGATATGATCTGCCTCAGAGCAAAAGAACAGTCTAACTGATCTTTTTTAGTCCCTTCCAGATGTACTCTTCTCTCATCTGACAAAGACTGATGGCTCTTTGTGCTGATGGCCAAATCACAGCTGAGGGTTAAAGTGAGGACTACTTTGGATCAGTTTGTTCAAGGTATGTGTACAGTACAAATTCAAATGAGAAATTATGGCAATACTGCAGGTGTTGCCTTTTATCAGCAACATCAGTTGCTGCTCAGCATCAGTTGAGAACACCACAGTGCCAAAACAAGACCTGGAAGGCTTTGTGTGACATGTATGCAAGTTTCAGAGAAAACATTAATCTGAGGAGTTCTAGTTTGTAAGATGATCACATCCCATTATAAGGTTTCCATTAGACCTAATCAAATCCTTATTCTGTCATAGTACCAGAGCTACTAAGGAGGAACCTGGGGTTTGAAGTCCATGGCAATGGACTTTGGGGCTCAAGACAATGAGTCTTTTGAAACAACTCAGAATGAAACAACTGCTATGACATGACCAACTCAGTCCTCTAGCACAGCCTGAATTTGAGTGGGTGAGGAAGAACTGGTGAGTAGGAAAGAATTAACATGTCATAAGCTACTGACAGCCTTCTGTAGTTTGAGTCCTTTATGTGAAGTGCCTAGGACACAATGAGAGTTGAGCAGTTCCTTGGTGCTGTACAAAAGCTCTTCCATAAAGAGAGACTATTTCTACCAGTGGGCCTTATATACTGCTTTCTGTCTTTAATTCTTGATCAGCATTGATGCTGCAGTACCTACAGTCTTTTTGGATTGAAAATGGTGGGGGAAGTCATCTGTTTTTATTTCCCTCTGCTTTTGCTGTCTAGTGATTTTATTAACAGAACAAGAATATGTTACGATTTTGCTCCTTACTTCATAGTAGTATTTTGGGACAGATGTACAGGACTTGTAATTTTGAGTAGTACTTTTCTTCTGTGTGTTTCTTTTCATAGAAGAGACATAGCAGAAGAAAAAACAACAGCTAATAAAACATAACTGTGGACTAGTAGGAAAAGGGGAAAGTTCCCTGAAATTATGTTCACTCCTGGAAAATGGAATCCTATCATTGTGAATTTGTCACGTTTTATTTATGGGAAATGCAACTACATGCTATCTAGTATGTCAGGAACAGAATCAGACTCTCTTGGTGTGCTCATTGGAGCATTCAGGGATTTTTGGAAGTTGCAGTTGGAGTAAATGGATGCCAATAAAACTAAAAACTAAATTTTTTTTTCTTTTCCTTTAGGTAAAGCTTGCAGCCTTGCTTGTCACATACTTGCAAGTAAACTCCTTACTAATACTGCACTAAGTGTCCTCTAGAGGATGATGTCATGAAGGATGTAAGGTTTTCTGGGTCTAAACTCAGAATGTAGCAATAAAAATTAACAGGAAAGCTTAATTCCAAACAAATTTCCTCTTGACAATCAGTAACAAGAAACTGCATGCTGTTAATAAAGGCTATGGGGATTTTCAAGGCAGGGCTGACTGCTCAGCAGACCTGAACATCTACATTTAGTTTCTGCTTTGAAGTCTTCCTTGTGAAATTATAAATTCTTACAGCTCAACATAATAACCTCTGTGGTGTCAGAAAACCAATCTCCCTGTATGTGCAAAATTAAGAAGTGCAGAAAATCAAATGATGAGAGTGACAAAAAGAGGGAGATGAAAATGTCTAAATTCCCATGTGCTTGCAGACTCCAGTTTGCTGCTGCACTCTGAAAATCTGCTCATGGGGACAAAAGGGACAAGACAAGAAGCACATTTTAGAATATGGCACTACTCCCCTTCTTATCTGCAGTCAGCTTTAGAGTAGCTGGAGATGTGGTTTTAAGGTATTTTATGTCTACACATACATTGCAGGAGGAATAATCCAGTGTAAGGATACCCCACCTTAAAGTCAGTCTGTTCTCTTAAATCCACTGCCTGTGGACTTGCCTGAATGAGCAGTTCATCTTCCCTGGCAATCGGGGGTGCTACACCTGAGGCAGTGATTCTTCAGAGCCCTTTGCCCCAGGACATGGAGATAAATGCAGAGGTGCTGGTCACAAATATTTCTTTCTTTGAATTAGAATTAAAGCAAGAGGTAGAAAAACAGAGGCAAGTAGTGGCTGAGGGATAAAAGTAAATATTTTCTGTCATTAGTTGCTGTACAAGATTATAAAACCATAGAAATGGATTGGTGTAGGATGTCTAATGACCAAGTTGCGAAAGTTGAGTTGAAAAAAGTAGAGAGCAGATGCCGACCCCTTGACTCCGTGCTGCGTTGTATAAAGGGAAGTACTCAGGGGATGATACAGGAGAGGGACAGACAGTGATCCATTTTCCTTCCACACACCCTGTGACCACAGCCAGTGCTGGCCAGGGCTCTGAGCGTACTGAGGATGCAGAAGGAGACAGCTTCCTCTGCACTTCAGCAGGCTCCCCACTGCTTCCACCTTCACACCCAGCAATATATTTAAAAATCTGGTGAGAAACAAGCTTAGGAATTAGCTCACAAATCCTTTTGTAGCTCCCGTTGTGGCTTTGGAGAGGTGGTGAGGGATACAGACAACCCTTTACCATATTTGGGCAGAGCCTATAGATGTGAGTAAAGATTAGATCAGCACGACATAGTTTCAGAAATCTTTCTAAAAGTTCTCAACCTCTTTTAGACAGTCTTAAGAGAGTCTGAAAGCTTTCATAGATAGGTTAAAACACAGATTGTGGACTATTATTCTCTTTTAAGCACCATGGAACATCATCTACATATCCCTACCCTGTTTCATGTCTTTTTTTAGGGAGGGATACTTTGAGAAATTAGGGCAAGTTCATCACACTGGACTGTGCTTAATACTTGATTACACCAGCTGGTAATGCTTCCAGTAGGAAATGTGTGATGACAAAAGCCTAAGTGTTATTCATTAAAGGATAGCAGCAGTATTTGACTTCATACTGAATTGAACTGTAAGAATATCACCAGTGATATGACCACAATTACTTCTTAAGCTTTGAAACTTTATTGTGTCAAACTCAATGTTTCTCAGGACTGGCAAGTTAATAAGAAAGCCAAATCATATATAGGGTTTGAGAGTTACCCTATCAGCAAAAAATGAGTGAGTAATACAAGAGGCACAGAGAGAGCTGGCATGAAATTGTAATGACATTTAGATATCCAGCAAAACATAATGAAGAGTAGTAACCCCTGCCTCCAGCCCAGCAATAATAAAAGTGTCATTGTTGAGCTCCTTAGAGTGATGCCTGAAGGTTGTAGACAAAGTTAGTAATCCTTTTTCCTGTTATTTTGTTGTACCATAAAAGCGAATCAAAAATAGGTTCATTTTTTCCACAGGAATCTTAACTGGTTATGGAACCTTGTCAGACTCTATTCTTAAATAAAAGCTGAAATACATATAGTATTTTGTGGCAGGGGAAATGTGGTTTTTCAATGCACAATAGGAAATCAGGAAACACATGAACCTGAGAAGAGCAACAGATTGCAGCAAGAGGGAGGCCAGATGTGGAAATGGCTAGGACCTTTTTAGGGATCATTCAAAACATTACATCTCTAGGGATTCTCAAATGAAATGTGGGCTAGAGACAGTTCAGAAGCAGCCTCTAGTGTTTCATGCATATTAGGAGTGTTAAATGGCAAAAGGGTGCCTGAACAATCGCAAGTCATATCCATGCCAGCAGTAGTATTTGCTGTCTGATGTTTCAGCAGCTTTCTCCTAAGTTATTATATTGACATGCAAATTGAATGAAAGAATGTACCCCACCTTGTGTGCAAAGGTGAATTATATATTATCTCACTTATTCGGTTATTTGGTGGCATGAGGAGATGTAGCCATAGGGATTTCATTATAAACAATGTACTTAGCTATGCTCTTTTCATTAAAATATTTTTCCTTTGTTATAAAAAGCAAATACTGCTGCCATGGTAGCCAGTATGTTATATACTAGAGGCAATTGCTATAAAGTATTAATGCTTCCCTATGAAAACAGGATTGCAGCCCTGTGGGGATACTTATGTGGAGTACTGAGAACATATTTAAGAAGCCTTTTGTTTAACTGCAGCACTACCCCAGGCTCATCTGTTGAAAGCTGGGGTGGGACACAGGAGCTGTAGCCATTGTCACCAAAAGAAGTGTGAAGCCCCTTAAAAATCCTTAAGCCCCTAATGTCCCAGGATCATGCCCTCATCCTATTAAATCCAATAACAAAACTTTCAGCTTCAGTAAAGCCAAAGGTTTTCTACAATTGCCATATGACATGGAGAACACTCAGTGTTTCAGTGTACTGGTTGATACACTGGTACATCCAATTAGTGTTTGTGTTACTGTTTGAAAAACATTTTCCCCAATAGCAAGACTCATGTCCTGTCCTCATCAGTTATACTGGTCAGACTTTTTTGAGGATTGCAGTGAAAATGAACTATTGAAACATTCAAGGCTAAAAGAATCTCCTCCTCTTCCCTTTAAATAAAAGGTGTATGTGGGGGAATGACACCAGAGAAACCAGTCTCTCTTTAGCACCACTGATTTTCAGGTTTTACCTACCACTGACTCTAGTATTTTTCTCCTCCTCAATTGTTTCATATATCTTTCTAGCTAGACACTCACGTTTTGATCTTCTGCCTATGGCTGTGATTTCTCTCATTACTATGTGTTATTCCTCTATCCTTTCTCATAGTAAATCTCTTTTCCATTTAGTGTATTTTACTAAGTTTATGAATGCATGTCTCCTTCCTCTGCTAAGCAAATAATGGACTTCAGTAATTGGAAATATGACATTAGGAAGTAGTCAGAGAGAGGCAAACAACTAAGAAACATCAGTGAGAAGATAGGAATCACCTGACTTCAGGACTGATTTTTTTTACAGGGATAGACATTAAAAACTGCCTCTCCACAAGCAAAAATATTTCCATTGTTCATATTTAAGCAATCATGCCTGTTGAATTGTTTCTGCTTGAGCAAAGAATGTTTTATACATAGACTTAGCCAAAAAGATTGGAAATTGTCAGCATCTTAATAAAAAGAAAACAAACAAATGAAAAAAAAAACCAGGTCATTTTGCTTGGAGATGTATTTCTTTAACATTTCATCAGTGGTACATTTTGTTTTAACAAAACCATATCATGATATGTCATGTCAGCTTGCTGTGGTGTTCAGTCAGGTCTCAATCCCTCTTACTGCATCCTTCCATTGCAGTAAGATGCAGTGACATATCACAGGGGATGTGGTCTAGCAAGGAAGCTGGCTCATAACATTGAATTTGGAGAGAGGAACCTCCTAAACAGCTCTGCTGTGGCAATCTATGTCCAAACCAAACCTTTCGGTACCAGTCAGGTTTTTGATTGTTTATTTTTGTTCATTAGAAATCAACATTTTTTACTGGAAATAGAAATTTAACAAAATGGTTTGATACTTGGGGCTGTCCTGGGCTGGGCTGGGAGCTGGACTTTGATGATCCTAGTGGGTCCCTTCCAACTCAGAAAATTCTGTGATTCTGTGAAAATACTAATTTATCAATGTGTATTGAAAGTTTCAATGACTATCATAATGGGAGTAGGAACATGGATAAAAGAGGGTCTCATAAAACATCTGTAACCATGAAATATAACCGTAATACACATCTGATCAAGGATTACTTGAAAAAAGCCCAGGAAGGTTTATATATTATGTTGAGTTCATCTGTTATAGAAAAAAGCTTTTAAAAAGTTTATGCAGGGCTCAGATGTCCTCCCTAGGAAAACATTTCTAATGGTGTTGCAGGAGAAACCTCTACTGGGTTTAATAAAGGTATAAATAAAAAGGTTCATTTTAAATAGAAAGACAAGAACAGCCCTTCTTTCTTCCTTCTTGGAGGGTCATGTTCAGTTAGAACTGGGCAATTACATCTTTATAGGAAGTCTTCAGTATTCAATAGAGAAACAAATGCAAAATTTTAAGGGAAAATAATTTAACACAGAAGTCACAGCTTTTCTCCCTTTTCTCATTTTTTGCTAAGTTAGCCTGAAACTCTTCTGGAAGAAACTGCACAGCCCTCCAAAGGGCTACCCTTGGGAGTTTATGGAAAATTCACAGTATGTTTTTAAAGATGTTTCTTCACGACAAATCCTCTTCTCTGTTCTACTTATGATTCCTAGAGATATATGAGACTTGGAGACTCATAGGCAAAATTAATTTGAACAACTTATAAATGTACTAACTATGCTATGACTCCTACAATTAATATACTGGTTTTTTGAGAGGTCTTGCTTGGTTGGTATTGCAGCACTGTTCAGCATGACATTTCCAAGAAAATGGCTTAGAATGATCAATTGTTGGAGAAAAACAACACAGCAGTATTCCTGACATTCAGTGGTACTCACCAGCACAATCAAATCCAGTTCCTCGGTATCCCTGTTTACATTTGCACTTGAAGGACCCCTCAGTGTTGAGACACTCTGCATGGAGGTTACACCTGTGTGTATTTGTCACACATTCATTCACATCTAGGGAGAGATATAGATGCTTTATTGAAAACCCAAGGTTCACGACAGCTTGTTTGTGCCAGCCATCTGTTTCCAGGTATTGTGAGCACTAACGTTAGACCAAGACAGTCCAGCGACCATCAGGGGCAGAAGAATTCACAGTAGGAGAGAATGCTGACTGTCAGCTCCATATGCACAACTACTGGCATATGCATCCATGGAAAATGTAGAGCATCTCAGTAAAGAGATGCTTTTATCCAGATTGCATCATTTTTAGCAGCTGACGGGTCCTCTCATAATGTAAGTCAGCAAACAGACAAGTAGCAGGAAGAGTGACTCAAAAATCTGGTATTTCTGAAAGTGAGATTGAGGTTTACAGAAAAAGTCCTGACTACTGAGACCTCTCCAGTTTTTCCCCCATCCACATATATTGTATGAAAAAATATTTTTTCCAGTTTAAGACTCTCAGCGTTTGCAGACAACAAGAAATGCAAATTTAGGTCTCCAAATCTGCCTCACGATCTCACTTCCTCCCCTCAGTCAATATCAATCAAATGTAAACAAAATACATGAATTCTCTTTTTTATGCACTTGTAGTTCTAACCCTTCCAGGCCCTTGTGTTGTCAACAACTTGAACAATGCTCCTGTGGCACCTGCTGCAGGAACTTATACTTTGCTGTTCTTCCATCATTCAACTAATGGATTGAAACAGGAGTAAAGATGATTTGACATTTGTCTTGACACCTGAGCATGCCAAGATGACTTTTTGCCTGTATTTATTCTTGTTAGGGAGAAACTTTGGCATGCTATAGAGATCTGAAAAGTAATTGAAACCTACTATTTTCACACATTTTTTTCCATTGTCTCTACTGTCCATCCAAACAACTTGTTTTAAAGTCATGAAGGCACTTGATTCACATTCCTCAATAATGACACACAAAAAAAGAAAAAAAAAAAAATTTGCTCATCACAGTTTGAAAGCCAAGACAACAAAAAATGGCTCTTTAACTAAACCTGTACCCGAAGTGGCATTTATTTTAGTCAACTGTTGCTAGCTTACTACAAACTCTTGCACATCTTGACTCAGTACAATGAGGCCATTTTTAATTGCAAGTGCCAGTGGTTACGTTTTTCATAAGGCTACAGAGAAAACCCAGAGAAAAATTCAAAGTGTCATCAAGAATATCCTTAGGGTGACATCTTTTAACCATTTCTGAGGCAGTATCCTCAGGCTAGGCCATCATGCTTCAGGCAATGACAGGGAAAATGCACACTGTGGGAAAAAAAAACAACGAAGAAGGAAAATTCATGGGCTAACTCTTACCTACACAGTCATAATGGCCACTGACGTATTTCAGTTCATAACCAAGCTGGCACTTGCAGTAGTAGCTTCCAAAGGTGTTGATGCATCTGCGGTTGTAAGAGCAGAGAGCTTTGCCAGTGGAGCATTCATCAATGTCTAGAGCAGAAGGGATGCTGGTCAGATCCATGAGAAGGTAAAATGGGAAAGCAAGAACTAGTTGGGATTTGCATGGGAATGGTTTGGTCTCGGCTATCACAAGTTGTTTAATAAATAACTCCTGTAACTTCATGCTTAGTGATGGCTTTTTGCTTTTGCATGTGTTCTTCTGAATGAAGCAGCAAAATGTGAACTAACTTCATGGAAGATTTCGAGACCTGGCACGGTAAAATCTAGGGTAACTGGCACTGTGGGTTCTCCTCACTGGGGACAATGATTTGCCCTAAGGTCTTGGAGTAGGCTCAGGAGGAAGTACAAAAATTTCTTTATTTCCCAGAGAATGGAAATGTCAAAGAACAGTTTAAGACAAAGTTCCAGGAACAGGAAATTGAGAGCAGCAGCAGCTCTTCTACTGAACCTCTGCACCTTCCCTTGCTGGGCTAAGGCAAGACATATCACATTTTAGCACATAGTAGTGACTTTTAATGTAATTCATCATGCCACACTGCTGCCCTTTATGGCTTAGAACTGCTGTGATGCCCTGCTGGACACCACGGTCAGTCTTTTTATAATTTCTACCATTTGTTTCCATGCTTAGGTGATCAAAGGGAAGTGGACAAGAATTCAAAAATATTTAAATAAACCTGGACAGCTTCCTGAAGACAAAACATTGTATTTAATGGCCTCATAGCAATAGGGAGAAACTGAATCTGTTGATGACTCTAAATCATGTCAAAACATTCAATTATTTATTGGAGATGAGACTTATCAGAAGAATTACATGGCCAATAGTACAAGAACAGTTATTAAAAAAAAGCATGAAAACTTTACATCACACTGATTAACAAGAAGAATTATTCAATCCACCAAGGAGGATTAACTGCTTCTTAACCTTTTCCCAGAGTCTTATGGTTTCAGGAATCCTACAGAAAAGAGAGTGAGCTCTCTAAGCATACCAATGCATGTCCTTCCATTTGATCCCAGCTGAAGGCCACCTGATGGACAGAGACACTGCACCTCCCCTTTGACTTCTTCACATCCATACTGGCAATTCACCATGGCACATGTCCTGGAACCTGAAAACAGTATTTCAAATAACAAAAAGAGCAAAATTCTAGGCTGGGATCACACACTTAAGTTAGATCTGAAATTAGATCAGAAATTAATCAGAACAACAAAATTCCATTCATTATAAATAAAACTGTCTCTACATTAACACATTAACAATTCTGGAGTCCATGTGATAGATCTTACACTCCTGTCTACTTTGTTCTTTCCTTATCAGTCCTTATTCCTCTCTTCTTTGCTGATCCCAGTTCTGTGACTTTTTAATACCACCCTTTAGACTCAGAGAGAGAAATGGAAGAAATAAATATCCATTTCTCAAGGATGTCAGGGGCCTGCAGCTGCTGTCTGCCAGTAATACACACCATGGTTAGTAATGCAGTGGCACGAACCTGAGATGTGATGTATGGCAGGGAAACCCTCCAGAAGCTCTGTCCCCTGGGCACCTTTTGTGGCAATTTCAGTCTCCCTGCCATAAGTGAGAGACAGTAGTGGCTCTGGTTTTCAGACCTGCTCTACAGCTGCAGACCCTGCACTCCTGCAAGTATTTGCCAAGGCTGGGTACTTTTACAATTATTCTGATTGACTTGCCAGATGGGCGCCCTGCCTGATGAACGGTTTTCTCCAAGATTTGGAGATCAAAGACTTTTAGAATTTATGGTTTTCTGTCATGTTCATGGGAAAGACTGTGCTGTACCTCATACAGCCAGGTCCTTTGGTTTAGAATACAGCTCTCAAGCAGGTTGTTCCACTGCTCAGATGAACTGGTTTCCTTGTCCAACTGATGGATCTGCTCCAGTCCAGTGAACACTATAAAAGACTGTCACCATGTTACCTGGGTTTTGTGAAATTCAAAGCCAAAATACCTGTATGGAACTGCTCAGGTGAAGAAAAAAAAGTATTTTCTACTAATGAAACTTGATCATTGAAAAACAAGATGCTTCCTCAGGTCTGAAAATCAGGTTGGTTAAAACAGTGGAATCCTTTCCATTTCATGCTGGCTTAAAGACAAAGAAGATAGGTAGAAATATCTATTTTCCCCAGAAGTTTAGATAAGCCTTAGTTCAAGGAACAAATGTTTCCAAGAAGCTGGCAGCAGCTGTGGGAGGCATATCAATACAGATAAAATAAATCAGTCATGGAGCACAAAAAGGTAAAGCAACATGTATAACAGCATGTAAAAAGTAGTATGTATTGGTGCTTTGCTTGGATAGATTAATTTATCCTTACTCAGCAGATGAACTGGCAGGACTATGCACCGAGATTGTACTAGCTGTCCTTCATCTGAAGTAAAACTATCAAAGATTTTTATTCTAGAAGGATCAAAACTCCTCTGAATACCAAAATACAAGTATGACCTAG